>NC_090890.1:38269234-38274234 GCF_036669925.1 Montipora capricornis | reverse complement strand
AAAAAAATAGCATCTAAACTTTATTCGTAAGATTTTCGTTCACATTTTTGTAAGAGTGGGTGGGGCTCTTAAAAAAGGGTCATTCTTAGTTTAAAATCCAAACAAATTGCGGAAGGTTTGCTTTTCAGTGAACTAGAAGTCATTTGTTTTTGATACAACACAAAAACTAATAACTGGCGCAAACGAAATAAATCGTGAAATAGAAAACAGATGTCTTTATTACTGGCTCATACTAAACTTTAATTAAAACATCACATTTTGGAAAATTAGTCATCAAAAATGTACTAGCTACAAAGTTCTTGTTATAATCTCTATATGGAATGTGATCTTGATGGTTTGTGCCCTAGGACCTTATTGTTATTGCTGATATACATGTTCAACTTGAGTTTCAACAATTCTAACACAAAAACAAATATTTTGATTTTTTGTTGGTAACGCTTTTGGTAACGGAGGTTATGGAATTAGCACTGAAACGGAAGAGTGATAACTAGTTATTTGATCTGTGGCTAAGCCAGTCTTTAAGTTAAGATCTCTTTATAGAAACTCAAACAAAGCCAAGAGCGTCTGAACAATGGTCACTTCTATCAAATCAGTAAGAATTACATACTTTATAGAGAAATATGAGTTTAAAAAGGTTTATAGGAATTTTGATCTTCACGCAATTAAGTTAAAGGGAGCCATTTAACCAATAAGGTTTCTCTTTCTCTCCGAGGGAGATACCCCTTCATATTTGTCAGGGTCACTTTTCTATCTCTAGTTTCGTTAACAGCAAATAGAACTTATTTCTCTTAGTAACAACATTGGTAACGGAGGTTACACAATAATTGAATAATCAAAGAAAACTACATTTTTGCCTATTTATGACGATTTATTTAAAAACAGGAAACTATCTATATAGGCTTAAGATACACAGCAATACTTGTGAAGGATGTTAACTTTCCAGAGACGACTACGCTTGCAGCTTGTCCTCGGTGCCTCTTTTTTGTAAGGGACGGGTTACTTTCCTTCAGGTAAGAACTCACTTCGTCAATCAATCATTAAATAGAGAGCTTAAGCACGCGCGTTTTTGAGACGCGGACGGCAACCGGAAATGAGCTGTTTTCCCTTTTAACTTGTCTCCACACGACCACATTTACATTGCCGAGAATTATTTTCTCCATTAGAGATGATTAGTGTAAAAATGTGGGAGAAACCACTGTCCTGGAACGCGAAATGTTCTTTTCCGGTTGCCGTCCGCGTCTCAAAAACACGAGTGCTTAAGCTCCCTAAATATTAATACCTGGGAAAACCGCAACTGCCTCCGAATTTGACATGGCAAAGATTTGGGGCTCCCACCAGCCTTCCTTATGGCCGAATTCGTTGGAAGTATTTCTCAAGACGGACGAGTAAAAACTACTCCGAAAGAAATTGTATTATTATTGTGCTGTCATTGCAATATGAGTAACAGGCACCAACGCAAGCTCATAAGAGGTCACATACAGATAGTCTGAAACCATGGCAACAAGGACATCGTTACATGTGAAATATAGCCCTTTTTTGTTCAACATTTGGAATACACTCGTTAAGTAGCAGTCGAAAAGTAGAGGCAACTTATTTTGCTTTTTATGAACCAAATCCAGACAACCAAGACTCAGAACAAAGTACGCTTATCAGAAATAATGCAATGGAATCGATATTCCATAGCTGTGGCGAATAGCAAGGAGTCAAAATGGGCGATTGCCTTGCGAAATCACCTTTCATAGCTGCCCGTGACCTTAAATTCAATGCCAATAAGGTTACTGTTTCCATTCAGTGATAGAACGGTAAATATTAACGAAGATTAGAAAATGCGGTAACGGAGGTTATTGGTAACGCAAGGTAACGGAGGTTACGTTCAAACCGCTTCAATGCATACCTTAACTGTAAAATCCAGTGTAGAAAAAGCACTTCAACGCTAAAATCGCGAAATGATTTAGAAGCAACGCTTTCAGGAGGAAAACCGCACCTCAGAACAACCATTGCGAAGAAATCGAAGTAAAGGAGGTTATTCTCTTATCCATAACCCCTGAATTGTATGAACTTGAACTGACATTTTGCGCGTCGCTTACCTCTCTCGAAAATCACTTCTTGTCTGAGCATGCGGATATAAAGAAGAACTGATATGGGCACTTTATCCGGGGGACAGAGCATTTCTCTCTCTTTCTTCGAACATGTAGTAACGTAACATGTAGTAACGGAGGTTACAGTAACTGAACTGTGGACAAATGTTTCGATGACGAACTTATGAAGTAGGAAAAGAACACAGACTGGTCTCAACGGCGGCGAAAGCTTCGTTTCATACCCTCTCGTCCTTTAAAGCCAAAGTCAACAATGTAGGCTAACAAAAACTGATGTGCAATTTATAAGAGCACTGCTGCATTGAACTCGAAAGTGGACAGCTAAAACTTCAGTTTAGAGGGTGGTTTAAGGTTCGAATTTTTCAACAAAAACAATGCTCTTTGGTTGAATCTACTTTTGTTGAATGATCATTTCTCAGTGAAGGAAAAAAAGTTGTGCTTAACAATAAAAGAGTAATTTTTAACGCTAATTAAGACGGCAAAATACCATTTTGGTCCATTTTAACTGGGAATGAGTGTACTAGGATATCATTAGTTGATAGTTAGTAGGTTTTACAGTGAGGACACTCGAACCATGAACGCTTGATATTTTTTGTACATTTTTTTAGTGACTATAGAATGTGGGCTCGTCCTTTTGACAAGGGTATTTAATGTTTTTACACTTACAAAATGCTATACTTGTAACACTATACATCATAAGAAGAGCCTTTATTTCTTCCTCCCCCAAAAAAACAATGTACACAAAAATGTCAAGTGTTCACGGTTCAAGTGTCCTTACTGTAAATTTTTATTAGTTTTAGTGTTAACAGGTCTATAATTACTTTATTATTAAGTGTCCTCAATAAGTAGAGGGATATTCCCCCTCGGCTAGATACCTTTGACACGTTAATAAAGTCATTTATTGATTGCGCTCTGTCATCGATTACAGTCCCGTTCAAGTATGAACTTCCTTCCGGCTTTTTTGCAGTCGGTCATTTCCGAGTTCATGTCTGCCACCTCTTCAGAGCGAGTCTAAGTGCGAAGTTTTTGTGATACTTCAACTTCACTTATGAATGAAAACTAATTGCTGGGTTGCCATAACAATCCAGTCAGAAAATGAGTGAAATTTCTCCCGGCAGTTTATTTCTTCGCACTTGGACTCGCTTTGAAGAGGCCCTGCAGACATGAACTTGGAAATGGCCTGCATTGTGTATTGCTCCCGGGGTATTGATCCAGTTGCTTGCATCTGCAATGATCATTCTCACTTACTGAGTCATTGACGTTTCTCTGTTTTTATTGAATTCAAATACCCACTATCTTGCGAAGGTTGTTTACTTTTACCAATTTACAAGGAAAGACTGAGATAACTTTGGATTTTATAGCAATGTCTCGCTAACCTTCAGAGTAACTCCAAGACTAACTTGCAATAAGGCGTTCTTTCCTTTATTGGAAAAGGATAGAAAAGGAGAACCGGTTTTATTCCTCACTCTACGTCCTTGTGTTAATAAACTGTATGATTTCGTTCGTTCCAGAGGAAAGGAAGCAAAATGTAGCCTGGCTATATTTTAGTTCACAATAATATTATAAAAAACTGCAGATATAAATGGCAGTGGACGACTTGCTCAGTGTTTTTTCGTGTTCATTTCGTAAGTACAAAACTGATAAGAAGCACGTTTTCGCAACCGAAGTGCGCGACTACGATGACGTCATTGCATAGGGGAATCCCCTCATTTGATCCCACTTGTCATTATTTATACATTCTAATGATCGTCGGCATCAGTTTTTCTCAAAAGTTAACTAGACCTTGACGAGAAATATCATAGGGACGAAACAAGGTCCGTGTACTGAATAAAATTTCTTTGAAACATATTTCAAAGATGACCGGTATTATTGAAACAAGTATCGTTTCCTCGCTTTTCCTGTTCCTCCCGATTACGTTATCGGAAGTTAGAATTATCGACGGAAGGGCTCGCTTTTAACCCCGAAGGGTCAAGCTCATTAAAAAGAAAAAGCGAAAACGGAAAGATAGACATTTCGGCACAAAATTAAAAATCTATGTAGAATGACAAAATTTCACTGCTCTAAAGGTATTTATAAACGCAACTTGAAACGTAAGGGCATCAGATAAGAGGGCAAAATAAGGTTTAAAAATAACTTGATTACTACCTGTATCCCTTGTTCGAATAGTGAGTGTGTTCTTCACAAAAATCTCACAAAATCTAACAAACAATGGTTATGAGACGGGAACTACGGCAGAAAAGATTTAAAAACCCGTAACGTCCACAGAACTTTAACTTATCCTCATCTTCTGCTTATCGAGTGAAAAGAAGGCTGTTCCGAGAAAAATTGATAAACATCTGCCGTGTCTACTGAGAGCACTCGAAGTGAAATTAAACCGTTATTCTGGATAAGCCGTTGTTGTTGGTCTGGCCTGACAAAGATTCTTCCATTCCCGCCAGTGCACAAGCGCAACCAACGAGCAAATTAAGGCTCCTTGCAATGTGTAAATACCAGAAATACTGACTAAAGAGATGTTTTTTTGATCTGTTCAGACTCTCAGCTCAAAATTGAAGTGTCCGAAAAACTTAGGGAATGATTTCTTCATTTCAGAAATTGCTAGCTGAACTTTATCTTCCGTGAGAACCTCCCCGGCAGCGAACCAGCTGCTAAACGACCTTAATTTTTTATAACATGTCCCTTGGCTTCCGAAAATGTAAGGGACTACTTTTCTCTGGTTGCGAATCTTGTAAGCTCTTGTAGGTGATGTTTAAGCAAAAAAATCAATAGCTGTTTGGCAACGTAGTTAGAGCTGAAATTCTTAGAACAGCTTGACTCGATTTTACCAGAAGATTATTGCTGGGTAGCCCCTAAGTGCATTGAACTGGCAGCCGTATATATGAAAATTATCCTACTGTGTTTATGCCA
>NC_090890.1:38251734-38259234 GCF_036669925.1 Montipora capricornis | reverse complement strand
CTGAAAAACAACTTTTGGGTTCTCATTTTCAGAGGATTATTATGGCCACAGCAAATTGGGTACCTGTTTGTTACCGTAATTTCCGGACGATTACCCGCACGGTTTGTCTTGTTAAAACGACCTAAATATCCAATGTATTAACGCTAAGACTCAGTAGAATACGAGTTGAAGGCCAACATCTTTACGATTGATCATTGAGCGCCATTTTGAAAGGTTGAGAGAAAGTGGGGGCGAGTGTTAAAAATACCTGATGGGGAGGTGGTTAGGCATACCCAGGGGCAAAAGACCGGGCCTATATAAGAAGTCGCTTAAAACGGGAAACTGCTCTATTACTCAAGCCAGGGGTAGCTAGGAACATTTCACTGATGCGCTGAACAATCCAGCAAATTTTTCACTGTAGTTAAGTGTTTTGTTTACACACGTGCCGACAATCACGTTCTAAATAATTATGCGGTGCCGTGAAATATGTCGGCATCTTGTTTTGTAGCTTTGAGCGTGCTTTCACAAAAAATGCTTTCAATCTTTCATATACAAAATTGAAAGGAGTGCAGGTGAGAAATGCTTTTAAATTAAGCGAAGAAAAAAGCAGTGAAATACAGTAATCACTTAAACACTATTGATTTGTTTTTCATTCAATTGCATCGGCTTTCATTGAGGGCTTTTAGAACACTAGAATGAAACATCACACAAATCTTCAGGGGCACCCAACGTCAATTTTCGGAAAATATCTGTTCGGAAGGTGATTTGAGATCTAGAATTTTCGGAACATTTGTTGTAAAATTTCTTGCTTGCCTGCCTCTCCTAGGAGTTTCGAACATCTGAAAAATGCTATAATTGCCCATTTTTAACGGATTTTTTACCCTAAAAAGGTCACCTAAAATATTCGGGAGCCTTTTTTCTGGCTGAAATTTTTCGAAAAGGTGAGTTTTGATCCCTATAATTTTCGGATCACTAGACTTTCAGCTAGGAAATCCGAACAGATAGAAAATTTTTAGGGGATAAAATTATGCCTATATCTACCGTTTAAATACTAAAATACGTTTAACAATGCTATGTTTAAGTTGTTTGAACTATATTCTCGTTGGGTGCCCCTGAATCTTGAATAGGAAGCGTTTTCAGATTGAACTACGGTAACAAACAAGCTTGGCAACACACAAGTTTTAAGGAAGCATCAGTTTAATTAAGTAGTAAAGGTTTGAAATTATTTAAACAAGATCGTAAAAGATTTGTTTTGAACGGAAAAATTTGTGGCATCACAAAATAAACACATTCGCATCTTGTTACTTTTTCAGCATTGAATTGTGTCTCATGATAAACTCTTTCTTAAAATTGTAAAGGATGTGTTAAAGTGAGAAATTCGTTCTCATTTACTTTTAATTCGGTGACAAGTTGTGACATGGTCGAAGGGAAAGATTGTTTTTCATTCAATTTGCTTCGGCTTTCATCGAGCGGTTTTACAAAGACTACGAATCAACGAACGAGGCAACACACAGGCAACACACAGATTTGAAGGAAGTGTTGGTTTAATTATCCTCATTTTAACTTGTTTCAATCTGTCAAATTCTTACCTGAGATTTAAAACTTATCGCATTACCCGCACCTTCCTATTACCCGCAGCAACCGCGGTTTACTGGAAAATTAACGCATTACCCGCGGGTAATCGGCCGGAAATTACGGTAACTTTCACATCGCTGTTTTAAGCTAGTATATAATTTATTAAACTGGTAAATTGTAGGGTCAGAAGAGCTTAGCCAATAACCTATTCTTCGACAGGCGTCAACACTTGGGCTCACGCATGAGGGACCCCGTTACATGCTAAATTGTCTCCATGTTACATTGATTGCATACAGTGTCACGGTTAACAGGAAAATTTGGTTTTATCAAATATTTTGAGAAAGATCGAATTACCACCATGAATGATTTGGAAAGCTGATGTTTCTCGTGTTAGCCCTTCGTCAGAGTGAATGTTTAGTCAGCTAAAAAGAGATCAACATAATTCAGACTGTCCCTGTTTCACGCAGCACCCTTAAAAAAGAAGCCCCATATGCATTTTGGACTATTTTGCCAGATGCACCCAACAGGCAAAAGCTTGGTTGAATCTGCTTCAATGGCCATTGCTTAATAGAAAACTGCCTTCCGGAAGTGCTTCTCTTGAGATAAAGCAACCAATCAAAAAGTCATATTTTGTTGTGTTATTTAAGCAATAGAGGACGTTTGCCATGTTTACATAGCCTCATCTAAATGCCAAGCGCAGTTGGGAGAATTCTCTACAGTTATGCAAACCCGAAACACAGTTGAGGGTTTGCATAACATACACGCCCATATTTCCAACCAGCCAATCAAAACGTGCGCCTGACAACACATAACCAATCAAACTTCGTGTGATGTCACAGCTGTGTTTACATACTCTCATCTAAACACATCTATTGACCAATATTAATGGGAGTGTGTGTACTAGCCTAATTATTTTATAATTTAGAATGTGCAATGATATTCACACGCAAAATACAGTGTGCCTGTTATTGGCAATAATTTAATAATAAAATTATGATAACTCTTAGAACAACAAAGTTAGTCATTTATCTTATTACTTTCAATAATTTGCTCAAACCAACAAACTGAAGATGAAGACCATGAATAATAATTTTTTTGTGATCAATCATTGTTAAAATTCACATTAAAAATATAAATGGTATTTTGTATCATTTGTTAACTGAATAAAACAGTGAATATATCAAACAACTGTCAACAATGATGAATAGTGGAGCAAAACCTCAGCAGATTTTGAAACATTGTGATGGAAGACATGGTTTTTGGAGATGCAATTAAGGCAGTTACCCTTAAGGACATCAACGACCAGTGCAAGAAGCTGTGCAAAAAGAGTGATATAGTTCCTCAGTTTTGCTAGTGCCAAGATGTAAGAACAAGGTGTCCAATGATAAATATTTTCTAAAAATATGTAAATACATTAATATTTATGTGAAATTCAGGCAACTTAAATGACTTCATCCTCCATGTAGTTACATTTTGATCAAGATTTGTCCCCCAACATCATTATTTACATCAGTAGGTTTAAAATACAAAGGAAATTATTGGGAATCAAACAATAATTATTTAGGTTGGATTCATTTTAACGTAAATTTAACTTCAACAGTTACAGAGTAAATTGACTACTGGGTGCAAATATACAGATTTGATCCAGTCAGTCAGAGAGCAGGGGTGGCGCAGTGGTAAGAGCACTCGCCTCCCACCAATGTGGTCTGGATTCAATTCCCAAACTCAGCGTCATATGTGGGTTGAGTTTGTTGGTTCTCTTCTCTATTGCGAAAGGTTTTTCTCCAGGTACTCCGGTTTTACCACATCCACAAAAACATATTTGATTTGAGTTAATTTCATTAGTTTCCTCAATTAGTTCTCTGCAGTTGCTAAATCTATTGACACTTAAATAAAGTTGTTATTATAATTATTACAAGTTGATAAAAAAGTATACATAATTCCAAGGCAACAGACAAAATTGGTACCATTAGGACCATTAGGCAGGCTTTTAGCTGCAAAACATAAGAAAATAATTTATTACCAGTACATGTGATCATTTATTTTTAGTAATAAATGCCAATTTCAAGGTTGTTTACTTAAGCATTATAACATTATTGTCTCTACTTCAATAGAGCTTAGAACATTTCACATGCGAAAGTATTATCACTCGGATGTATTTAACAGCATTTAATTCAGTGCAACCTGATCCCTGTCGTCAGCTCCTGTCAACCGAACCCTCTTTTAAAATTCAGTCCTCTCTCTCTCATCTTAAAAATTTGATCGTGTATTTGAGGTAATTAACAGGTAATGACAAGCACAGATAGCTTCAAACCCTCGTACTTCTTTCCTTTCAATGTGATGTCGCTTAAATCTAGAATTTCCATTCCATGATTCAACGCCTCGTGTGACAACTAGAGATTTGGCTTGGTCCGCCATTTTGAAAAAAAATCGAGACTGCGCAGAAGGATCGGAAGTCCGTGAATCTTAAGATTAAACGAGACTTACCTGTTAGTTGAAGTTTGATGTGAATTCTACCGATTCCTAGTCAGGATGAGTTTTCAATATTTTCGATCCACCATTGTAGTTCTGTTTTGGCATCTGTGGAGAGTGACATAAAGGCCTCATAGTTGCCATTATTGTCTTTGATAGCATGAGATTTCTCTTGTTCTAGTTTTCTGTAATACAATGGCCCATACATAACAGCAGGGAAACTTGAAACCAGTAGTCCTATGACACTTGCAACCTCTCGTATAATGTATTTTGACCTCTCCTGCAGTGCTGTGCATGCATTCTTAATTTTTTGTTTTTTCTCCATGGTCAGTCTGACAGTCATTGTGATGGAATTTAGCATAACTCCCAGAAAATTAACTTCTTGGGAGGGTATCAGACATGATTTTTCAGGGTGAGGACAAAATCCCAGGTCAACAAACAGTTTTAATGTTTCAAGCACAGTAGTTAGACATTCGGTATAAGTATCACCCTGAATGTAATTGTCATCAATATAAGCTGCCAAGAGGTGGCCTTGTAACCTAAGACAAGAGTGTACTGGCTTTATGAGCTTTGTGAATTTCCTAGGGCAGAAACATAACCCATTAGGGAAGCAAGTGAACTTGTAGAAGTTTCCTTTCCAGTGAAACTTGAGATATTTTTGATGCTTCTCTGACACAGGCACAGAATAGTAGGCATCTTTGAGGTCAATGGTGGCCATGAAACAATTTGGACGTATTAGTCTAATTACTGAACCAAGAGTATCCATTTTGAAATGGTGATAAACAATGCTCTTGTTTAGTGCTTTAAGGTTTAAAATCATACGGTGTGATCCATCTTTCTTTTCTCTCAGAAAAATGGGGGAAATAAAATCATCAGTTTCCCGGACAGTTCTGACAATCACACCTTTGTTTAAAAGCTTTTCGATCTCAGTGTAAATTATTTCAGACTCAGTATCTGAGAACTCCTGAATGGCCGGTGGCCCGTGTTGGACTGGCAGGTATCTAAAGTCAATAGTTGTGCCGGTTATCATATCTAGAATTTCGCTATCAGATGTAAGAGTTCTCCATTTAGAAAGGAAACTGGTAAGGTTACCTGCTTTAAAGCATTTAACATTTTGCTCTAAGCCAGTAATAATAACTGGTAATAGGGTTTCAAATTTACTTACATCGTGAATAACTGTTTGTAATGTTGTAGTTAGGCTCACTTGGTGTCCTCCCTCTTCTGGTTTAAGGCCCATGGTTTCTTTTTGAACGAGTTGTAGCTCTTGCGATGCCCTAAAAAAGGCTTGCTATTACGGGGCCTTTGATGTCCAGTTCCAGAGTAGCCTTGCTTATAATCATGCCCTTGACTGACAGAGCTGGCAATTTTGTTGCACTCTTTTATTGTTTTTAAACTGCTTTGGACATCATCTCCAAAGAGGAAATCCGTTACTGGGATTTGCTGATTGCAAAGGGCACGAAGCTCCTTGTTTATTGAGGCTCTCATAATATCCCGTCGCCGCAATGAAAGCTCACAAGTTGCGTGTCCCAGCAAAGCGAGCGAATCAGTCAAAGAGGAAATAATTTTTGGTTTTTCATCCATCTTTCCTTTGACTTTACTTATTTCCTCAGTGGCCTCTGCAAGCGCAATGGTGGCTTTCACAACGGTTTGTTGGACATTTGCGATTCGCAAGTCCTGTGATTTGACCGGTGGTTTGAGTTTGCCCCATAGTTCGTGGTTCACGAGGGGCACTTTCAATTTTTCGCAGTTGCCGGGTCGCACATACAGCTCTAGCTTTTCTTTAAGCTTTGCTTCCTTGAGCTTACCAGCAAATCTCTTATTAATAAGATTCGCTAGATGTTCATTTATGTTTGGGCCTGTTAGTGTTTCATCAGCCGTGTTGTATTCCTCTTCAATCTCTTTCAGGAGCTTGTCACTCGAGTTGTTCGTCTTCTCCAAGGATGGCGTGAACTGAATCGCAGTCAGAGTCGTCCGATGCGTCATCTGAATCAGACAAAGCTTTTCTAGCTTTCTTTTTTGAGGGTCCCGGTTGGGAGTTTGAGTCACTTTTTGACTCTGCCTTGGGCATTTGCGGTACTTTCCGCTTTAGTGAAGCATCTGTGATGCGTGTTGACGTTCCCGCCAAAAGATCAACTTTCTTTTGCAGTCCTTGAATAGCTTCCCACAGTTTATTGGGAGCGATAGCATGAGCACCGGTGGTGTCATGATCATTTTCGTCTTCGGCTAGCACTGCAGCTTCGTCTTCTTCAGCGCTAAAGGAAAGTTTGTCCATCTCATTCATCTTGGCATCCGCCATAACCGAAAGCTTACCGCACACTGACCTGGCTTGCTCGCGCAATCTCACGTGATTCCTTGTGACGTAGACTAGGTAGAGGTAGAATTGGAATTTGCCAGAGCTCTTTCCAGTGCCTTTCCAGAGCTCTCGATCCGAGGCGCTGGCCAAGAGAATGCTAGTAAAGTTGATCGGCTTTGATAGATGAGTCACATATTAATTAATTTATTTATTTGCACCATTAGAGCTCGGATTTTGCATCGCCTTTGCGACAAATGGCAAACGGGGGCTCAAATTATAAATGCTTTGTTCATATGGTGGAAGTGCACTTAGCTGTCAAGCTAGTTTACAGATACCTTACCTTACCCCCCCCCCCCCCGCACTGGACCACGCTGCCTCTTTAGCTCATTCCTTGCCTTAGAGCGGTTTTCAATTGAGTGTCGAAAGTAATTAGCGAATTGCTTTGGTTTATGATTACTTCACTCAGTGATTGGTTCAAAGTTCTCGCGCCATTTTTTCAACCAATCAGAAGTGAAACTAAAACCAATCGTGGCTTACGCGTGCACATTTTTCCTCGCTTTGTGCCGTCTACGTGTAATTACTTCGAGTTTTGATTGGTTTAGCGGATTGTCTCGGTCTTTTTTGATTGGCCAAAGTAATTAATTACTTTGGTTTTGGTTTTACGACACTCATTTGAAAACCGCCCTATCCGTTATAAGTTATAACCAGAAATCAAGCAACTTCTCAAAGGAGAGAATATAGTTAGAACAAGGAAATTTTCATACCTCATACCTTTATGACAAGTAGGCGTCTGCCCGGCTAGCCGTTCCTCGTAAATTCGATTGTTTTTTTTTTTTTGAGTTTGCATTAAGCATTTTATTGTCATGAAACAGTAAACTCGATGCTAAATGTATTTATTATTGGAATTTCCAGGTGACTGCGTAATTACGCTGTTTTATCACTCAAGTTATCATAACTTGAGTGATAAAAAGCGTAATTACACAACCGGTTTGTGTTCTGAAATGACAAGATGGATTCTTTTTGTAGACTTATTTAATCAACAATATTTGTAATAAACTTTAAAAGAGAAAGCAATGTATGGCGTTCCTTTCCAAATTGAATTTTAATTGTCTGTAAAATGCATGGTTAGCCCCAATTTTCTTTTTGGATACCGAGAGCACTTGCTAAGTTCGGATTTCTCC
>NC_090890.1:38239234-38241734 GCF_036669925.1 Montipora capricornis | reverse complement strand
GTTCACCAAGGTTGCATTCTATGGGGAATGAGAGTGGTAATCCCAAATAAGCTCCAAGACAGAGTGTTGGAGGAACTGCACGACGGGCATATGGGTGTAGTAAAGATGAAAGCACTAGCGAGGAGCTACGTCTGGTGGCCTAATATCAACGCCCAACTGGGAGAGCTGGCGAAAGCCTGTAGTGGGTGTCAGCAAAACCAGAACCTGCCTTCCAAAGCACCTCTGCATCCGTGGGAGTGGGCCACTGCACCATGGCAACGCATACACATCGACTATGCCGGCCCCTTTCAGAACTCCATGTTTTAGTGGTTGTCGATGCGCACGGCAAGTGGCCGGAGGTGATTCCAGTTAGTTCCACCACTTCAGGTTCAACCATCGCAGTCCTACGCGATTTGTTCGCCAGATTTGGAATTCCTGAACAGATCGTTAGTGACAATGGTACACAATTTGTTTCCGAGGAGTTCCATGCGTTCGTCAAGTCCAACGGCATCCGCCATATAACATCAGCACCATACCATCCAGCTACAAACGGTCTCGCGGAGAGAGCAGTACAAACCTTCAAGCAGGCATTACGTTCCATGCATCAAAGCTCAAAGCCAGTGAAGGAGAAGTTGGCAAAGTTTCTCATAGCCTATAGGAACACCCCTCACTCCACTACCGGTGTGTGCCCGGCACAGCTACTCCTTGGAAGACCGTTACGAACTCGCCTAGATTTGGTAAAACCCAACCTGAACCGTAAGATGGTTAACCAACAGCACCAGCAGAGCATCAGGGCCGCGAATGAGAAGGGGAGACAGCGTCGTCAGTTAGAAGTTGGTGATGTCACGTGATTATCGAGGGGATCTGAAGTGGCGTGCAGGGCTGATTGCCAATAAGACAGGTCCGCTGATGTACGAGGTGGAAGTGGCACCAGGGATTATTTGGCGTCGACATATCGACCAGTTGAAGCCAACAGCAGTTGAGGCCACTGATACTGACACTGTTGAGGTCAGCCAACCCCAAGTGGCCAGCGCACCAGCGCCAATCCAACTGAGTACTCCACCCAATGTGAATGGTACAGTTCCAGAGACCCCCGAGGCAGATCAACCGGAGATGGTTTCTGTTCCCACACTTAAAGCTCCTGAAGCGACCCCAGTCAGTTCTACGGTCCGTGAGCGGCGATACCCTCAGAGAGCGCGCAGGGCACCAAAGAAACTCGATCTCTGAACGATTGTTTTCTTTTTTTTTTTTCTGATTTCCTTAGAGACTGTAGGTTATCGGACAATGTTAGTCGGTGAAGTTTGTTTCCTTGAGATTTTTGTTTTTCTTGTTGTAGGCTCAGTTACAAACTAGGGACAGGTCACTCTTTTTGTGTGGAGGAGATGTTATGGTCTTCCTGTGCGTTGACCATATATAGTTATGACATGCGCGCGCATAGATGTAATAAAAACGTGTTTGTAGTGATCCACCATATTGCCTCGTGTGTGTTCTTCGATTCCTGTCAGTACATGACACTGTGCTTGGCCCATTTTGGTCGTTTTGACAAAGTGATAAGTGCTCTCCCTCACTACTTTGGTCATTGATACTTGGTCATGCAAATGTCTTAAATGTTTCACTGCATGAACACCAACTATTTTCACTGGCCCAGGCTTGAAAAGAGAATTACATTATTACCTGTAAATTTCACAAAGACACCCCTTTGTAGCTTCCTCCTGCCTAACCTGGTCACAGTTATCAGAGGGTGTTGTCTTGATCCTGTGTAGATGACAATTTCCTTGCCGATCTTTAGGTTGTCGTCATCTGAATCCCACATGCTTTGGCAGACATTACCTAGATCACTTTCGTTGGAGAAGAGTAAACGTTTCAAGAGACGGTTGTAAAAGGGATCACCTTTTGTAAACCATATTGAATTATTCGTTATCATCATCCTCATCGTCATCATCATCATTTCGCTTGTTATCATCGACAATTCATGGTTTTCAGTCACGTGATAAGAGGAAATTATGGCTCATGTTTTGCATTATACAGTCATGTTATACAGTCAAATTCCCAAAATACTTTTTTTCTTTATTGTTCTGTGCACCAACATGGCTGCTGTGACATCAGGTGAAAACCATCTATAGGGAGCCGTTTAATAAGCGACAACGACGAAAATGGCTACGAGAACGCCACAAAACAATAGGTTTAATTCATTAGCAAAAACAATAGTTCTGCACGCCCCGCACGAGCGGTCCTGACAACGACTGAAATGACCAAATTTGAGGTCGTGTGGACCTTCTTATAGTTTTGTGCTTAATTATCTGGCCGTTAAATGAAAGTGAGGCCTGTGTTGACCTTGTGATGATAAAGACCTCCCTGCTTTTCTTATGTGAATGATGTTGTTCTCACGCTAATTCGTTGGAATTTGCATATGAAAAGCAGTAAGATTTCCATTTCCTCTATCCTCACTTTCATTCATAGGCCAGGTAACTAAGCACACAACACACAATTACTGTGCCCCCTTTTAACCCTCCCAACCATG
>NC_090890.1:38226734-38236734 GCF_036669925.1 Montipora capricornis | reverse complement strand
CAATTTTTCTCACAGTTTTTTCTTTACAATGTTTACCATTAATGTTCGGAGAGCAGTCTTCAACCCCACTCGGCGGCAGTATTTATAAGCATGTAGCTATAATGTTGGCTCCTTTGGAAGAAAAAAGTTACAATCTTTGAAGCAGTGTGGCGTCGAGAGAAACAATGACCATGCATATGAGTCAAAAGCTCGGTTCCAGATTATTAACCGCTCCCCTGACGTGGCGAATTCAGTGTCAGACCATGTATTTACGTCCTAACTCTGGGAGTGGTCAATATGTTTATTTCCACTAATTGCATAGACTTATCTTTGCGTGAAAAAACAACAAAATTTAGTTCAAGTACATTTCGATTATTTGCTTAATACACTTTTTCAAGGAGTCGCTGGTGTGTTCCCACGAATTAACGTGAAGCTAGGGAAAGTCAAGGGTGCTTGATTGTTTACTCTTCTATATTTATCCAATTGGGTGATTTTTACTTCTGACCACCTTATCCGCTAAGATTGCGATCAGGCGCCAGTCCTGAAACGTTAAACTTCTAAAAGTTTTTCGGTCTGCATCGATGACTGGTTATTTCTCAAACTGAATCAACGAAACCTTATTAACATTGAAAGAACCAGGAAGAATCGACTTTTGGGAAGACAATTGAAAATGCGCGAATCAGACTTTATGGGAATTGGGTTGCCTTTCTGGTAAGCGTCGAGTTCGATTTCACCAGATTTGTTTGTCGATGCCACTCCACACAGCTGAATAACTCTCAGTAGAAATAATGGTAAATGTGTATCGTTTGCCGTCAATCATGCAACAGGCAGAATGATGGAGTGAAACTGTTCATCCGCCAAAAGAAGCAGACGGATGATCTACAGTTTGTACGTGTACGAATATGGCCACAGAGATCAATCATTCATCCAGAATAATCTAAAAATTGCCTGTTGTATCGAAACAGCATATACGCTGAGCCCTTCCCAGTTGTGGAAATATTTTTTAATTGAGTGTGCATAAAGTTTAGACTGTCAGAGGCATAGGCGTATGGTGTAAATAGTGTTATTGGTGCGGATTGCTTTTAATTCTGTCTACTCATACTACCTTTACCACCACAGCCATTAGCCTCGTCCACTATCACACGTTTCACTTGCATTTCGCCACCTATGGCGTTCATTTTACCCATTACCTTATCGATTTTGCTCAATACCATATCTGCTTCGCAAATGACGACATCCATTTCGCGCCCTCTTTCACCCCTATATGGCCCACTACCGACATCTCTTTCATCCTGTGCCGCCTCCATTCCATCCATTATTATTTCGTCCTCAATCACTTACAGTTTTCCCACTTCTTAATCAACTTCTTTTAATTCCAATAATTTTGCGAATATTGCGTCTGCTTTGGTCTTTAACGTTTTTTCTCCTCCAGACTCATTTTGCCTACCCTTAATTTTTCAATCCCACGACCACTTCCATTTTTCCCTTTCCCACGTCTGTTTTGAACCTGACCACATCCATTTTTGCTCTTAACCATACCAATCGTACTCTTTGCTACTTCCCTTTTCGCCACTATAACTTCCATGTTCACTCTATTAAGAAGGGCCGGAAAGGGCTGGCTACACTCATTTGTAAAGGGGTTATTTTTAATGTCACAAAATCCGTCTCACCTTTTTATCCTACTATATTTATACAAACATTCGACATATTTTTATGCGACGTCAGTGATAGACAAGAAGATAGCTTATTCGAGCTCGAGGTTATTGATTCGAACATTGTCTAAATTAAGCAAGAACAGTTTGGTTCACTGATTTTACATGAACTATCGAACCATATCGATAGCTGACCCTTTCGACTTTTCAGGCAAGCAGAATTTAAAGGTTGACTAGCCTGTTTGAATCACGATTTTCGTAAGCAATCTACGTGTCACAGAGAATGAATACGAGTACACAATTCAATGCGACATCACAAAACTGATTTTCATAGTAACAATGGTTATGCGTCATGAAATATATTAGTTTAAGACGAAACAAGAACTGATGTCAGTAATGAAAAACGAAACAGCAATTTTTCAAAACGGAAATTCCTTTAACCACTTGATGTCAATATTTTTTTCATACTTCTTCAACTTCGAGTAGATCAACACATACAATCTTTCAGGGTGAATCACAGGGGGCCCACACAAACAGTGTGTCTGTTTGTATGTTCGAAATATAAAGAAATGTATGGGAAATATTGAAGAGTCCTAATATAGTAAACTTACATCGAGAAATGACTAAGTTAAAGCTCAAATAAACGTAAACCTTCCTCAGTTGTTGTGTATTGTCATTTCTGCGGCTGAAAATGGTGAATTTGAGCGATTTGGTGGGTTTTCCGTTGACTGTTACTACACGTCCTTAGAAAGAGACAAGGGTGGAAAGCTCATTTTCGACCGCTCCAGCGTCAAGCCGATTTTCACCCAGAAATTAGAATCGCCCGCCTTTCAAATCGAACACCAGATAAGCTGAAAGGTTGACGCTTCTTCTCGCGCCATTCAATCGAAGATCCATTCAGAATCCAAGCGCTAACCGCCAAATAATTTTCGAGAAATGCAGCTTTCAAAGCGACCACCATCCGCGGCCGGGATTTCGTGTGCCAAGAAGCAACCGTCACGCTGTTTGCTAAACACTGATTTGGATGATGCTAAACAATGCCCAGTTACAAATACCTCATGTGGGATGGGAGACAGGGACATATTCACAGCCGCGATTCATCTACTGACTAGCCTGGTGTGAGGTTTATGGCGCGTGACGGTAACCCGACACGATGATGGGTGAATGATTCCAGAATTTATGCAGTTTCCATGCAGTTGCTAAGGAGTCTTCGTTAGCTTTCTTTATGCTAATAATCTTCGTTTAACAACTTATCACACTCAGAAAAAATGGCTGACTACATCAGGCGAGTCCTCACTGGTGATATCACAAATCTGCCTAGAAAGGATTCCAACATTATTCGTGTCTTTACGAGCTCGACCTTCACAGGTAAACTTCTGCATCTTGTTCAAACATTACTCTTACACGTTCTACACTGTAGTGGACTGGCTTTGATACCAAAGAATCACAAATTGCTTCTTTGCCATTGAATCTTTTGAAGATTACTGTGCGACAACGCGACAAATTATTCCCTGACCGTAACCATATGACGAATTTGAATACGTAAACTGATAAGGAACAGAGGCTTTGAAATTCAGAGCTAACAATATCACTGAAACTGAGTTATGCAGTTCCTCGTTCATAGTGAATGAGGCTGGTAATTAGCGGTGCGAGTCATTTTCGTTACATGCATACGCAGGGGTTTCAATAACTTCCGAAATGGCCGTCCATGATAGCCCATTGAAGGCGGCAGTTTGACATGTTTATTATAGCACTTTTAGTGAAAATCAAGGCAAACTAGCCGGCGTTGTGAGGCAAAGCAGGCGGCGGTATACCGCCGGTAACCGGCTTCTATTGAAACCCCTGTGCAGCATACAGCAGGCAACCACTGCGAGACCATTTTCAAGATAAGAGTTGACGACCGTAAACTTCTAAAAATTTTAAATCCTTCGGACTCCGTGGTAAGCTGTAATTCAGCTGTGACCCTAACTTTTACAACAAGAATTATCACTTCTTTGTTATTATTACGCCTTGAACCTTGAAATCCCTCATATCCCCATAATTATCCGGCCTTTTCGAACTGAACAAACAAGTGTGGGCGAAGTCGGAGCATTAATTTCTTCATTTATGATTTGACTTGAAGACTTTTGGTATTTTGGAAAACTTGTCGGAAAATGCACAAGAGATTCAAAAGGTTATTCCTGAACTTTTTAGGGATTCGTTTCGAGTGATTAATTATGTAGTAGAACGCGATGTGTCTTGTATTGAGCAATGTTTAACTTTCATTTTTCCATGAAATTTTATTAAATGAGAAAAGAATAGAACCTCTAAGAGAATAGGTGTCATTATTTGTCCGCAGATACTGTCGAAGAGAGGAATCGACTAATGCGAGATGTGTATCCAAGCCTACGAACGTACTGTCAACAGAGAGGCTTAGAATTTCAAGTGGTTGACATGAGGTGGGGTGTGCGGGATGAAGCAACCGCTGACCATAAAACCAACGAACTCTGCCTTCAGGAAATAAAGAATTGTCAGCGGCTGACACCAGGACCCAATTTTGTGGTGAGCAAATTATAGAACGCTTTTCAATTGAGTGTCGAAAGTAATTAGCGAATTGATTTGGTTTTGCATTACTTCACTCAGTGATAGGTTCACAGTTTTCGCGACACTTTTTCAACCAATCAGAAGTGACACCAAAACCAATCGTGGCTCGTGCGTGTACATTTTCCCGCGCTTAGTGTCGGCTACGTGTAATCACTTCGGGTTTTGATTGGTTTACTGGATTGTCTCTGTCCTTTTTGATTGGCCAAAGTAATTACTTTGGTTTTGGTTTTATGACACTTGATTGAAACTCGTTTTAAAACCGATACCTTGTCGTTGGGAATGCCGCTATTGAATAAGAATTGCATAATGACGACAAGGTGACCGTATAAACGACAGCTGGTTGTGACTATAGAATTGCGTTGAACACTTTCTGAAAGACACATAATATGGATGAAGAATGAGAAGAACAACCACATATAGCCTGCAGGACACAACAGAAGTACTGGTGTAGACCAAGTCAATGCACTAAGCATAGCATTTTTGGGATTAAGAACCGATCTGCACTCCGCAATCAATTATTCACCTTACGAAATTGAACTTTTCGTTTGATTCACCTCATTCCAGGCTCTAGGTTAGTGGTACAGCAAAAACAGGGCACCCGGCTTTCAACTGCGTTAGACCCATTCATTTTTCAATTTAACTTTATTTTCGCTTTTTCTCCTTAAAGGTGTGAAGTACTAACAGAAACCAATAAGGCTTGAAACGTGTAACGCGCGTTCACAGCTTCCGAACATTCAGTGCGAACTGATTGGTTGAATGTTTCAGTGCAAAGTACCATATTTGGAAACCCCTCGCTCTTGGTGTTCCAAATATGGTACTTAGCAAATTGAATATTCAGAAGCTTGTTTCCTAGCTTATGGTTTCTGGTACTAAGCAACACTTCACATGAAATTCAGTAAAAGAAAAACGTTGTTGTGACGTATGCCTTTATAGTTACAACCTTGATTTATAAGCGACTGCTACGCCTGTAATGCACTTGACCCACCCAGACCAACAAGACCTGACAAGACCCAAGTACAGAAACGACAGGTGCAAATGCAATCCACGCAACGGCGTAAATCATAATCAGCCGGCGTGGTGGTCTTATTTTTTTTAAACTTCCTAATGTTGGTCATCACTACTGCAACATTCGAGCGAGTTTCAATCGAGTGTCGTAAAACCAAATCCAAAGTAATTACTTTGGCCAATCAAAAGGGACGGAGACAATCCCGCACACCAATCAAACCTCGAAGTAATTACACGTAGCCGACACAAAGCGCGGCGGGAAAACGTGCACGCGGGAGCTACGATTGGTATTTTGGTTTCAGTTCTGATTGGTTGAAGAAATGGCGCGAGAACTTTGAACCAATCACTGAGTGAAGTAATGCAAAACCAAAGCAATTCGCTAATTACTTGCGACACTCAATTGAAAACCGCTCTAAGCGCAATTGTATCTATACACTTTTTTTTTTCTGGACACAGTGCCTTTTGGGAAATAAGTATGGTTATCGTCCGTTTCCTTACAAGATCAAAGCAACTGAGTTTGAGATCTTGGTACAAGTGGCTCGCGAGACGTACGATCAGCCCAAACACATTGACTCCTTACTGGAGTGGTACTGGAAGGTGAGGATTTTTGATATTCTAGCTTAATTAACCAGACTTTATTTTCTAACATTAACAGTTTCTTATTTAAAAAAGATAGCGGCCAATATCCAGCCATCTTAACCGAAAAAAGGATTTATTTTATGAGATAAAACACCAAAAAATGATCTTTGATCTGCGGGACAGAGCGAAAAATCTCGACCTGGCAAGATAGCTCTATCTTGCCCACACGGGTAGCCAATCACAGCGCGAGATTTGGCTCATCTTGCCACCTCACGGAGCTAGTCATATAATAATATTGATAACTGACCCTTGGAAAAATCATGCTACAGAAGAAAAAAAAGGTGGTTTAGAATGCCTGCTTATATCTTTTCTTGCAGTGTCATAACTGCCCCTGAATAGATGCACGCGGATTTCAATAAGCGTCACGAAGTGTCCTCTTACTCTTCTCCCCAACTTCAACCTCACTCGTGTCTCGGAATACAGACAATTAACGTCACAAAATGTGGCCCAAATGCTGCTCTTTAAGTAAAGATAAACTGCTGCATTTACCCTAAGCTAAAAATAACGCTAACCTTTACCCTTATCTTATATTTGGAAAGAGGTAGCAAAGTCTTAGACGTAAAGGACACTTCGTGTCGAATGACAAATTAAGAGTGCATCTAAATAATTATAGGTGCATATCTGTTCTTAAAGATCGACATTTTCGTTTCTCAGGACACGAATTCCATTCCAACGGAGTATGTACTTCAGCCAATAACGGACCAATTTCCTCATTACAATGATTTAAGCGAGGCAAACAGAGAGAAATACCAACAAGAAAGAAATCAGTGGTGGCAGATATTCACGTCTTTTCAAAGACTTCTCAAGATCGCAGCAAGAATCGCTTTTGAGAGACATCTAATTACTTTTCAACAAGCCCACGAGTATTTCAGCTCAGGTACAAGTAACAAAGTATATAAACCGGTTAATGTCGGTATTTTTACGCGAGACAGTGTTCGCGTCTGTTCTTTGGCCACGATTGAGAAAGATACTATTTTACAGAAATATATAGTTAAACTTATCACAACCCTTCGTGAAAGCAGGCGATAGACATGAAATGGAACCCCCTCACTTGAGAAAAACGGAGCGCTTATACTCTAAGGTAACTGCCTCGATTATTTCCAAAGCATCTCCATTTTGGATTGCATGACACGTTATTTTGAACACATCTTGATTGTTACACTGTCGAAAACGATTTTAAAACATGAAAAAAGTGCAACACTGAGTAATGCGTCCTACAATTAAAAAAAAGCCGTTATCCAGGAAATTAAAAAAAAAAACACTGAAAGTGGAAGATCTTTGTCAAATGCTGAATTCTTCTTCTCGTTTAAGACAAAAAGGCGCTATTTTCAACAATTTAGCGCTTATTTCTATTAAAAGTGAAGATTCTATTTTTATTTTACTCGGTCAATGATGATTGGCATATTGTCATTGTACTAACTTTTTTTAGTATCACCCAACTAGTGGACTAATGCAAATCCTGCATTTTGATCGGCTACGCTACTAGAGATCTATTATTAATAGTCCTCGAGTAGCGAAAAGCGTAACGCTTTCTTTCGTTTTATTCCCATATTAATATTTCTTTAACTTGCATTTGCTAACTTTATTATTGCCTTTTCTGTCCAACTAGTTGGGTGATACTAAAACAATTAGACCCCTCGCCCTCAAGGGCCACGGGTCAATAGCCCATTCGGCTTCGCCTCATGGGCTATTGACCCGTAGCCCGCAAGGGCTACGGGTCTAATTGTTAAATAATGCCTTGGGGTAAACGTCGATAGGTTAGCTCAATTGGCTGAGAATGAGACTTCCGTGCGGGAGGTCACAGACTCTAACCCCGGCCACACCAACGTTCAGGGTCTTAAAATACCCAAGAACTTGAAAGTGCTACCTCTGTAATTAATGACATGACATCTGCAAATGGTCAAGCTTTTCAAGTCTTTCTGGATAAGAACCATGAACAGTAGGGCTCGGTCTCACAGCCCATTCTAAAAATCCAAATTGTAGTGAGTTACTTAAGGTGATTCCTCAGTTACTGTATTGCTCTGCGCAACCTGTACCGAGCACATGGTGTGTTAATATTTATACTTTGGTCAAATTTGCAACATTGTAAATATGGCGTAAGTCGATCATAAACGCTGAAACAGTTCTCAAAACACGTGAAAGAAGTAGTTAATGACCCAAAACTCTTTGTGAATAAGCGTGCGCATTCCGAGCACGGTGACCTATATTTTTTATTGCACAATTTTGGTGTACAGATTATCCCTTTTAAATAAAAAAAATAAAGAAAATTATGTGAAGGAAAGAAAGATATAGCTAAAAACGTACACAGAACCCCTTACCCAGGGACGTAAATTATGATCTTGAAAACAACGACTCGAGAAACGTTTTGAGTCGACGTCGTTTAAAGTTGAGCGATTTTTCCATGAACTATATAAGAAAGTGTTCCATGTGCTCTAAACTTTTTACCTATTATGATCATGATCGGGTGTTATTTCAAGTGTTACTTTAAAAACCCTCTCGTTTAGCTATTGCAAAATGACCCTGAGCTGATGAAATAACGCGCGTGATTAGTATCAGTACAGGCATCAATGGGGTAAGATTGACCTATTATATCTCTTAAAGCAAGCAGGGTGACTCATTTTTTTTATTGTAGTTCTCAAAACAGGGATTAGTAGGGACCATTCGCGGAAAGTTTCAAGAAAATCGTTCAACAACTTTTTTTTCTGAGGAATCACCGAAAGGTTGGTTTTCACTATCGACGGAGTTGGAGTTGGAGTCGTAATGAGAAACGCAGAGCGATACGATCTAGTGAAAATCAAACTGTCGAAGTCGGAAGCAGAACACCGATTCCGCTTATGACTCCGTCGCCGATGATCCAGTGAAAACTACATTGTCGGAGTCGGAAGCAGTAGCGGAAGAATAAACCAATCACAATGCTCGATTCCAAGGATTGTGATTGGTTGGTGCTTCGTCGCTAGTGAAAACCAGCCTTAAAAGAACACACTCATTGTTCGAAAAGAGTAGGCGATGTAGTCCCTGGTATGGTGGCCTGTTCTTTCATTTTAGATCTGGCCATCTTTCACTTCCCTAAGCGATTGTAAAACTGAGTACCGAGAATTCTGGTCAAAGTTCTCCATACCGTACAGTAAAACTCCGCGAGGAAGAACCATACATTTTAAAATTCAGAAATAGGCTCTTACATAAATGGTAATTGACAGAAATTTAGGCTCTCTAGGTTCTTAAATAGGTTCTTATTTTCTGAAGAAAGAAATTACGTCAGTCGTAGGTAGTAAAATTTAGTGGTATTCGGCCTCCGTCCAGTTTTTCTTAATTATCTAAAAATTTGCATAAAATGCAAATACAAAATTTAAAAATTCACATAAAAATCAAGTTCAAGTTCAAGTTTATTTTCAAAAATTACAGATAAATTTTACAATGAACACTACACGCGTATAGCAAAGTTAATGGAGGCGTGCAGTGTAATCGCGTACATGGTACTAAACTTACTAGAAACAATATTAAGACAAACTAAAACCTCACAGTACACATTGGGCCATTACACAATAGACAACTGAAGAAACGTTGCATAATTATTACAATATTATTAAAATAAGTGAATGAAAAAAAAGATAAATAAATAGAATAGAATAGAACAGATTTAGGGTGCGATAGTAATGATTATTCAGTTTTGCTATCAATGAGTCTTTTTGTAAGCGAGCGCCAGTCAGGAAGAGAGTTTCATAATCTTATTCTAAAGTTTAGAAAAGACTTCAACTGTAAGCTCATTCACGATTCGCTAACATAATTATAGTTGCCATGGCATGATTGTTAGATGAACGATTAAATAGTTTCTGAAAGTTCTTCGGTACAGAATTCTTAGAGATGTCATGCATAAGAGTAAATACTATTTCAAACTAAAGCATATCGATTGGAAGAATATTAGGAGAGTCAAACAATGGGATCGCATGAGATCTAAATGACTGTATAATAAGTAAAATCGAAATATCACATGGATCTTCAGAACATCAATCAATTGATCTTATTTGCCAAAGTGAACATTTTTTTTAGATTTTAGAAAATAAGAACCTGTTTCAAGTTTTAGGGTCAACACGTTCTTGTTTAGAGGGGGTCTAACTGGCAAATTTTAGTGTAACAGGTTCTTA
>NC_090890.1:38216734-38221734 GCF_036669925.1 Montipora capricornis | reverse complement strand
CAAAGAGGCCAATTTGCAGTCAAACAAAATAATACTAAAATAGCGGCCATTTTGGAAAAAGAATGTATAATTTCTGATAATTTAGTCTAGTTGAAGGAAGAGTAGCAAAGTTGGACCACATGTACCATGAATTTGTATACGTTTCAAGATTCAAGCAGACCGATGAGCTTAGAAACAACGCGAATATCGAAGGTGCTCTATTTGCTCATTTTTTCCACTATTCTACCATTCTATATAGCTACTTCTGTAAGACGCTCCGAAGTAAAATAAGAAACCATGTGTATTGTGCACAGGACATTGTACAATAGTGCCGTCCCTACGTTATCATCCCACCGGCACTAAGGCTGATCACTTGACTGAATATGATTTTTTTAAGCTGCAGTTTTATGCTACAATGTGGGAGGCGCGGTGGCCTCATGGTTAGTGCGCTCGACTCCGGATCGAGTGGTCCGAGTTCGGGGCCTGGCCGGGGACATTGTGTTGCGTTCTTGGGCAAGACGCTTTACTCTCACGGTGCCTCTCTCCACCCAGGTGTATAAATGGGTACCGGCGTAATGCTGAGGGTAACCCTGCGATGGACTAGCATCCCATCCAGGGAGGAGTATAAATACTCCTAGTCGCTTCATGCTACGGAAACCGTAGATTTTATGTCTTGTATTCGCATTTTTGCATAAATAAATAAAATAAATGAATAAATAAATAAGTAAATAAATAAATAGATAAACATTGCAAATGAATGTTGCACCACAGGAGAAATCAACAGCATCGTTGTATCATCAAATGGTGATGTGGTCACTGGTTCCCAAGACAGCACGGTCCGTAAGTGGTCTCTTACCACAGAAGAAACTCAAGCAGTTTTTAAGGGTCACTCAGGTCCGATCCTTTGTCTGGTGATGTCACGTGACCATGGGAGCGCAATATCTGGTTCAGAGGATAAGACAATCAAGATCTGGGATCTTAAAACAAGAAACTGCGCTACCCTTAAAGGTCATGGAGGTTTAGTCAAATGCCTGGCCACTCTTCACGATGGTCGCCGAATCGTATCGGGATCAAAGGACCAATCATTGAAAATCTGGGACCTTGTCACGCTTCAGTGTTGTATGACTTTAAAAGGCCACACAGACCTGATTTGGCGTTTGGCTGTGGCATCTGATGACAGTTTCGTGGTGTCTGCTTCCAAGGATGACATGCTGAGGGTATGTACTTACCAAAAGTATTTTCCTACTGGTTCCAGTTGGTCATCAAACTAAGCACCAGGGATGGTGTTCTCTGAATCTTGAATTGTTTCAAACAGCGGTGAAATTGTGACTTTTCCTTACAACACCTCTGTCACTAGAATATGCAACTACTTATGGCCTTAATTCTATTAGTGACACTCCTTGGTCCCAAATAATGTAATTGAAAGGCTATTGAAAATAGGTAGCCAGTTACGCATTTCAACTCTGTTTAATAGGTTACAGTAATGTAGTCATTACCGAATTCTTTTCATGTCTAACTAAATGTGACCGCCGTTAGATATATATGTATAACTTGCATCGAGACCTGGTTGCTTTTTAATAGAATCAAATAGTGAACTTAACTGTTAAACGACTCATACGTTGATCACAATGTCCAATGTATAGAGAAAGTTCTCTGTTTTTAGGTAGTTTCTTACAATTTGAATTATTATAGTCCTGATTCATAAATGGCGCTCAATTTATAATTCTTTTGTCTAAGTGCAAACAAGCCTTTCAAGTCTAGACACCATACTGTGAATTGAAAATAATTCTTGCTCTAAAATGAGGCTTGGTAGGCTAATTTGCACATTAGCAAAGGAATAAACAATAGGTCCCATTCATGAATAAGGTCTATCGCAATTTAATTACAGTGAAATAAATGGCGTTTAGAGGACCTCTTAATAATTTATTAAGTTTAGGGAACCTAATGGTTTCTTAATTTCAGGTTTGGAATCCAGTTAGTGGAGAATGCAAACAGACTTTGATTGGCCACTCTTCTTGGGTTTCATGTATTGCCATAACAACAGATTGCAAAACCATTATTTCCGGCTCAAATGACAAAAATGTCAAGCTTTGGCATGCAACAGGCACCGAACACGCCTGCAACAAGACAGCACCGAGTGATCACATCATCCATCACGCAACGCAACCTGAATGCGTTGCTATAACAACGAACGGGCGATGGGGCCTTTCCGGGTCCAAGAATGATTCGTTGAAGTTATGGGATATCTCTACAGCCAAATGCGTCAAAAGTCGTGCTGCTTCCGTTGCCTGCATCGCTGTCTTTCACAAATCCAACCAAGTGGTAACTGGTTCACACAGTGGAGATATAGCAATGTGGAACTGCGAAAGTCTCGATACGCAGCGCACCATTCGATCTCATCAAGCCGGTGTGGTATCTTTGCAAGTCTCTCTTGATGACAGCGTCATTATTTCGGCATCCAATGATAAAACTGTGGGTCATTTTCATGTCTTTAGTGGAAAAGTTGATCATCTGATCGGTCATTCTGATGCAGTTTTATGTATTGCTTTCATGCATGGAGAAATCAAAGCCATTTCGGGGTCAAAGGATAAAACTGTTCGAATGTGGAATCTCTTGACAAATTGCTGTGAAAGAACTTTCACTGGTCACACGGCAGCTGTGGGTTGCTTAGCAGCAACAAGCGATCATAAAATCATAGCGTCTGGTTCGGGTGATTTCACCCTAAGGATATGGAGTACCGATTCAGGTGAATGCCTGCACAAATTAGAAGGACACCATGACTCCATCAAGTGCTTAGGAATAACAGATGACAATCGTTTTGTGATTGCTGGCTCACACGAAGGCAAAGACCAGCTACTGTTGTGGGACCTCGAAAATGGCAACTGTGCTCGCAAATTCACTGGTCACACTCACGCAGTGATGAATCTGAAAATTCTCCCAAGTGATGGCCTCGAGAGAGAATCAAGCAACGATCACATTTTGATGACAAGCTCTCGTGATGGCACCATAAAGGCGTGGAACATAGCCAACGGAAAGCTGATTAATTCATTTGATTTTCAATCGCAGGTTAAATACTTCGATGTCTCTCCCAGTGATGATGGCTTCTCTGTTGTTCTCGTGACTAAGTCTGGAACGGTATCGGTACTGAAGTTTTACTGTCCCAGAGAAGAGAAGGAAACTAAGCAACCAAAGATCAACGACGATTCATCATCTAATGCTTTGAATCACACTCACTCTAGAGCCAAAGATTCACCGTCCGAAAGTTGCTGTTCAGTGTCTCAGTGTTGCAATTGTTGCCAGAAATGCACTTTGATGTGATATTGCAACCCGACTAAAAGCATTTACCCTACTAGAGAATGTAAAGGTATAATTGATAAAATTGAGTATTTCGTAGCCTCAACGTATTTGATACTAGGGACCTTAAGAACTACCACGGAGACGTCACTTGTCTGCCTCAGTCAAACTATAACTTTTCTCTAGTATAAGTCTTTCGCGAGTATTCCCTCTCGTTAAAGTCGCACAATGTGGGCAAAGTATGCTAAAATTAGGAAGGATTACGTTTTTGCAAACGTTGGCCGTGGGCCCATTTCCATTAGGCCATCCCCTCCTTTTTTCGTTTACCGTCGAATGCGTTTCCTGATATTGGGTTGGTCGGTCGGATTGAAAAAAAAAACGTAAAAAAAATCATAAGCATTCTCGGAATTGGAGACCTGGTTCCCCAGCATCCCAGCTGTGGAGCCAGGAAAACAACAAGACGTGAACCCAAAATCAATATGGCGGAAAAGTTGGTGGATGTTGTTGCAAAATTAAGACAGCGTGGGAAAAAGGATCAACCACCGAAACTCCTATGCGACATAAAAATGGCTTAAAAATGTCGTTACCAATTTTTTTTTTTTAAATCGAAAATGCCAAAAATTTGGGTCGGTCGGACGACGCTAAACGGAGAAAAAAAAGGGGATGCCCTAGTAGGGCTAACGCTCACGTTGCTCATATGGGGTAGAAATCTAGCACTTTACATTGCACTCAAGTCAGTTAAGTCTATCCTAAAATTAAATCGGTACGAGTGGTTTCAGAGTGAAAATAGAGAATGCTCACGTTATGGTCAAAATTTGGTGTTTTCACGTCGTCGTTATGCAGAGGACCCGCAAAAATACATTATAGGAAATCAACGCGAATCGTTAAAAGAATTCGCCTTAATTTAGTCGTCCTAATTATGGTGAGAGTTATTTTCCACGACGTTAATTCAGTGCAGCGTTAGTTTCCGCGCACTCTTCATTACCATTATTTTAACCAACTTTTCCAGACATTCATGACACCTAAAAACAATAAAATATGGTACAAGTTTTTTTTCTTCCCGTTAACCCCTGCGTTAATTTGAATTTTGAGGACTGTTGACTAGAGCTAGAGCTTAGTTTTGTTCAGTGATTTTTTTTGCATCCAGTGTTGATTAAATTTGTTCCAGTGGTCAACATCAAGTGTGTCCTAATGGCGTAAATTTCCTTTAGTGTGAAATTCTACCTCCTCTTTCGTGTTTATTTTCTCTAATCCAAAGTCGTTTTACATTGAATTTGCGTTAATTTCCAATAGAGTAACTTTGTTTTTCCGCCGAAACAAATGGAAGCGTTTGCATGACAATAGAGCTCAATGTTCGGAGGATTAGTTGGATACAGCAACATGGCCGCCGTTCCATTGTTTAGGTACACCTACGTGGCCGCCCTAACGTCGCGTGGAAACACTCTATACCTTAATTTCAAGTAGCGTTAAGAACGGTGCCTACTATTGTTATTGCGCATACGTTCTGCGCATCTCAAGAGACTCGAATTTCCTATGGGTGGTGCTTATTAATACAGGGATATTTTCGCGCGGTTCAAAACTAAGAGGAAGAAGCAGAACTTAGCAAGTGCTCTGAGTATCCAAAATGTAAATTGGGGGTAACCATGTATTTTTCAGGATACTTAAGCTTCAATTTGGAAAAGAACGCCATGCTTTGCTTTATATTTTAAAGCCTCTTACAAATGTTG
>NC_090890.1:38209234-38211734 GCF_036669925.1 Montipora capricornis | reverse complement strand
ACCACCCAAAAATTCTGCACGTGGACTATCTACGTAGCAGAAGGTTTCGCCCCCTTACGAGTTAGCCCGACCAAGTTTAAGTTTGCGTAAACGGATTGCCACCCCCCCCCCCCCCCCCCACCTTCTCCATACATTAAAAAGTAAATGGGAGATCGTAGTCTCCGAGAAAAAACTGACTTTTTCACCAGCATTTTAATGTAAAATTTACACAGAGTAAATTGTTGTGTTTTCAACACACAAGTAAGATCTTCATTTTGGATGATTTACAGTTATTTCCTCTAAAAAAAAATGATTGCAGTTGAGTTTTACTGCTTACCCACAAATTTTGTCTTTTTTCCGTTCTAAATGGGAATTTTTGACGGAATTTTTAAACTTTGGAAAAACACATTTTAGTTTTGGAAGACGTTAAAAGAAAAACAAGTTTTATTATTCCAAGCTTGTCACTTATTTTGCTGATCGACAAAACACTTAAATTCAAGCAAAAGCATACATCGACCACACGGGGTGTAAAACAAAGTACTATAAGGTGTCTGAGAAAAGTGCATGGTCGCACTGTAGGAATTGATAAGACATTACGAATTCAAAACTGAAGGCCAAGGTCTTATTTAGGATAAGTACCGTGACCGGTATGGACACAAAACGCCTACAAACTTCATACGTTTCAGGCAAACTTAATAGAGCACAACTTGATAAAATGAGCGCAAAGTTATTAATTAATGACACCCGAAAGTACTGAGAGGCGTACAAACTTTAAAACTTGCATACAAATCATTAATGACGAGCACGGATAGTTTTTTACACGGACATTAAAAAAGACATACTAAATTTATAATAGGCAAAACTTAAAGGAATGCTAACAAACACAATAAACTGCTCGAAAACGTAATGAAATGACTAATACTCTAAAATTTATATAAAGAAAAGAAATATAATGTAATTGTTTCTCACTTAACCGTGATATAAATAAAAGTTACAGACTTGTAAAAGTGTATTTCTAGCTTGCAGATTTTTGGGCTGTAACCATAAATTTTAAAATAACTTGTTCATGTAGTTAAGTGAGAAACAATTTTGTCATATTTGTTTAAATTTTATGAAAGTACTAGTATCAGCCATTTTATCAAGTGAACGAGGAGCTTATTGTGTTCGACAGCATTCTGCTAAGTTTGTAAGCGCTGCCTTTTACAACATTTGACTGCATGTTATTAAGTTAGTACATGTTTCATGTCTTGCATGTACATACTATGTCCATGCCGGCCACGGACGTGACTGAACAACAGAGGCCATAATCATGTTTCAGATATGACTACCAGGTGTGTCCTGGCGCAAACAACACTCACAAATTAAACCCACTCATAGCTGCCAAGGTCAACGTATGAAGTTGAATAACCTCGCTGGCAAAGAAAAACCAACACATGTTTGAAATAAAAAGCAAATGACGTCTGAAACTATGAAACATACCGCGCACCGGTGCATGCGGGCTCAGTTGGTTAAGCATCGGGGACGCCGTGAGTTCGATTCCGGCCGGACTCTTTTCGAACCGTAGTGTGTGGGGTCTTTAAAATCCCAAAGCAGAGTTTTTGAACAATTAAGGGCTGTGAGACGGGACCTACAATATAATTTATTGTCATTATCCGAGAAGACTTGAAAGTCTAATCATTTGCTGTTGTAATTACAAAATAAAAAGTCTGTTTTTAATGATTTTCCTGCTATAACGTAGCTGAGTTTTCTCCGCGTTCTTCTTCTCATGATCTTCGCGGAAATAAAATTCTGTCCCTAGAACTACCAGTTATGGTGTTAATTCTATTTTCTTTTTTATCGGCTAAGTTGTGGAATGCTCTACCTGATTTTATCCGTACCTCCCGAGTCAACAGGTGTTAAGTGAGAATTCAGGGCCGCATTGTGTATAGCCGCTTTTCTTTTTAATTAAAGTTTCTTTAAATATTTTATATTTAGTTATGCGTCCATATATGCTATGTATTTTACCTGTAAATGTGATGTCTCGAAGATATATCTCTCTTGTAATTACTCTGAAGTTTCACGAAAGAAAGTTTATGCATTTATGTTACCATAAATGCGACTGCAACTCCAGTGTTTACCATATCATAAAATGACTTTTCCCACGAATATTTAAGCGATCGAAATCTTACGCTAAGTTGAAAAGGGCGGTCTGGAGTGGGATTTGTCTCATATGGTTTAGGGGCCTATATTTCTCTCCCTCAATGCCGTACCGGGAAGATGGTCGGTATGTGAAAGCAGCGCAGGGCAATTGCGTCAAAAAGAAAATCTCGGGATGACTCGTTTGATACAACGCTCCAGTGCCATGTCTGGAGGTCCTGCTTTTTTCTCTCTCGTTCAAAAATCCCGTCAGCCCATGCGTAAGTGTTCTGGCTCTCCGATACGTAGCATACCAAAAAACAGATGCTGGTCTTTACAAGGAACTGACATTTCAGTTGATTCTACAGGCATAAACGTAAAAATTACCGTGCTTGTCTGCTCTTCT
>NC_090890.1:38199234-38204234 GCF_036669925.1 Montipora capricornis | reverse complement strand
TCAAAAACAAATCTTGTAATAATTAAGTTAAGGTGGCTTACTACAGTTTTCCGAAGAAAAAGATAAAGATTTTGAAATCTGTGAAATTAATGCAACTGGATGTCTCTTCTGAAGTGATACTCACTACAATTGATGTAAAATGTAATTTCACCCAACAAATAAATGCAAATAAGGGGAAATGCTAAATATAGTGACCAAGCTGCTAGAGGGAGGACTGAAAACTAGACATTTCATAGGCCTTTTTCTTAAAACCTACAATTTAGCCATACGACCAGGGTTAAAGTATTGGCAATCAGTAAACAATATGAAGACAAAACTGTCAGCATTTTTTTTAAAAAGATAGTTACTGATCCTGTTCCTGTCGCTGAAAACAGAATAATTAATACTGAATTTACTGATACAATGAAGGAGTACTAGTTCACTGGGAAAAAAATGAGGTCAACACTCATGGCCATCCCTCAAAATAACATTGGACATTTCGTAACAATTACACGACCCAATATCCCATGTTAATATGACAAGCTTACCTCTGTAAAAAGAATGAAAACACTCAAGAAATTATTGGAGCTTTAGTTAAACAAGAAATAGCGTTTCTAAGTTAAGCGGTGCTGATCTACAGTACTTACGTCTAAAAACCACTTTGAAGACGGTTAGCTCTCACTTATTTTGCTGGGTACCACTATGTCAATACTCTATTAAAAAATTTGACTTCCCGGAAGTTTCCTCGTTAGTCTAGTGGATATCGGAAACTGCACTGAGAAGCCATCGATCCGGGTTCAACTCGTTGCCTCACCTGTTCTAAATCTTCTCTGCACATTTAAAATGTTTGTTTCTTTGAAGTGGATTTGAAGTCTGAAGTAGATTGTATGTCGTATAAGTTGAATAAACAGGAAATTGTCAGTTTGAGAGATGGCCATGAGTGTTGACCAAAAAATGAACATCTCAAACTGTATCTTAACATGATGTTCTCAGAACAAACTTTTGATGGTCTCCCTTTACACCTACCATAATAATAATATATCCTTCATGAAGCGTAAAATGAATGACTACAAATAAAAATTATTATTTTCATTGATGCCCAGCGTATCAAAAAGACCCCTTAGTCAAATGCGTTACACTCGTGGGATTGGATATCAGGGAATTTTTTTGTTGAGAGTTACCTTTGACCCAGGGGTCTTTATCGTTATCTCCCTCACCCCCTTGGGGGGAATTCTCAACTTTGCCCCACCCATTTTACAATCCCCAAGGCTGTATGGATCATTTGCCTGATTTGTAAAGAGACAATTCTAGTGATTGGAAACGTAGCACCTAACTCACAAGCTAAATTTTTGTCTTGAAAGAAATATTGTACCTTTTCAAAAACATAAGGGATTACAATAAAACTTCAATGTTTCATTTCAGATAAGTCATTTTCATCAGGAGTTGCAAAAGCCTTCTGTGGAAAGATATTTAACAAAAGGATCCATCGAGTTCCGCTCTTTCATGTGGCTCGTGGCTTTTCTGAGCGGCTTATTTGTTCAATAATAACATTATTATTCATGATATTATTTTGGTCTCCACAGGCACCATGGTGGGCGTTAGTCCTGAATGCAATTGGTTTGTTTGTGTATCAGTCCCTCGATGCTGTTGATGGTAAACAAGCTCGACGTACAAACAGTGCATCTCCACTTGGAGAGTTAGTTGACCATGGTTGTGACTCTGTTTCAATTGTTTTCATGGTTTTATCAACTAATATAGCAGTTCAGCTTGGCATGGAGCCTCCTTGGATGTTTTTCTTGTCTTTCATGGCATCTTTTATTTTTTATTGTGCTCACTGGCAAGCATATGTTTCAGGAACTTTAAGATTTGGAAAGTGAGTATCCCACCTTGTGCTGTAGGAAATACTCTTGTAAGTCACTTTTAACATATTTTGGTTATTCACAAAACCATTTCTAAAATTTGAGTTGTAAACAGCACAAATTTCCTTGCTGTACTCCACAAAACAATACCATGAAATCACCAAACTTTAGGTTTTGATGACAGTGTAGCATGTAGCAATGAACCATTCGTTCTCTATTTGTTTTAAAACCGTTCATACCCATGCAGTTACTGGATAGTTTGCCCTTATTGTACCAGGTGAACAAGACAGAATAATCTCAAAATACTTACAATAGTTTGGACTGGCATGTTTCGTTGACGATGCTGTTTTCCTAGTGATGTGGAGAAATAAGGCTCATGTTTTTGCTTATAAATACTGTAAGTTCACCAAATATGATTTAATGGCATAACAGAATTGCATGTAATACAAAAAAGTCATTTTGCAATGGTTTATACATGGAATCTCTGAAAATATTCATTGCATATTTCACGTCAGTCAAGTTAATGTCAGAATTTGTTTGTCCTTGTGAACTTGGAGTGAAAGGACCATTGTAAAAAGCTTAAACATGGCTGTCATATCATAAGTATGTCTTTCATATTCATGTAGAAGATACTTGGATTCTTCATAACAAATTGGGTAGATGATTTATATCTTAGATCTTCTTAGAGAGTATACATGTAATCCTGCGAACAAGTGGTGTCTGTGGCTTTGACTGATGATTCAACAGTTTGAATCATCTACAGTAGTAGAGAGTATCTCAGACATTCATATAGATAATGTGAAAATAATTCAATTTGAAATGCAAGAGATGTGGTCCAAATGAATCGAAGCCTATAGATTTTTAGTGAACCAAACAGTGGTGGAAAGATTAACAGTTTTGACAATCAAAAGCCTTCCTGCATGCATTTCTTCCATTGTAACATAAGCAATGTTATTGGGGCACTGTCTACCCACTGAATATTACTACCAATTATCGGGCAGCCTGTGGCACGAGATATGACTTTTGCTGACCAAAGATACATGTAAGTTAAATGGAAGCAAAACATTAGGAAATGATAAAAACAAAACAAAAAACAAAACAAACAAATTTTATTGAAAATTAGAAATAAGTAATTACATTTCTTTCCCCCCGCAAATAGCTTAAAAACTAATCGAGGCGGGGAGAACTGAGGACATACTACAAGTACATGTACAAGGTTATCTATAGATGGACTACATAACAGTAAAGACATTACTCTACAGTAAATAGAATGAACTAACCAAAAACAAAACAAGTACATTAAGATACAATTAAAAACATTTGTTTCCTGCTCCGGAAGCATAATAAAAGTTAAAAAAGTTTTACAAACTCGGAGCTAAAAGTTAGCTCCGAGTTTGTAAAACTTTTTTAACTTTTAAGTACATTAAGATTATGACAAGAGGCTAACAATAGACTCAGGCGTAATGTGACACACGAAACAAGAGACCGAAACAAATAGATAAAAGCGAAGGAAACAATTTAAACGTCAGAAATTTACGAAAGGTGGAAGATATTACGCAGAGCACTCAAACACACGTCCGTCCATCTTGGCCACATCACGTGAATCAAAAAATCTTGATAAAGTGCATAACTTGAAAGACCTCATCAGAAAGAAAGATATGTTACTTGTAAAACCTTTAAAATGCCTTTGCCATGTTGCTGAATTGTGACACCACTTAATCTTTGCGCACAGGATTGATGTGACTGAAATACAGGTCGCCGGGGTTCTCGTCTTTTTGGTATCAGCAATGTTTGGGAGCGAAGTATGGTCTCGTCAGGTAAAGTAAAACTAAGGGTGCGTTTGATTATTGACCCGATTCCGGAATAAGAATACGCGGATTGATGATTTAAAACGGTACATCTGGGCCCGGTTCCTCGAAAGCCGATTAACTTAATCCAGGATTAGCGTAAACGTTTGTTTCACGTTTTCAACTTTTTGGTGAAAGTTTCTTTTGCTTATTTTTGTTTTTCAAGATTGACGTCTTCTCATGTAAAGTTCTGCCGAAAATCTGCGTCGAGCAGCATTTGGGAGTAGAGAAATAAACTGCTTGGTTTATTTTAAATCTGGGATTAGCGTTAATCGGCTTTTGAGGAACTGGGCCCTGGCGTTTTGAAGAAACAAGGATAATAAAGATATGGTTAAAATATCATTTCATCAGTTGTTTGACAATAATTATTTTAAGGTGAATCTCCGTAAAAAAGAACAATTTTCAACTTCTATTCCATGTATTCCTATTCGGGAATATGGTCAATCGAACGCACCCTAAATTTCCATCCCAAGATTTTATTAGTTTGGTGGGTATCTGGATGGGAGACCATCGACATGCTTATGACAAATGTTTGTTAAAGGTTCCACTGCACGTATATTTTATTTCAACCTCTGCAGGTTCCCTTCTTAGATGTTCCAATGAAAACAGTGATGTTTGGAGGTTCTGTGCTTGGTTCTATTTATACGCTTTCAACGTGTTTTATGCAAATTTACGAAGGTGGAAAAGGCAAAAATGGATCCACAGTAGCTGTAAGTTGTTTTGCTTAGGTTCTGTACCTTTTTTTAAAATGTTATGAAACAATTTTTACCCTTTTGCCCCTTCGGAGTACCCGCTGTTCACCTTAGGGAGGGTTAGATCTCCTAGGGAAAAAGGGAAGTCATTTACTTACTTGCTTAAAATTGCTGCGTGTAAATGCAGTTATTAGGGAGCTTAAGCACGTGCGTTTTTGAGACGCGGACGGCAACCGGAAGAGAACATTTCGCGTGCCAGGACAGTGGTGTCTCCTCGATTTTTATACTAATCATCTCTAATGGAGAAAAGACACTTAGCACTGTAAATGTGGTTGAGTGAAGACAAGTTGAAAGGGAAAACAGCTCACTTCCGGTTGCCGTCCGCGTCTCAAAAACGCGGGTGCTTAAGGTCCCTATTAGGGACTTTACGATCTACGATGAAAACGTCACCTCAAAATATAACTTTGCACTATCGTAAGTTTCTCGCGGTTACGCCATCTCGTTCGCGTTGTACAATGTGGGTGAAGTGTCCTAAAAATAAATTGGAACGAGCGGTTTGGGAGTAAAAATAGACAATAAAAGATTCACATTAATTTTGAATGCTCGCGTTATCGTCAAAACCT
>NC_090890.1:38174234-38186734 GCF_036669925.1 Montipora capricornis | reverse complement strand
GGGTGGACTGGCTCGGTTGCCGAAATCTCGGTTTTTCCAACCTGGATCTCGGTAAGCGGGCTGGAGATTTTTGCCATATGCCGTTTAGCAGGAGGAAAATGATGCAATGCATTTTCGTGATAGAACGGACATTACCGAGTTTTGACCACTCTTTTTTTCGATAATGAGGCTCGGAATAGTTTCATTTGATAGGTAACATAAAGTCAAAGGAAATTTGAGAAATTCTTGCAAGGCTTGTTTGTATGTCACGCCTGAATGGTCGCGTCACCACCTTCGCTGATCGCGGAAACCGGACTACGGAGCAATCCCGGTCAACCGGGATCGTGTGAAGAGCACCTTAAAAGAAGACTGTTATTGCCATTTCGAAGGTACACCTCCGAAAAAGTTCGTGAACTTTGCTGTTAGTACGTCTTTCATTTAGTCTTTAATCCGATCATTCTAGTGCTGAACGATTCTGGATCGATACAAAACTGTTGAAACGAGTCATTTCTTGAACATGTCGGGACGATTCCTATATTTGAGCATTGGCGTCTCAGAACAGTCCAGCGGCCAGGGACAAGATTGCATTTAAAAGGAAAGCGCCACAAGCATGTGTCCGAATCCCATCTTCAAATTTTGGAGATGTCCGATCGATAATCAGCTTAAATCATGGAAACAAGTACATTTTTTTCCCTTCAACAATCGTTTTGTTTTTCTTTCTTTTCTTGTAGATGACGTGGATCTCGTGAAACTGCGAGAAAGAGAACGCCCTCTTAGTTTCTGAGAAATAGGAAGACAGTGACGAAATCAACAAAAAGGTAAGGGAACGCCCCACTGACATAAATAGTTTCTAAGAAAGTAAGAAAAACGATGACAAAATCGGGCCAGCTATATATGATCGAATCTTGGTAGCCGACGATGTCAGCTCAGTTAAAATGTAGAGGTTTGCTGTCTACCCAGACATGCTGGCCTCCTTCACCTATACATTTTTTCCGGCTGGTCACGCAGTCTTTCCTCCCGAGCGTTGGGAGGAAAGATTACGTGTCGAGCCAAGGAGAGTTTGTTTTGAAATTCTGAAAACAATTTCCTAATTGTCCTCGAGTGCGTTGGCCCAAAGATAGTAGCAACGAAATTACAAATGTTGATAAGGAAACAAATAAGCTAACCAGATATCTGTTTTGGCGATGACTTAACCAACTACAGCTTATTAACGCCGGAACTAAGTCATAAAAGACGCTTCCGTTTTGTGACAAATTAAACTTCATATACACCAGAGAACATGTATTCTACGGAGTCTTTATTTATCAATTTATTTACTTTTTACGAAAAACAGTCCGTTTACTGAAAAAGGTAATCTCTACAATGTAGACTGAGAGCAGTCTCTCTTTGGCTCGAAAATCCACCGAGAGAACGTGATATCCGAGGGGCGAAGCCGCGAGCCGTAGGGAGGCTCGCGGCTTCGCCCCTCGGATATTACATTCTATCAGCGGATTTTCGAGCAAAAGAGAGACTGCTCGCAGTCTACTTGGTGGGCCGACGTTTGACGCAAACCCCAATGAAGTATAAATTTTCTGAAAGCTTAGTAATTGTAAATTACGAAGTGTTATTAAATTATATGAAAGAAAGGAAAGGAAAGGAACTTTATTTAAGTGTCTAATTTTCTAGCGCTGTTGATCACTAATCGGGGACACAATAAAAAATCAAATCAAAATTTTGGTTTTTGAAAAAAAAAAAACGTTTTTCGAATATAACCCCGATTTCCGAAAGTACCAAGGTTCACTAATTAACTTCGTGTCCGGTCAGATTTGCGTGAGGGAACGCAGTAAATGCCCCTAGATGGCTTCAGAACACCTTTCTTTAAATAAACTGTGTCGGGGAATTTCGATTTTCTGCCTCGTCCGATCGTTATGACTACTTTAGTGAGGGGAATGCGTATTTGATCGACTATCAAATTTGAATGCGTGTCAGAAACAAACCACACAAATAATCAAAATTCCCCGACACAGTTTCTGAAGCCGTGTTCACATTAGGCCTCGATTATGATCGAATTATAATCGAATTAAATATGAATGGGTTCACATCAACTAATTACAGCGCTTGATTAAGATTGGATTATAATAATTTCAAACAACCTCAAGGGGGCGTGCAGCGTTCCAGGCAAATTGTGACTGGCCCACGGGCCGATACGGGCTTGCAAAAACAAAGCAAAAGGTAATTAAAAAACCATATAATAAACTACTTACTAACGCGAGCTAGCTCGAGCCGTACTGGGGAAGTATTGGCCCTGGGTCGTTTTGGCACGGACCTCGCTGCGCACGGTCTGGACTGCCACGCCCTCGGGCCAATATTCCGTCCCTGGCAGTACAGAGCCCTCGCGCTCGGTTAGTAAGAAAGTTATTAAGGGGTCACACAGTTTGAAAACAGGACAGTTTCGGTTAACGTGAGTTGCTTTTTAGGCAAGAAGTCACCACCGCACCCGTCATTCATATGCCCAAGATACCGGGTTTTTGTAAGTTTTCTTGTTTTCTGTCAAGAGTGTGATTAAAGTTTGACAATGAAATGAGCGAAGTCAAAACAAAGATCCACAATCGCCCAACTCTTTTTTATTGCAAAGTCCAAAATTTTTACTCTCCAAGACGCCGTACGACGGTATTTATATCACCAGGTAATTCCATCATTTTGGAAATAGCAGCTACATTTATTATTCATCTGCGTCACAAGTTTTCACTGATTTTGGGCTCATTTTGTTGAAACTCAAGCACGCTTCCAACATGTCTGATGAACCCTTCCTGCTTACAGAGCAATACTAAAAAACTTCTCCCATATCACATTTGAACCTTGAGCTCGAAAATTCAATACACAACATGATATTATAATTCACAAAGGCAGAAAATACCACAGAATCCTTTTCCAGCGAAAATTTTATTGAAAACAAACAACATATTTGCTTCTTCTAGAGGCGAAAACCTCTTCCTATTTGATTGCGTGCGTGAAGACGAGAAACTCAATTGTGTCAAATTACCATGTACTTCCATTCAGGTAAATACTGCTCACTTTGATTTCGTCTCGACGGGCGATAGATTGTTGTCGAAGTCCCCGTACTCGGCGCTTTTGAGATTCATGCCTAGTTTTAATTCCAACTTGACTTTCCATTATTGAGACTCCATAAGGGTATATTTTGTTTAAGGATCCACTCAAACGCCATTCGCGTTGCATGACTTTCGACGCCATTGCAGGCTAAGTTACTGATTCTAAACTGTGTCCACAAGAGAAATCCTCGCGTTCCACTACCCTCGTCCCTCCTAAGAAAACACGCGCAGAATGCTCTATACACAAAGACACTACTTACCAGGGGAGTGACTGGCAAGACTTTTAACCGACACGAAAAAACAAAAAAAGAAAGAAACAAACAAACTAAACGTAGACCTCAACTGGGTTTGCCCCATAGGTCAACCCACGTAAAAAGAAAACAAACCAAAACTAAACGTATACCTCGACTGGGTTTGGCCATAGCAACCCAGTAATAAACGGAGCCCATTGTTCGATATCAAAGAGAAACGTAGGCACACAAAGTTCTGTGTGATAAAATGCATGCATGTTTGATATTAAACCAATGCGGGGAAGCCGTGAAGGTTAAAGGGGGTTAGAAGTTGCATGACATCTGAAAATCGTGTTCTCGGCCGATGAATTAGGGGTTAGAAAATTAACAGTCAAAAATCTGAAGTCGTCATTTTTCATGCCTAGTTTACTTTCATGTCTATCATTTTAAGTCTCTCCGGTATTCTGTTTTTTCGGAATTCAAACAGATATATGTAATTAAATCCGCGTAAGTCATGCCACATCTCATTTCTCACCATCATCGCACCCGCTGCCATGGTTCGCTTTAAGAAAGGAATGTAACACTTTGATTGAGGTGGAGCTCTGTTTTTAAAATAGCGATACATATGTTAATACGACACATGCCCCAAAAACACTCTTTGTCTTGTTTATCGTAGTGATAGTTGAAGCTTATTTTCTATAAGTGCCGATCCAAACATAAGTTATGGGAACCTCCCCCAGGTTATGGGGCACATCACTCAAGAAAAGTTTCCTTAGAACAGGTACGTTGTTGTGCGGTTAGTGATGGCCCGATAATGTTATAATCCGTTTAAGCCAGCCCCTACAAAGCAATAGACACGTGATTGGCACGAGGAGGCGTTTTGACATTCGCCTGTCGCATATAAAAGAACGATTTTTGTGACACAACCCCTGAGTTGAGTTTATTGACACGACCAACTACTGTTGCAGGCGCGTCCCCAAAAAAAAACGCCAGTTCATCTTGTACTCAAGCCTTGACTGTCTGCAGTGCTCGAAGTATCAAGGTAAGTAATCCGTCTATAAATTCAGTGGTAACTAGCTCTGGCATTGCAAGGAGGTGTTGCTATTTTTTGTTGTGTTCATAAAGTGCCTTCGCACTTAATCGGGTCGGTTTAGAACTATTTTAATTCTGCAGTACCTTTCAAAGAGTGATTACGTGCAATGACTGCAATTTTTGGTTGTCTGCTCAGACTATCGCTATCTGCACACCTCAGACGATAATTCAGGTTATGCATGCTCCAAGAAATGCTCAAAACGCCTCCAGATGAATTCTTTTCTGCAATGTTTTTCCAGCGACTCGAGCTCAATTTAAAAAGTATTTGTCAATGTTGTCACATGAGTCAATTGTAATTTCTAAAGCAAGGTGATTCGGAATTTGATCATGGAGGGTCAATCCCCTTCCTGAAATCTTTTGCTCTTGCCTCTTGTATTGCGCATGATTCGAGCACGTTGGCCTTGGGTTTGTATGAATTCCGGTCCGAGTTTTGTCAATCCGATCCTGTTCCGGTCCGGTTCGGTTCGGTTCGTTCCGGTCCGGTCCGGATGGCTCGAAAATCAGCCCAGATATTTGTCGACCGCGCCAGCCAAGTGACTAGCCAGCCAGGCCTTAAATATTTTTGAAGAAGCTGGGTAACAAGATGGGGTACACCATAATTTATTATTGCAGCCGAGGGAGCCCACACTTCTATGGTACTGGCATTGGTGGTAAATCCAGTACAAGGAATTCCAGTAAATCCAGTACAAATAGAATCGTCAACAACCCTCGCCCTCCTTGAGATGCCTTCACGAGTGGACACAAGGGACTGATGGGAACGGTGGGCAACGTATAATGAACGCTGTTGTTTTGCTATAAAAAAGCGTTTGATTTAATAGAACCATAGCATTTTAGTGAGAAAACTTATGCGCGCTTTCCATTCCACCTATACATTATTTAATTGGATTATAGATTTCCTTTCGTGCTCGCAGAGAACTTCACTGAAGGATGTGTAATCAGAGTGGAGCACAGTTCCTTCCGGCGTAACCTCAAGGGACCAAACTGGGTCCATGGTTTTTTTATTAATCAGGATTAACGACCTAGTAAATTAATAACGCCTCAATTTGGAAATACGTTGACGACAACTACGGCATCTGAGGTAATTAGGAAAGGACAAACTGAGCAATGCACAAACTTTTAATAGCTGACGAAGTAGCTGAATGGTCCAACAGGAACAGAGTCAAATTAAATATTGAAAAATGTAAAGGCCTTCGTATTTCGTTTGGCCTCATCAGTTTGTGAGTTCCCATCCTGTTGCTATCGGAGGAGAGCGTATAAGGTTGTTAGCGATGCTTAACTCTTAGGGTTAACCATTTCAAGCGATCTAACTTGGAACTCGCATATCACAGAGGTAATTACGAAGGCAGCCAAAAGGCTCATATTCTCATATCCGCTCAAAAGAGCCCGAGTTTCCCAGAACGATCTCTGTCCTTGTTCTACGGTCACATGTGTGCGTTCCGTTATTGATTATGCCGCACCCTGTCTTCCATTACTCTCCTGCCGGCCCTATCTCATGCAAGAATTAGAGCGCATTCAGAAGAGGGCGATGCGGATCAATCTGCCCTGACATTGAGTATCAGTATGCACTAGTGCTAGTTAATCTTCCAACCGTAGCAAAACAGGTCACAATTATATTTGTAGGCTCCCTTTTGAGAGTATATTGTAATGACAGCGGCTTCGAAACTTAAGAAGCTTTTGCCGCCCCTACACGCGTGTAAATATAAGTTAAGGCACACGCGCACTGTTAACGAACCGAGGTGTAAGACTATCAGAAGCAAAAACAGTTTTTATTATGGCCTCATGCTCTCTGGCGAATAGGTTTTAGATCCCTATCATCATCATTTTTAGTATTACTAGTTTTTTTTATTTTGTTTATTAGTTTTACAGGACATTACAGTTTTTTGTAAATTTTTATTATATAACGTAGAATACTCAATTCAGACTCCATGGGCTGCAATGTATTTTAATAAAGTATCTATCTATCTATCTATCTTCTCTATCTATCTATTCCATAGTCTTATTGGCCATGAATATTGTTTTTAAGTGACCGGCAGTTGAAAAGACTCGCGGAGCACAAGTACAGTGCGGAATGCGTTTCCATTTTTGGATCCCTACTTTCAAGTTTTATTGGCGATGGCCTGTTGAAACAGTTGCCGCTTTGGTTGGCTCCAAATACTAAAAAACAGTCTCTGCGCTGGTTACTATGAATGTGGCCACGTCGCTTATTTTAATGTTTTAACTGCCCTCCCTCCAGAGCCATAGAAGAGGTGAAGAAATTACATGGCTTAAATAAGTGAGAAATAGCTAAGGTTTCGGTTTCGATTTCTGAATTTTTGCGGGGCCTTTGCTAATGAATTCACAGGGTGAATAGTAAGATGTATCCTTAATATTAATTGCCACTAAATAAGCCCTCTGGCGTTAATTTGAAAATGAAAAGGTCTGTGTCATTTATCCCGTATCATAATAATTCAATTCTAAACCAAATACAGTTTTCATCGTACATTCATAAATATTTATTAGAAACTTCAATGCAAAATAAAATAGATTAGTTGCTGCTCTTATATTTAACCTTTGATAATGGACAGTTTTATTTTAAATTAGAAATAATAATAATATATAATACTAATAATAATATTAAATAATAATAAGATTAATACTAATAATATTAATATTAATATTAATAGTAATAATATGATAATTTAAACACCCGTAATTTTAGTCACTACTTTTTCATAGTTTTATTAATATCATTCATTCAACAGAAAAAGGCTATTAAGGAAGGTAAGGATATCTGTAAATTCGCATGTAAATCTCCATGTGGCTTCCTAATTTCATGGCAATTTGAGATGCTTTTGATTAGAAGGGTTTTTATCAAATCTTAAAAATTGGGTTATGTTGTTGTGTGCTGATTCTGTTTCTTTATATTTCATCAAAATAGTCCTCAGTAAAAATGGCTTTTAAAGACCACTTTCACTGTGGAAATCCTTCTCCGTTGTAGTGGGCGTTACAAGGCGGTTCCAAGTCCGCTCAAATCCTATATACATTTACTGTAATTTTACTGTAATTGCGTCACTAACCATTGAAAGGTCTATTGGCAGAGGGCGATTGATTTTGCATGTTAGCAAATTGAAATTTGCCGTGAAAGGATATGCCACCATACTATTCAACCATCAACAGTTTAAAATTGGAAAAATAATCTTTCTGTGTAAGGAAAATATTTTGCCTTGAGTAAAATTGATTTTTGCCTGTAAACAAATTTATTTTGCCGTGATGAATGTGGTATGGCCTTGAGTAAAACAATTTTTTGCTGTGGGCAAATTGATTTTGCCGTGATTTGACCAGCATTAGTTGGGAATTTGTTTGTGCTGCCGAGGGAGATCTCACACTTCCATGGTACTCGGTGTTTCATAGTAAATTCAGTGCAAGGGAATCATTGCAGGACAGTTAAGTTGGGCATTGATTATGTTTTAAATGAGTGGCGGTTGAAAATATTCACGGGGCACAATTATTACAGTGCAGAATGTTTTTCCATTTTTGATCCCCACTTTCAAGTTTATATTGGCGATAGACTGCTAAACAGGTCGGTTTTCTCTTCTATTTTCTGGACGCGCGAAGCGCCGTAAGCGTGATCCTCGCGTGTGAAGCGTGTCAGGCGAGAAACCGACTGTGCTGTCTTTGATACAACGAATTTGTTCTACGCAGGGGTTCGAATAATGTCACTAAGTGTCATGAATTGTTTGACAGCATCAGACCACATCTTAATTTGATACAGTGTATGCCTTTTTTTCGCGGAAAGTTAGTTTTGTTGTCATGTTCAGACGTTTTCTCTTCGCTATTCAGAAGGCGCGCAGTTGGTTTCGTACGTTCGATTCAGTGGAGTTTTTGGAAAGGACCAGGCGTTTGGGGGTTTTTTTTCTGTAGAAAATGTAGGATTTGTCCCTTTTTTAAAGAGAAATCTGTTCAATGAGTTCCAAACAACACCGCAAAAAACCCGCCTCGCGTAGAGGAGAGAAAACCAAAAGAAGCGACAGCGCATGACAATTGCAGATTGTGCAGTTGTTTGTTTTAAAACGCAGTTTTGGAAATTCAGTTGTGCGTGGATGGCTAACAACCGGCAACTTGTTTACCGCGCCACAGAGCGATGGAAAGACTTTGCCCATGTTGGCTGAGATAGTAATTCGGGTCGAGCTGTCTCTTAACCTTGAGAAAAGAACTCGCCAGTGACTCGCTTTCTTCAAAAGTGTGCTCGGGCGCCGTGTGGGGACGAAGGTGATGAATTGTTGCCGCCATGCTTTCACAACTTTAAAGATAAATTAAATAAGCCAAATCCAGTTTGAACGAACCAATGACTGCTGACGGACGACGCTACAAATGGAGAGCAGGAGGTTTTGCGATTGAAGCGATATGAGCAAATCCCTGCTTTGTTCACAGAACAAAAAGTCTTCGCGTGTACCAACACACGCAAGCGTGAACTTAACCCTTTTAATGCCCAATAGTGACTTGTAGATTTTTACTCTGTCTAACGCGAGACGATTTTACTCGTCAAAGTGAGCACCCCTTGGGCACTAAAGGGTTAAACAACTATTCCCTATAACCCTGTAATGCCCAATAGTTACTTATAGATTTTTACTCTGTCTAACGCCCGACGATTTTACTCGTCAAAGGGAGCCACCTTGGGAACTCAAGGGTTAAGTAATTGTCGGTTTCGTTTCCTAAATCTTTCGGATAATAATGAAAGAACAGATCAAGTAGAGAACGTGACAGACCCGGAAATTCCGAAGTAATCATCTAGGCCATGAATTTAAATTTATAATATTTTGATAACGTGGGATTTTGTGACAGTGATTGAGAACACTAGACTGTATCAAGCTAGATTGTGGTTAATAAACCTAAAATATTAAAACTTGTGACTTGTGGAGAACACTAGCTTATTGAGAGTGCGAGCATTCTTCATAGCCATTGCTCCACGTCGTCGATTTCCTCCCGCGAGGGTTAGGTCTCTTAACTGTGAAACTGATATCCGGGCGTCCTTATATTCTTTTTGATGAGGTGTGATTGACATTTGTGATGACACGGCTGCGTCAGAATTAAACCAATCGTGAATTTCGCCGTTGCTGGACAGAACGGGTAATTTGGAATGAATTTAATATATGCGAACAGGTGCGTATTTTTTGTGGGTTTCGCGTCTCTCTGTCGCATAATCTCCCTCGCCGTTTCTATCTACACTCGCTCCAGTACGGCTTCCGTTTGAATCTTAGTTTAGCGGCGGTGTCGCTTGCTAGTTGCGGGTCAAAAATAGCGACTGTTTGGGCAGTCTAAAATTGGCGATGTCTGGTTGAACATGTTACTAGCTTTGGTTGTCTCCAAATATCTATTACTGTATACAGTCTCTGGACTGGCCTTATGAATGTGGGTAATTGGTGAAGAAGAGCTCCCCAAAAACCCTGTCAGTCGCGACTGTCAGGCTCGTCTGTTCATCGGCCGACTGTTGGCCTTAACAAAGACAGTTTTAACAGTCGGCCTGACAGTTGGTGATGTTTCGAGTAACGATGTCGGTACAATGCTTAGCCCTAACCTTGTATTGCGGCTGATACAACTGATAAGAATTAGTGCTTTTGCCTTTTTAGTTGATTAATCACTGCTCTAAGACTAGCGTCATGAAGCCAAAATTGGAAATGTAAACTCAACCCAATCCCTCTCGAATTATTCGCGTGGATTAAGCCGTAAGGCTTTTTGAAGCGTATTTCATTATAAGTCATGTTTGTATTTTGTTTTTGTGTTGTACGATGCATTTTTTATTGTTGGTGCATTGAGCTTTTGTAAACCTTGGTTGAGTCATCCTAAAGAGCGCCGTTTTTTGGTGTTAAGGGTGAAGGCAGCAGTTATTTGTAGAACGCTTTTATCCCTATGCGAATTTCAGAGGCTAACTAGGGCTTCCGGGGCCTCACGCCGGCCGGTTAGCCATTACTGGAAGGTGAGCGCGCGCGAAGTCTTCGTTCTGCAGTGGGTGGCTTCCGATGACTCTTTTACTTGGTGCTGAAGTTGTGGTAGCAGCTTGTGCGGAGATCTTCAGAGCTGCTGGTTGGTCACGGCATGTATAAAAAGGGACTGTTTCTGCTTCGGCCCCGACTTTTTTTTTTCCTAGGTGGAGGCTGCTCCGAACATGAATCACTCACGATTATTCTCTCGTGGCAGTCCAGCCACGATTTATTTTTGGCTAATGAAAACATAGAGTGGTCCGCCGGCCGCAGCATAGGTACAGCTTTAGGATTGCTCTGAGTACACTGCTGACGGCAATATTGTTAAGGCAATTGATAATCAGTCCTTCTAAACTTAGAGGTGCACCTAACCCTCAAACTATTTTTTTTCACTAAAATGAATCTTCTGCACCCAAGATCTTTGCACAGGGCAGTTTGAAACGCATTGCGGCCATTTCCGAGTCAGAAGGGGAGAGGGTCTATTTCGCTGATTTGAGCGGTGCTGCAAACTGATTAGCATTGCATTACGTCTTTGTAAAGATGCAGGCAAAGTAGATTGTGACGTCAAATGGCAGGAATAGACCCCCTCCCCTTCTGAGCTCAGTCGTGAAGAAAAGATGGCTTGGTTTTATCGCAACTCTTCCGAAGCCTATAAAATGACAAGATGGCCGTCCATGTCGTTTCGAACAGGTGGGGCAAAGATTCATTTTAGTGAAAAAAAAAAAAAAAAAAAAAGAATATCTGGGGTTAGGTGCACTTTAAGGGTAGGCTGTCGGTAGCCGCTTTTAGTAGCGCTGTTGGTAACCTGTCAGTAGTCTGTTCCGAGCAGTCGGGCGAGCAGGTTTTTTGGTGAGCTCTTCTTCACATTATCGCTGAATGTGGGCAGCAGATCGCTTATTTTAATTGTATTTTACTGGCCTCAAGCCAAAAAAAAGGTGCGAATTAGCATGAGGGCTTAAACAAGTGACGCAATAGGGCTGAAGCTGTGGTTGGAGACAAGATCATGAATTTTTGTGGGCTTTGGGTATAATCACAGGGGGGCCGGTTGGTAAGGTCTTTGGGGAGGGCTTACTGCTGGTAATTAATCACTGCATGCAATTTCAAACATCAAAAACAAAAGCTGCAGAATTCTGTAAAGACGTGTCTACGCCTCGTGTTCAGCAGATTGTTTTTGTGTTTATATCACACCTCCACCAGTTTTCAACTAAGGAGCAAAGAGGCTTTTCATCTTCATACATAATGCATGCCTCTTTGAATCAACGAATAATATTAATCCATGTCACTCTTAAAATGTCTTTTAATATGCGCACATTTTCATCGCTATGGCTTCATTTCCGTCTGGTACTATTTTTCACTATTGAGCTTTTTCTGTATGAAATGCGAATTGGGGCTACCATCGCTTTGTATTCTGACTAACTGAGGATGGGCAGAAGTTTTAATTCTGTCGAACAACATGAATTTAATAAACTCGTAAGGGTCTCGGTCGTTTTCTTAAAACTATTTTAAATTGATTGTTAAATTTTTGAACACTGTTCTATACAATGGAAAATTGTCAGTGTCAAAATTCGGGAGGCCTGCAGTATGGGATTTGAACCCAACATAATGACCCTCTGTGATCTACACTGGGAGTACAGATGCTCTAACGGCACTGCACTACTGGAGACTCTGTGGTGACTACGGACTGCATCACACAGTCAAATAGTCTTATACCCACAGTTCACCCTTGCTCACCACAGAGTCTCCAGTAGCTCAGTGGTTAGAGCATCCTTACTAGATCACGGAGGGTCATTGGCTCAAATCCCATCTGGGGCTCGGAATTTTTTGCGAGTTCCCAGTTGATTCATAACATCTTTCATGTATTTCTCTCATTACTCACTTGGATGGTTGCATGGCTAATTATAATAGTGCAATAAAATGAAATGAAATAAAAATTATATATAAATACATATATGTACAAAAACTGCTATGACTATTACTCATTTAAAACTCTAGTGAATAAATGGGTCTTAAGTTTTCTTCCTAAATGACTCAATAGACTGATGACTGGTTGGTTTTTCCAGCTCATAAAAAAATTTAAATAGACAATATAACAATATTGGTATTTTAGCTTATATTTTTATATAGGCAATATAAGACAGCTTTGTTTTAAAAAA
>NC_090890.1:38156734-38161734 GCF_036669925.1 Montipora capricornis | reverse complement strand
TAGCTCTTTTAATGAAGCGGAAAATGAGTTTTTCCCTATTTATACCGTGTTTCATAATTCTAGAATACATCCTTTAAGTTTTGAATAGAGTTTTCCGTAATTCAAATTTTAATTTTCCATTTAATGCCATCAAGGTAATTTTTGTTTGATGATATTATTACGACTTTTTTTCTTGAAATACTGAATGGTGGTGTCGTCATTGGTTGTTTATTTCGTGATAGATACGATATTCGCCTGTATGTAATGTTTTCGATTAAGTCCTGTGGGTCTCTCGTAGCCTACTTGGAAATGAATGTGTTATATTATAGGCTAATTAGTTTTTTTTTTTTGTTTGTTTGTAAATCACAGAATTGTCATTCCTTCATTAAGGTAAAGTTTACTAATTACGTTAAACATTTAAACTGTGTCGGTTTTACAGAGATGTATAATGCGCACCTGTTAACCGTGACCTTATTAATGAATTATTAAATACATTTTACAACGGAACGTATGCAGTGAATTTAGAGCAGTTTTCAATTGAATGTAGTAAGAAAGTTCGTGATTGGCCCCCCCCCCCCCCCTCCCCAGACAGATGGTCTTGATCAACGATCACTGAAGCGTGACGGAGAATTCAGAAGTCGTGTTGAAAATTTTCACGGTCGAGTTTAAAATATGACTCGGCAAGTGGCAAAATTCGACGAGTATTGGCACAGGCATTTAAGCTTATAAAAAGTAACAATGCAGGAAAATTTGTCCGATGTATAGTTTCATCGACAGCGTCAAGGTGAAAATTGCATGGTTCTACTTTGTAATTCGATGAAGCGAGTTGAAAATACACGGCGAGCAATGTCAAATAAAAGAGTTGAGTTTAAAAGCTGAAAGACGAGTGTAAAAACGTTTTCCAATGATGCGAAATCTGAAGCAAGAGTGTAAAATTTTAAATTCGCCTATAAAATTCAACTATTAAGGTTAGAAATTTAAATTATGAATTTAAAATTCAAAAGATGAATCTAAAATTCAAACAATGAATTTTGGCGGGGATCGTACGCCATACTGAATTAATATATGTAGCACGGGAGTTTCGGGCTTTCAGATTTTTAAACCCGTGTTTTGCATATATAATAAATTGCGTTTACGCGCTGAAAATTTAAGCTAGTGAGTAAATGACGCCATTTTCTCTAGATTCAACCCTCTTAGGTCCAATCGGTCAGTTTTGAACGTGAGTAATGGTAGTCTCCTTCGCAGCCGTTATTAGGGTCGTCACGCAACGCTCCTCCCCACTAGTTGGGAGGAGCGTTGCGTGACGACCCTGATAACGGCTGCGAAGGAGACTAGAGTAATGGCGGACCGTGACCAATTTGAGCCCTTAGTGGCAGACACATTCATTTATGCACCTTATTCCAAAATGGCCCCCATTTTAGTATTCTTTTGTTTCCTTGCAAATTGGCCCTCTTTGCCTTGCTTTCAAAGATAAAATTCAAAAAATATCTAACCTTGAACGAGGCCAAAATCAAACAAAAGAATACAAATTAAAATGCGGCTATTTTGGAATAATAAAGCGGTGTATACTTCTGTCACAAATCTTTGAGCTGAAAATATTATTTGCCACGTCTTCTAGTGTAGTTGAGCTGAAATGACTTCAGTGAAAAGGGAAATAACTAAAGGTAGAGGACAACGTTAAGATTGACCTCGACAGCAGTCAGTTCTCTTGATGCGAACAAGGCGATTTTCGTTGGCTTCTTTTGTTGTCTGGCAACTTGTCGTTACACAAGGCAGAGCAAAAATGAACCGAAACCGAGTAAAGTAGAACGCCTTGGCGCTTACGAGCCTGTGCGGAACGGATGAAGCTTCATTATTCTTGGCAAAAAGCTGCCGGAAGCGTTTAATTTGTTATTATCCATGCTTTTTTTCTTTGGTATTGACGTTCCAGAAGGGGAGAATTACCAACTGAGAATTCCCTTTGACTTTTTTTTGTTCCCTCCCCATCTGATGTTTTTGTCTCCCCGAAACGGAAATGGTGAAGAGATACGCTTGCTTGTCTCTGAAATAAGTCTTTACTGCAGGTTTCACTGTAAGTATTTGTTCAATCTAGTCGAGGACTATAAGGACCTCGCCTCTTCATGTGAGCCCAATTGACTCTGCTGGCCCGGTTTCCGAGATCTCGCCTCACCTCAAAATCCTTTCAGTCCTTTGAAAAAATTCGATGTGTTCATATGAGAGGGTGGACTGGCTCGGTTGCCGAAATCTCGGTTTTTCCAACCTGGATCTCGGTAAGCGGGCTGGAGATTTTGCATATGCCGTTTAGCAGGAGGAAAATGATGCAATGCATTTTCGTGATAGAACGGACATTACCGAGTTTTGACCACTCTTTTTTTCGATAATGAGGCTCGGAATAGTTTCATTTGATAGGTAACATAAAGTCAAAGGAAATTTGAGAAATTCTTGCAAGGCTTGTTTGTATGTCACGCCTGAATGGTCGCGTCACCACCTTCGCTGATCGCGGAAACGGACTACGGAGCAATCCCGGTCAACCGGGATCGTGTGAAGAGCACCTTAAAGAAGACTGTTATTGCCATTTCGAAGGTACACCTCCGAAAAAGTTCGTGAACTTTGCTGTTAGTACGTCTTTCATTTAGTCTTTAATCCGATCATTCTAGTGCGGAACGATTCTGGACATCGATACAAACTGTTGAAACGAGTCAATTCTTGAAACATGTCGGGACGATTCCTATATTTGAGCATTGGGGCGTCTCAGAACAGTTCCAGCGGGGGGGGGGGGGGGGCCCAGGGGACAAGATTGCATTTAAAAAGGGAAAGCGCCACAAGCATGTGTCCGAATCCCATCTTCAAATTTTGGAGATGTCCGATCGATAATCAGCTTAAATCATGGAAAAAAACAAGGTACATTTTTTCCCTTCAACAATCGGTTTTGTTGTATCTTTCTTTTCTTGTAGATGACGTGGCTCTCGTGAATACTGCGAGAAAGAAGAAACGCCCTATTAGTTTCTGCAAACAGAAATACGGAAGACAGTGACGAAATCAACAAAAAGGTAAGGTGGAACGCCCCACTGACATAACTTAGTTTCTAATGAAAGTAAGAAAAACGCTGACAAAAATCGGGACCAGCTATATATGATCGAATCTTGGTAGCCGACGATGTCACGCTCAGTTAAAATGTAAGAGGTTTGCTGTCTACCCAGACATGCTGGCCTCCTTCACCTATATACATTTTTTTCCGGCGTGGTCCCGCAGTCTTTCCTCCCGAGCGTTGGGGAGGAAAAGATTACGTGTCGAGCCAAAGGAGAGTGTGTTTTGAAAATTCTGAAAACAATTTACTAATTGTCCTCGAGTGCGTTTGGCCCAAAGATAGTAGCAACGAAATTTACAAATGTTGATAAGGAAACAAATTAAGTAACCAAGATCATCTGTTTTTGGCCGATGACTTAACCAACTACAGGCTTATTAACGCCAGGAACTAAGTCATAAAAGGACGCTTCCAGTTTTGTGACAAATTAAACTTCCATATAAACCAGAGAACATGTAATTCTACGGAGTCTGTATTTATCGCAATTTATTTACTTTTTACGAAAAACAGTCAGTTTACTGAAAAAGGTAATCTCTACCATGTAGACTGCGAGCAGTCTCTCTTTGGCTCGAAAATCCACCGAGAGAACGTGATATCCGAGGGCGCGAAGCCCAGCGAGCCGTACGGGAGGCTCGCGGCTTCGCCCCTCGGATATTACATTCTATCAGCGGATCTTTCGGAGCAAAAGACGAGAATGCTCGCAGTCTACTTGGGTGGGCCGACGTTTGACGCAAACCCCAATGAAGTATAAATTTTCTGAAAGCTTAGTAATTGTAAATTTACGAAGTGTTATTAAATTGTATATGAAAGAACAGGAAAGGAAAAGGAACTTATTTAAGTGTCTAATTTCTTCTAGCGCTGTTGATCACTAATCGGGGACACAATAAAAAACTCCAAAAATCAAAATTTATGGTTTTTGAAAAAAAAAAAAACGTTTTTCCGAATATAACCCCGATTTCCGAAAGTACCAAGGTTCACTAATTAACTTCGTGTCCGGTCAGATTTGCGTGAGGGAACGCAGTAAATGCCACTAGATGGCTTCAGAACACCTTTCTTTAAATAAACTGTGTCGGGGAATTTCGATTTTCTGCCTCGTTCGATAGTTATGACTACTTTAGTGAGGGAATGCGTATTTGATCGATATCAAAGTTGAATGCGTGTCAGAAACAAACCACACAAATAATCAAAATTCCCCGACACAGTTTCTGAAGCCGTGTTCACATTAGGCCTCGATTATGATCGAATTATAATCGAATTAAATATGAAAATGGGTTCACATCAACTAATTACAGCGCTTGATTAAGATGGATTATAATAATTTCAAACAACCTCAAGGGGGCGTGCAGCGTTCCAGGCAAATTGTGACTGGCCCACGGGCCGATTACGGGCTTGCAAAAACAAAGCAAAAGGTAATTAAAAAACCATATAATAAACTACTTACTAACCGAGCTAGCTCGAGCCGTACTGGGGAATATTGGCCTGGGTCGTTTGTGCACGGACCTCGCTGCGCTCGGTCTGTACTGCCACGACCTCGGGCCAATATTTCCCTGGCAGTACAGCCCTCGCGCTCGGTTAGTAAGAAGTTATTAAGGGGTCACCCAGTTTGAAAAAGGACAGTTTCGTTAAGTGAGTTGCTTTTAGGCAAAGAAGTCACCACCCCGTAATTCATATGCCCAAGATACCGGGTTTTTGTAAGTTTCTTTTTCTGTCAAGTGTGATAAATTTGACAATGAAATGAGCGAAGTCAAAACAAAGATCACAATCGCCCAACTCTTGTTTATGCAAAGTCAAAATTTACTCTCCAAGACGCGTACGACGTTATTTATCACCAGGTAATTCCATCATTTTGGAAATAGCAGCTACTTTATTATTCATCTGCGTCACAAGTTTTCACTGATTTTGGGGCTCATTTTGTTGAAACTCAAGCACGCTTCCA
>NC_090890.1:38124234-38126734 GCF_036669925.1 Montipora capricornis | reverse complement strand
CAACATAACTAATATAACTAAATTAACCTTTGCAGCTGATGTCTTTTTCTGAGGTGAAATAGACCTTGAAAAACGATACATTATTCTAAGAGAGAAAATTTCGGTCACACGAGAGCATAAAAGGCGAAATCTTTGTAACTTCTCACGCACAGTTTTTTTTTTTTTGTTTTGTTTTGTTAAAATGGACAAAATAAAAAAAGGAAGTGATCTACGGAAAGAAAAATAGGGGTCACCGAGCATTCAATAGTGTAAAATCGCTGCGAAGTTCTCAAAGCGATGGTATATTCGCACTGTCACGTCATTGCGTGATATTTCCGAGAAGACCTGGGTCCACAGCTATCCCATAATGCCACACGCTTTCGCGTTCCATTCTTGTGGAAAACGTTTGCGCCTTTAGCATCGTGTGTTTACCTTCGTGGTCTGCGATGCATGACGTGTGCGTGACATGCGCGAAAAAATGCGCTGTAGCAATGGGCGCGAACGTCCTTAAACTGACACCATGGCAACACTTTCGTTTTTGTTATTATTGTTGCCGTTGCTTTTGTTTTCTGAAGAATCACACTATTATTTCCCTAATATTCAGCACTATGCCTTGAATTTTTAAAATAGGTAAAGAAATCAACATGGCGTAAATATCAGTAACGTTGAAAAGGTGGAGACGAATATAGTCTTGGTCAGTGTAAAATGCAAAGTAAAGTTTCTATTTAGGTTCAAATTAAATTTTCCTACCGCATGATAACTCAATAATTCCATTATAGTAATTTACAAGAGCGAGTGTTTACCTTTGCATTGCTTTGCGAGGTGACTGGCTTCTAAATCCCGCTCCACCTTTCGCTCGAGATAAAACCAGCGTGCTGGCTTGGTCGCACATGCTTTCCTGCAATTACCGCTGACTGCACGTATATTTATATCACTAGCTTATTCAGTAACGTTGTCAGTCAACTGCAGACCGCACGATGTTTTGATTTACGTGGGGCCACGCAAAAATATCACCACCCCAATCTCGTCCCCAGAGCCCACTTGTCTTTTGCTCAGCGCCAAGACACGGAGCTCTGGAATAATCAATTTCCGGAACTCCACCATTTTTAGGCGTACCGGTTTCACCGAAAAGTGTAATGGGGCGATCATTAGAACTCAAGAGTTCGCAACAACAGCGACAAATCTTTGTGTTTACAAGTTTAGTTGGAGATTTTTGCGCCATATTCGTAAATTACAAGCTATTTTACACCCGGTGGTTTACGCATGAGCAGTTTGATAAATCAATTAGCCAATCAACACAGATTATTCCAGAGCTCCTTACCAAAAGGTACGTGGGCTCTGGGAACGAGATTCGCACCACCCATAGGAAATCCGAGTATCTCGAGATGCGCAGAATGTATGCGCAATAACAATAGTAGGCACCGTCCTTAAAGTGAACAAAAGTACAATTGGACTATTTTTTTTGCACCTTGAATTATCGTTCCTATTTATTTCTGAGTTTCGATTCTTTGATTACCTACAATTTTCTTAGCAATGTAATTTTAATCAAGTTTTAGTGATTTCCATTTTCAAATTTAGGGATTCGCTCTTGTCTTGTTAACCGTGAGTGGCTTTGATCGTAGGATTGAAGTGTCTTTTTGTTTTCTATTTCGAGTGGCATCAGTTTAATTTTTATTAGACTTTAAAGCCTCCGCTTGCCACAACTTATTTTCAGCCTTCAAAGACTTAAAATATTACCATATGCCCTAAATCGAATACAACTTTTTCCTCTGTTTTACGATTTTTTAAAAGTATGGCCCTTCTTCGTTATTAAGATAAGCTCGCAGGTTTAGTTCCAAAATTCGTAAACGGCTCTACTATTTAGCTCTTTTAATGAAGCGGAAAATGAGTTTTTCCCTATTTATACCGTGTTTCATAATTCTAGAATACATCCTTTAAGTTTTGAATAGAGTTTTCCGTAATTCAAATTTTAATTTTCCATTTAATGCCATCAAGGTAATTTTGTTTTGATCATTATTACGACTTTTTTTCTTGAAATACTGAATGGTGGTGTCGTCATTGGTTGTTTATTTCGTGATAGATACGATATTCGCCTGTATGTAATGTTTTCGATTAAGTCCTGTGGGTCTCTCGTAGCCTACTTGGAAATGAATGTGTTATATTATAGGCTAATTAGTTTTTTTTTGTTTGTTTGTAAATCACAGAATTGTCATTCCTTCATTAAGGTAAAGTTTACTAATTACGTTAAACATTTAAACTGTGTCGGTTTTACAGAGATGTATAATGCGCACCTGTTAACCGTGACCTTATTAATGAATTATTAAATACATTTTACAACGGAACGTATGCAGTGAATTTAGAGCAGTTTTCAATTGAATGTAGTAAGAAAGTTCGTGATTGGTTTGGCCTTGCATTACAACTCTAAAAGTTGTACTATGATTTAAAAAGAAAAAAACACGTTCTTTATTTCTTCAGATTTTGAAAGGGTGTTTGCGTAACACCTGCCTACCAAATATTTGTG
>NC_090890.1:38116734-38119234 GCF_036669925.1 Montipora capricornis | reverse complement strand
GAGGTTTGCTGTCTACCCAGACATGCTGGCCTCCTTCACCTATATACATTTTTTTCCGGCTGGTCACGCAGTCTTTCCTCCCGAGCGTTGGGGAGGAAAGATTACGTGTCGAGCCAAAGGAGAGTTTGTTTTGAAAATTCTGAAAACAATTTCCTAATTGTCCTCGAGTGCGTTTGGCCCAAAGATAGTAGCAACGAAATTTACAAATGTTGATAAGGAAACAAATAAGCTAACCAGATATCTGTTTTGGCGATGACTTAACCAACTACAGCTTATTAACGCCGGAACTAAGTCATAAAAGACGCTTCCGTTTTGTGACAAATTAAACTTCATATACACCAGAGAACATGTATTCTACGGAGTCTTTATTTATCAATTTATTTACTTTTTACGAAAAACAGTCCGTTTACTGAAAAAGGTAATCTCTACAATGTAGACTGAGAGCAGTCTCTCTTTGGCTCGAAAATCCACCGAGAGAACGTGATATCCGAGGGGCGAAGCCGCGAGCCGTAGGGAGGCTCGCGGCTTCGCCCCTCGGATATTACATTCTCTCAGCGGATTTTCGAGCAAAAGAGAGACTGCTCGCAGTCTACTTGGTGGGCCGACGTTTGACGCAAACCCCAATGAAGTATAAATTTTCTGAAAGCTTAGTAATTGTAAATTACGAAGTGTTATTAAATTATATGAAAGAAAGGAAAGGAAAGGAACTTTATTTAAGTGTCTAATTTTCTAGCGCTGTTGATCACTAATCGGGGACACAATAAAAAATCAAATCAAAATTTTGGTTTTTGAAAAAAAAAAACGTTTTTCGAATATAACCCCGATTTCCGAAAGTACCAAGGTTCACTAATTAACTTCGTGTCCGGTCAGATTTGCGTGAGGGAACGCAGTAAATGCCCCTAGATGGCTTCAGAACACCTTTCTTTAAATAAACTGTGTCGGGGAATTTCGATTTTCTGCCTCGTTCGATAGTTATGACTACTTTAGTGAGGGGAATGCGTATTTGATCGACTATCAAAGTTGAATGCGTGTCAGAAACAAACCACACAAATAATCAAAATTCCCCGACACAGTTTCTGAAGCCGTGTTCACATTAGGCCTCGATTATGATCGAATTATAATCGAATTAAATATGAAATGGGTTCACATCAACTAATTACAGCGCTTGATTAAGATTGGATTATAATAATTTCAAACAACCTCAAGGGGGCGTGCAGCGTTCCAGGCAAATTGTGACTGGCCCACGGGCCGATTACGGGCTTGCAAAAACAAAGCAAAAGGTAATTAAAAAACCATATAATAAACTACTTACTAACCGAGCTAGCTCGAGCCGTACTGGGGAATATTGGCCCTGGGTCGTTTTTGCACGGACCTCGCTGCGCTCGGTCTGTACTGCCACGACCTCGGGCCAATATTTCCCTGGCAGTACAGCCCTCGCGCTCGGTTAGTAAGAAGTTATTAAGGGGTCACCCAGTTTGAAAAAGGACAGTTTCGTTAAGTGAGTTGCTTTTAGGCAAAGAAGTCACCACCCCGTAATTCATATGCCCAAGATACCGGGTTTTTGTAAGTTTCTTTTTCTGTCAAGTGTGATAAAGTTTGACAATGAAATGAGCGAAGTCAAAACAAAGATCACAATCGCCCAACTCTTGTTTATGCAAAGTCAAAATTTACTCTCCAAGACGCGTACGACGTTATTTATCACCAGGTAATTCCATCATTTTGGAAATAGCAGCTACTTTATTATTCATCTGCGTCACAAGTTTTCACTGATTTTGGGGCTCATTTTGTTGAAACTCAAGCACGCTTCCAACAGGCTGTGAACCCTTCCTGCTTACAGAGCAATACTAAAAAACTTCTCCCATATCACATTTGAACCTTGAGCTCGAAAATTCAATACACAACATGATATTATAATTCACAAAGGCAGAAAATACCACAGAATCCTTTTCCAGCGAAAATTTTATTGAAACAAACAACATATTTGCTCTTAGAGGCGAAAACCTCTTCCTATTTGATTGCGTGCGTGAAGACGAGAAACTCAATTGTGTCAAATTACCATGTACTTCAGGTAAATACTGCTCACTTTGATTTCGTCTCGACGGGCGATAGATTGTTGTCGAAGTCCAGTACTCGTCGCTTTTGAGATTCATGCCTAGTTTATCCAACTGACTTTCCATTATTGAGCTCCATAAGGGTATATTTTGTTTAAGGATCCACTAAAACGCCATTCGCGTTGCATGACTTTCGACGCCATTGCAGGCTAAGTTAATGATTCTACTGTGTCCACAAGAGAAATCTACGCAGTTCCACTACCCTCTCCATCCTAAGAAAATACGCGCAGAAGGCTCTATACACAAAGACACTACTTACCAGGGGAGTGACTGGCAAGACTTTTACCGACACGGAAAAAAAAAAAAAGAAAGAAAACAAACAAACTAAACGTAGACCTCAACTGGGTTTGCCCATAGGCAACCCAGTAAAAAGAAAACAAACAAACTAA
>NC_090890.1:38074234-38094234 GCF_036669925.1 Montipora capricornis | reverse complement strand
TAGAAGAATCAATTTCCGGAACTCCACCATTTTTAGGCGTTCCGGTTTCACCGAAAAGTGTAATGGGGCGATCATTAGAACTCAAGAGTTCGCAGCAACAGCGACAAATCTTTGTGTTTACAAGTTTAGTTGGAGATTTTTGCGCCATATTCGTAAATTACAAGCTATTTTACACCCGGTAGTTTACGCATGAGCAGTTTGATAAATCAATTAGCCAATCAACACTGATTATTCCAGAGCTCCTTGTCTTGGGGCTGACCAAAAGGTACGTGGGCTCTGGGAACGAGATTGGCACCACCCCTAGGAAACCCGAGTATCTCGAGATGCGCAGAATGTATGCGCAATAACACTAGTAGGCACCTTCCTTCAAGTGAACAAAAGTACAATTGAACTATTTTTTTCACCTTGAATTTCCGTTCCTATTTATTTCTGAGTTTCGATTCTTTGATTACCTACAATTTTCTTAGCAATGTAATTTTAATCAAGTTTTAGTGATTTCCATTTTCAAATTTAGGGATTCGCTCTTGTCTTGTTAACCGTGTGTGGCTTTGATCGTAGGATTGAGGTGTCTTTGTTTTCTATTTCGAGTGGCATCAGTTTAATTTTTATTAGACTTTTAAGCCTCCGCTTGCCACAACTTATTTTCAGCGTTCAAAGACTTAAAATATTACCATTTGCCCTAAATCAAATACAACTTTTTCCTCTGTTTTACGATTTTTTAAAAGTATTGTCCTTCTTCGCTATTAAGATAAGCTCGCAGGTTTAGTTCCAAATTTCGTAAACGCCTCTACTATTTAGCTCTTTTAATAAAGCGGAAAATGAGTTTTCCCCTATTTATACCGTGTTTCATAATTCTTGAATACATCCTTTAAGTTTTGAATAGAGTTTTCTGTAATTCAAATTTTAATTTTCCATTTAATGCCATCAAGGTAATTTTGTTTTGATTATTATTACGACTTTTTTTCTTGAAATACTGAATGGTGGTGTCGTCATTGGTTGTTTATTTCGTGATAGATACGATATTCGCCTGTATGTAATGTTTTCGATTAAGTCCTGTGGGTCTCTCGTAGCCTACTTGGAAATGAATGTGTTATATTATAGGCTAATTAGTTTTTTTTTGTTTGTTTGTAAATCACAGAATGGTCATTCCTTCATTAAGGTAAAGTTTACTAATTACGTTAAACATTTAAACTGTGTCGGTTTTACAGAGATGTATAATGCGCACCTGTTAACCGTGACCTTATTAATGAATTATTAAATACATTTTACAACGGAACGTATGCAGTGAATTTAGAGCAGTTTTCAATTGAATGTAGTAAGAAAGTTCGTGATTGGTTTGGCCTTGCATTACAACTCTAAAAGTTGTACTATGATTTAAAAAGAAAAAAATACGTTCTTTGTTTCTTCAGATTTTGAAAGGGTGTTTGCGTAACACCTGCCTACCAAATATTTGTGCTTTGATTTTTATCGAAAGGCTGTTTGCTTTGAGTGAAGCTTTGGATTTAAAGGTCCGCCATTACTCACATTCAAAACTGACCGACTGGACCTCAAGAGGTTACAGTCTGGGGAAAAGCGACGTCATTTACTCAACAGTACCAATTAAGTGGTACTACGACCAAAAAACTATTCTTTTTTTGCTTTGGATTTCAAAACTATGTTAACTAAACACTAACTGACCCAAGTTTTAAGTTCTGATTTTAAAAAGAAACCTGTTTATTTTAACTGGAATTTTTTTATTTATTTGTCCGCCATTACGTCAAAGACTCACTAGTTCACGAATGCAGTGATTCAGTGTGTACGCGGCTGAATTAATTTATGTAGCACGGGAGTTTCGGGCTTTCAGACTTTTAAACTCGTGTTTTGCTTATATAATAAATTGCGTTTACGCGCTGAAATTTTAAGCTAGTGAGTAAATGACGTCATTTTCTCTAGATTCAACCCTCTTAGGTCCAATCGGTCAGTTTTGAACGTGAGTAATGGTAGTCTCCTTCGCAGCCGTTATGAGGGTCGTCACGCAACGCTCTTCCCCACTAGTTGGGAGGAGCGTTGCGTGACGACCCTGAGAACGGCTGCGAAGGAGACTAGAGTAATGGCGGACCGTCTCAATCCTCAGGCAGACCAATTTGAGCCCTTAGTGGCAAACACATTTATTTATGCACCTTATTCCAAAATGGCCCCCATTTTAGTATTCTTTTGTTTCCTTGCAAATTGGCCCTCTTTGCCTCGCTTTCAAAGATAAAATTCAAAAAATATTTAACCTTGAACGAGGCCAAAATCAAACAAAAGAATACTAATTAAAATGCGGCCATTTTGGAATAATAAAGCGGTATATACTTCTGTCACAAATCTTTGAGCTGAAAATATTATTTGCCGCGTTTTCTAGTGTAGTTGAGCTGAAATGACTTCAAGTGAAAAGGGAAATAACTAAAGGTAGAGGTCAACGTTAAGATTGACCTCGACAGCAGTCAGTTTCTCTTGATGCGAACAAGGCGATTTTCGTTGGCTTCTTTTGTTGTCTGGCAACTTGTCGTTACACAAAGCAGAGCAAAAATGAACCGAAACCGAGTAAAGTAGAACGCCTTGGCGCTTACGAGCCTCTGCGGAACGGATGAAGCTTCATTATTTCTTGGCAAAAAGCTGCCGGAAGCGTTTAATTTGTTATTATCCATTCTGCTTTTTTCTTTGGTATTGACGTTCCAGAAGGGGAGAGTTATCAACTGAGAATTCCCTTTGACTTTTTTTTGTTCCCTCCCCATCTGATGTTTTTTGTCTCCCTGAAACCGAAATGGTGAAGAGATACGCTTGCTTGTCTCTGAAATAAGTCTTTACTGCAGGTTTCACTGTACGTATTTGTTCAATCTAGTCGAGGACTAAGGACCTCGCCTCTTCATGTGAGCCCAATTGACTCGGCTGGCCCGGTTTCCGAGATCTCGCCTCAACTCAAAATCCTTTCAGTCCTTTGAAAAAATTTCGATGTGTTCATATGAGAGGGTGGACTGGCTCGGTTGTCGAAATCTCGGTTTTTCCAACCTGGATCTCAGTAAGCGGGCTGGAGATTTTGCCATATGCCGTTTAGCAGGAGGAAATTGATGCAATGCATTTTCGTGATAGAACGGACTTTACCGAGTTTTTACCACTCTTTTTTTCAATAATGAGGCTTGGAATAGTTTCATTTGATAGGTAACATAAAGTCAAAAGAAATTTGAGAAATTCTTGCAAGGCTTGTTTGTATGTTTGTACCTTTGCTGATCTCGGAAATCGGACTGAAAGTCGCCATGTGAACAGAAACCAATTTTATCCCGGTAACCGAGCAATCCCGGTCAACCGGGATCGTGTGAAGAGCCCCTTAAAAGAAGACTGTCATTGCCATCGCGTTTACCCTTCAGTCAAAATAACTTTCATAGCCTCCATTGAGGTCACTGCTCGTATTCATAGACATCACCAGTCTAAAATTGAGCTTATTACACGTGCATGAGTTTACGCATCTGGCTGTGCTCTGGTAAGCTGTGGTCTGGTACATGTGGAGGTTCGTCCAAGTAAACTGACCGGGATACACGCTTTTTCACCCTGGATGGTGAAGCGGAGTCCAGATCCCGTGCAGAAAGTAATTGAGCACATTTCGAAGGTACACCTCCGAAAAAAGTTCGTGAACTTTGCTGTTAGTACGTCTTTCATTTAGTCTTTAATCCGATCATTCTAGTGCTGAACGATTCTGGATCGATACAAACTGTTGAAACGAGTCATTTCTTGAACATGTCGGGACGATTCCCTATATTTGAGCATTGGCGTCTCAGAACAGTCCACTGCCAGGGACAAGATTGTATTTAAAAGGAAAGCGCCACAAGCATGTGTCCGAATCCCATCTTCAAATTTTGGAGATGTCCGATCGATAATCAGCTTAAATCATGGAAACAAGTACATTTTTTCCCTTCAACAATCGGTTTTGTTTTTCTTTCTTTTATTGTAGATGACGTGGATCTCGTGAAACTGCGAGAAAGAGAACGCCCTCTTAGTTTCTGAGAAATAAGGAAGACAGTGACGAAATCAACAAAAAGCTAAGGGGAACGCCCCACTGACATAAATAGTTTCTAAGAAAGTACAAAAAACGATGACAAAATCGGGCCAGCTATGATCGAATCACGGTAGCCGACGATGTCAGCTCAGTTAAAATGTAGAGGTTTCCTGTCTACCCAGACATGCTGGCCTTCTTCACCTATATCCATTTTTTTCCGGCTAGTCACGCAGTCTTTCCTCCCGAGCGTTGGGGAGGAAAAATTACGTGTCGAGCCAAAGGAGAGTTTGTCTTGAAAATTCTGAAAACAATTTCCTAATTGTCCTCGAGTGCGTTTGGCCCAAAGATAGTAGCCCGAGGATAGTAGCAGCGAAATTTACAAATGCTGATAAGGAAACAAAGAAGCTAACCAGATATCTGTTTTGGCGATGACGTAACCAACTACAGCTCATTAACGCCGGAACTAAGTCATAAAAGACGCTTCCGTTTTGTGACAAATCAAACATCATATACACCAGAGAACATGTATTCTACGGAGTCTTTATTTATCAATTTATTTATTTTTTACGAAAAACAGTCCGTTTACTGAAAAAGGTAATCTCTACAATGTAGACTGCGAGCAGTCTCTCTTTGGTTCGAAAATCCACTGAGAGAACGTGATATCCGAGGGGCGAAGCCGCGAGCCGTAGGGAGGCTCGCGGCTTCGCCCCTCGGATATTACATTCGCTCAGCGGATTTTCGAGCAAAAGAGAGACTGCTCGCAGTCTACTTGGTGGGCCGACGTTTGACGCAAACCCCAATGAAGTATAAATTTTCTGAAAGCTTAGTAATTGTAAATTACGAAGTGTTATTAAATTATATGAAAGAAAGGAAAGGAAAGGAACTTTATTTAAGTGTCTAATTTTCTAGCGCTGTAGAGCAATAATCGGAAACACTGTAAAAAATCAAATCAAATTTTGGTTTTTGAAAAAAAAAAAACGTTTTTCGAATATAACCCCGATTTCCGAAAGTACCAAGGTTCACTAATCAACTTCGTGTCCGGTCAGATTTGGGTGAGGGAACGCAGTAAATGCCCCTAGATGGCTTCAGAACACCTTTCTTTAAATAAACTGTGTCGGGGAATTTCGATTTTCTGCCTCGTTCGATAGTTATGACTACTTTAGTGAGGGGAATGCGTATTTGATCGACTATCAAAGTTAAATGCGTGTCAGAAACACACCACACAAATAATCAAAATTCCCCGACACAGTTTCCGAAGCCGTGTTCACATTAGGCCTCGATTATGATCGAATTATAATCGAATTAAATATGAAATGGGTTCACATCAACTAATTACAGCGCTTGATTAAGATTGGATTATAATAATTTCAAACAACCTCAAGTGGGTTGTTTGAAATAATTACAGTGCGTAATTGAACAGAATGGCGAACACGTGGTGGTATATGAGCAGACGAAACTTCTAATCGCTATTTGGTGTCTTCTTCTATTTTCGGAAGCTATCCTTGGTTCTCTTCTCGCCTCAAGCATGGTGATGATAATCGTGGCAGCCACGCGGTACTGCGCCATTTTATCTCACACCGCGAGGTCACACAGAGCCACAATTAAATAAAATTGAATGGAGTATTATAGCCTGAATCATACTTCTGTTGATCATAATCAACGTTGGGGAGCTTAAGCACAAGCTTTTTTGAGACGCGGACGGCAACCGGAAGTGAGCTGTTTTCCCTTTTAACTTGTATTTGCATTGCTAAGTATAGATGATTAGTAGAAAAATCTGGGATACACCACTGTGCTGGCACGCGAACTGTTCTCTTCCGGCTGCCGTCCGCGTCTCGAAAACGTGTGTGCTTAAGCTCCCTGTTGAGTGTGAACACGGCTTTAGACAAATGTGTCAATAAGACAAAGCGGCATTTAGTGCGTCCCTTGTCCAAATCTGACCGGATTAGTAAACCTTGGTAATTTGAGAAATCGGGGGCTATATTGGAAAAAAATTAATTTTTCTTTTTCATTTAGTTGAATAAATATACACTTTATTGGGGTTTGCTTCAAGCGTTGACCCACGAAGCGGCGCCGACAAATGATGGTCATTTGGGGTACGCTGATACTGCCAACTGGAGTAGTAGTCACGGTAGTCGTGGTAAACTTTATTTAAGTGTCAAACGTTCTAGCGTAAAGACACTAATTGGTAACTCTATCATGAGTAAATAAATGGAAGGAAATAATATAAATAAAATCTATATGTACCATAATGATAGCAATGAACACGTTAGTTCTCGAACCTTGTAATAAACATTCCCTCCACACCCCCCCCCCACCCCTCATCAGGATCAAAAAGGTAAATTATCACCCCTCCCCCTAGTTACAAACTGTTGTTGATTGCTCCAATTGTCATAAATGAATGTTTAGTACAGCAATTTGCCTTAATTTAATTTGACTTGAACAATAGCCGATGAATGTGACCACTTCCGATCGAATACGTTTTATATCACGTTGCAGATATAAAAAAACGGAGCCCATTGTTCGATATCAAAAAGAATCGTATGCACACAAAGCCATTAAAGAAAATTACCTTTCCGGAGTTCTGGTGAGAAAATGCATGCATGTTGATATTAAACCACGTGCTGGGAAGCCGTGAAGGTTAAAGGGGGTTAGAAGTTGCATGACATCTGAAAATCGTGTTCTCGGCCGATGAATTAGGGGTTAGAAAATTAACAGTCAAAAATCTGAAGTCGTCATTTTTCATGCCTAGTTTACTTTCATGTCTATCATTTTAGTCTCTCCGTTATTCTTTTTTTTCGAATTCAAACAGCATATATGTAATTAAAACCGCGTAAGTCATGCCACATGTCATTTCGCAACGTCATCTTACCCGCTGCCATGGTCGCTTTAAGAAAGGAATGTAACACTTTGATTGAGGTGGAGCTCTGTTTTTAAAATAAGCGATCCATATGTTAATACGACACATGGTCCCCCAAAAACACTCTTTGTCTTGTTTATCGTATTGATAGTTGAAGCTTATTTTCTATAAGTGCAGATCCAAAAATAAGTTATGGGAACTCCCCCAGGTAAGGGGTCGCTCAAGAAAAGTCTTCTTAGAAAAGGTACGTGATTGTGCGGTTAGTCATGGCCCGATAATGTAATAATCCGTTAAGCCAGCCAACTACAAAGCAATAGACACGTGATTGGCACGAGGAGGCGTTTTGAACTTCGCTGTCGCATATAAAAGAACGATTTTTGTGACACAACCCCTGAGTTGAGTTTATTGACGACCAACTACTGTTAGCAGCTTCAACGCCAGTTCATCTTGTACTCAAGCCTTGACTGTCTGCATAGCTCGAAGTAGCAAGGTAAGTAATCGTCTATAAATTCTCTGGCATTGCAAGGAGGTGGTGATATTTTTTGTTTGTTTCATAAAAGTGCCTTTGCACTTAATCGGGTCGGTTAAGAACTATTTTAATTCTGCAGTACCTTTCAAAGAGGGATTACGTGCAATTACTGCAATTTTTTGTTGTCTGCATAGAATCGCTATCTGCACACCTCAGACGATAATTAAGGTTATGCATGCTCCAAGAAAGGCTCAAAACGCCTCCAGAGGAATTCTTTTCTGCAATGTTTTTCCAGCGACTCGAGCTCAATTTAAAGTATTTGTCAATGTGGTCACATGAGTCAATTGTAATTCTAAAGCAAGGTGATGCGGAAGTTGATCATGGAGGGTCAATCCCCTACCTAAATGTTTTGCTTGCCTCTTGTATTGCTAGTTGAGAAAAGCGAAGAGATATGTGACGTTTCTGACGGAAAGTACCACCTTTTGCAGACATGGAAACCCTAAGGTTTCTTTTTTATAACGAGCATTTCGCTAAGAGGTCCGATGATTCGTGCAGAACATGTTTCGTTTTGCGTTGGTTATTTCCGAGAATATTATCATTCCGCGTATTGATGTCTGTTCAATTCAATTCAAATCACTTCGAACGAAACAAAATGAATTAACTTCCGCCCCGCCCTCATTTTGTCCCTTGCGGGGATGGGTGAGGTTTGAGGGGCGGTGCTCACTCGATGCTTGATTGCGCTTAAATATCTGAAATGTGGTGAGGACAAGACACTGACGAGACGATTAAGCAATGTGGATTGAAATGGGTCACAGCTTTGAAAGCGATGTCTTCTTCCTAAATTCCTGGAACTGTACCTGTCCTACTAAAAATGAAACTAGCATGAAATATTAAATTTGAGAAGGTCAATAAGTAAGTGTGGCTTTTCGCCATCAGCCTTGGATTATATTACCTTTCTTTTTTAGGCGTAGGGGTCAGAATATGCAAATTTGTCACTCACTCACTCAGTTGTAAACTAATCGAAGTCAATTTCCAAGATATACCAATTCGTCACTCAGTCAGTCAAATCGATATGGCGACATATCATTTAAATCGATATGGCGACGATCAATATCGATTTGTTGACTTTTCACTTTGCAAAGGAGTGCTGAAACTAATCGATAAGTCAACGACCAATATCGATTTTTCCAAGATATACCAATTCGTCATTCAATATCGATTTATCCAAGATTTACCAATTCGTCACTCAGTCAGTTGAATTCAAATCGATATGCCAACGAGCAATATCGATTTTTGGACTTTTCACATTCCGAAGGAATGCTGCAACGTAATACGTTGAAATACTCTTCGTCTTTTCTTCGTTCCGACGGGATTGATACTCATTGCAGTAAGCATGTGTTACCGAGCCATTGCTCAGTGTCACTGTGCTATATGTTGAAAATGAATGCGAAGAGACATTTGCTGGTCGATCCTTCAAGTTCACAAATCCACTCGTATATTATCAAAGGAGCACACCGTGAGATTGCACTGACAGCTGTGTTCACCAAAAGTAAACTTCTGCTCTTTAGTTTGTTGTTACTTCATCAAAAATTCTATTGGTTATATTCAATATGCCTATAAGGTGTACTTGTAACATATTCAAGAGCTAAAGGCGATTAAGTGTAACAGACGGGGTTAAAACCACTCGATAGCTGTGATTACAAACTTGAGAAATATCCAGATGTTTTCGGTACCACCTTGTTGTCAGGGGCAACCAACGACCAATTTGTTGTAAAATGTATTATTATACCCCAGTTAATGAAAATAAATGTTATTAAGGCATTTTCAGGTGTTTTTCAGTGTTGCTGGGAAAACATTATCTGTTCCTTTTTCCCAGCAAGACACAAGAAATTTCCCAGCCAGCCAGATAAAATTGGTTGGTGCAATCACTCTGACCAGCCGTCGTATGTTTGTGACTACTCTCTGGGAAAGGGAAGGGTGCTTTTCTTTTTTTTTTTTTAGTCGTCCTCAGTCTTCAGAGTTTCTACAGCCAGCTCGGGTTGAAATGCTAGAAAAAGTCAGTAATTCCCAGGCAAAACCTCTATCAATAACAAAATTTCCCAGCCAGCTCATCGAAACACCTGTATTTTTGCCAGCCAGCAAGATTCCTCTGGGGAACAGATAATGTGAGGAACAGATTCGTTGGGTGCCTCTGTGTTGTAGTTGAACAGAAGCATTCCTTTACGATAAGAATCAAACACGACTCTTCACTCTTTCCTAGATTAATAGCTATCCTTCGGTACTCCATAGGCTTTTAACCAAGAGAACCCAACGACACAATTTTCAGAATTGACCTGTTAGCAACCAAAACGCTTGCTTAGTGGCTGAGAAGAAGTTTTTGATTAATATTTAACTTCCGTGGGAAAAAAATATGCGTTGTTCACTGCCAGCAAGCTATGAATGTACTACTAAAAGACGCCAACCAGGATTCATGTTCATCATCGTTTTCCCAGCCAGAAAACAGATTCTATATCGATTTTCTCAACAATTTTTATGGGTCCCCGGCTTTTCCCAGCCAGGGGATTATATCCAACTTCAACAATCTCGTAAAAAGTTTAATAGGAGCCGAAAACACCGCTGGGCGATTATTTTCACCTGGCTTTTTTGCATCTGTAAAATGCAACTACATATAGCATTTTTCATGATCCGTTCCTGATTTCGTGAAAAGGTTAAAAGGTTATGGAAACAATCCTTGTTTTTACTTAGCGCAAACGGAGGCATTCGTAGCTGTTTACATAGCTGAGGACCCTACAGATATTTAAAAATAACCTGGTGTAACCTGCCAATGATTACGCATTCTTTTTAGATAAAAATCAAACACGAATTCAGGCGTTATTTCCTAACAAGATCAGAAAGCAACTTATCGCAACGGAACTCCCATTTTGTAAGCAATGAATCCACGACTTCTTCACAGTTCTCCTTTGTTTTATTTATTCAGTTGATAGTGTCGTTAATTACACCTCGTACCTGCGGCAATCGGCAGTGAGTAAGTCACTCATAAATATTGGGGTCTGTTACGATGGTGGCTCAATTGGCTCGTTTGCTCGACAGTGGATGGCAAACTAGCCAAATGAGCCGGCTCGTCAGTAGTCTCTAGAAGTAGCCTTGGATTCTGTCAAGAGTCCGTCACCCAAGAATATGATTGACCCAACATCAGCGTCAGAAAAGTGTCCACTTTTAAACCTAGTTTTGCGGGAAAAAAAAACAATATAGGAAATCGGCTAACTCAATGTTGTACCCAATTCAAACCCTTTGGGAATAAAACGTTTTGCTCCAGGTATTTCCATATCATTTAAATGTGAATGCTACATTGTACTGCAAATACAATAGACAAAGAATCTCAATCTCATCCCCAGAGCCCGCTTTTCTTTTGGTCAGCACCAAGAACATGGACTCTGGTCACCTCCAATTTATGCGCAGTCGTAGTGAAGGTCCGTTTTTGTAACCGTTGACAACCACTGTTGTATCAAATTTTCTGAGCTTGCGTAGATGGGCTGGAAGTCCGTGATTTGCGGACTTCCTTCCTTGGAGTCTGTGTTCTTGGTGGTGACCAAAAGAATCTTAACCCCGGGAGATGTGAATTAGGTACAAAATGGGCCATTTCCGAGTTCCTGTTAGTTTCGGTCTCGAAATGAGTCTTGGTGCTCAACTATTGTAAGGGAAATGAGTTTGATTTGCATAAGAATACCCAACTCATTTACATTTGAATGGTTGTGCACGAGGACTCGCTTTGAAACTGAGGCATGCAGCAACTCGGAAATGGGCAATTGAGTTAGCCGATTTGATCTATTGTTCATTTTCCCGCAGTTATTAGCTCGTGGCTGGGTTAGGTTATTGTATGATGTTTTTTTTTTACACCAAGGATGAGACAAAACTTGGTTTAAAAAGAGACACTTTTCTGACGCTGATGGGGACAAACCTGACACCAGATTCTTACTTTTGGATAATGGACTCTTTGTTTTATAGTTTAGGCGCCTCTTTATTTGAAAAACAAGTTTAAAATGTTTAAGCGTTTTTGTATTCGATCTTTAAAAGAGGGTCTCAATGGAGTAGTGGCTTTTACGGCTAACTGTTAAAATTAAAACATTATAATAATTAAATTAACCGAAAATATTATAGTTAATGTCCATTGGTGTGGGGTATGGCAAAATCATGAAAAGTTATAGGGAACATTCTCGGTTGACCGCAAAAAAATAATCAGTCCTGTACTGACTATATACTGTGGGACGTAGAAATTTGGAACTTTTCATTTCCAAGAAATAAAAAAATGGTCATTCAGGCCAAGAACGTCAATCAAATTACTTTTGAAAGAAGCACTATATTCTTTATCTTCACCGATTTTTAACTTCTGTTCCATGCAATACGGTCAATCGAACGCAGCCTAAGTAACGAAATCCTATAATCCCTGTTGCAGATAAACCATGGACCTAAAGATTCGCGTGTTCCTGTTGCTGACGGTTTGGGTAATTGCTGCAAGCAACGTGGAAGGTACAAAGCTAACGTTTTCTTATAGCTAATAACCGGCTATATTTTTTTGTTTATTTTCTTTTCCAGGTAAAATGTAAGAAAATAGCCATTTTTGGGTGACTTTTCACAGGAATGAAAACAGTTTTTTAGTGATATGATCAATCATACCAACCAAAGGCAGCGTTGGTATTCCAAAATGTTCCATGCAATGTAATATCAATATTCAAGACCAGCGGCCCGTTTCTCGAAAGCCGTCCCGAAACCTTTTCGGGACCGAAAAGCCATTTGTGAAACTGCCAACCTCTCGTTTTGGAAAGCTGATCTTTTAACATGTTTTCATGGTAAGAAAAAGAAAAATGACTATGAAATTTGACGACTTAAATCTTCTCCGTTCTTTAGATACAAAGGGAACTTTAACACCCGAAAATGACCCGTAAAGTTTCGGGACTTTCGAGAAACTCGCCCCAGGGGCCCGTTTCTCGAAACTCCCGAAACTTTACGGGCTATTTTCGGGTGACACAATTCCCTTTGTATCTAAAGAACGGAGAGGATTTAAGTCGTCAAACTTCACAGTCATTTTTCTTTTTGTTACCTTGAAAACATGTTAGAAGATCGGCTTTCCAAAACAAGCGGTTGGCAGTTTCACAAATGGCTTTTCGGGCCCGAAAAGTGTTCGGGACTTTCGAGAAACGGGCCCCTGCAGAGGAGTCCATGACTAGAAGTGTACAACTTCATTCAACATTGTATTTTTATTCTTTTAGATATGGGTCACTTACTCGGTTAGTTCCCTGAACTATTTTGGTGTCCCAAACTTTCGCGCAATTGCTGTATTTTAGCTATCTGTATCCATAAAGTTCGCTTACGTTTAAAAGAATTATTTTCAAGGCTAAAAAGATGCGGTAATAGTTACATCGGTGAGACCACGAGAAATGGGCAAATACGAATTGACGAACATTTCAACACTTCTAATTACTCTGAACCTGCCCGTCATCTCCGCGAGAATCCTTCGCATTCTTTTAGCCGGCTAAGGCTGCACGGCCAAATACTTTTATAAGCGTAGAGTCCTCGAAGGCCTAATGATTCAACAGCTGAAACCTAGTTTGAATAGACAAATCAAGTCCTTGTCACGAAGCTTTTCCCATCGGGAATTACCTAAAAGATATGAAATATGCTGTAGCGGATGGTATTTTATACCCTGATGATGACTAAATGTCGAAAACGTTCGGTTTTTTACTCTAAAAATGTTTTAGCCTTGTAAATAGTTCTCTTAGCTATCTGTGATTACGTTGTTTTTAGATCTTGTAATTGACTTAATATTAATTTTCTGTAATTAAATATTTGTGTGAGTTAAAATAAAAACTGATTTGACTTGACTTGATATGCCAACGTTTTCGACTCCAAGGTGTACTTAATGTAGATTATAAAACGCAAAAAAAATGGTTCTATTTTTTCGAGTTTCTGCCAGTATTAAGCTGTCACTGGTCGGAAAGAATACCATTTATGTTTGTAGCTCAAATCATAGCGAATAAATTAAGCCCACATTTGGCTCTTTTCAATCTAAGTTGTTGATGATGAATATAGCGAAGATATCTGTTGACAAACATTGCTTTTGTTATTCAAATTTTCCAACCACAGGAACAAAAGACCCTTTGTATCGACAGCCAATGAAACTCTGGTTGGCACATTATTGACAATAGGTGACGTCAACGATATTTTGCCTATAATTACGAGCGTTTTTTTAAAAAAATTATTCTATTCTTTTAACAGGACTGAAAGGGTGTGACTGGCCACGGGGTACTTGCACATACATTCATGACCCCTGTCCCCCATACTGGGAACGGTGTGCTCAGTATGACTCGTCTTGCCCTCTTGCTACCAACCACTGCTGCTGCCGCAAACACATACCTGGTAAGCTAATCAAGATCACTACAGAAAATTTTAGCTACAGAAAATTTGTATAGGTGAAACGTGCGAGTACGGCTAGTGAGAACTTTGATCATTGCTGCTCATAAATCCCCAAATGCACGAGCAAGCTCATACGATTTTTTATTTATTATACAATCAACAAAATTACTCCATCTCTGTTTTTGCATAGCAAAGCTCCCTACTAGCAACTCTACATTGCAACTTCTATTACATCCTATAACCTATTTATGCATTCGTCATTGACCAATCAGAAACGCGGCATTCTGATGAGTCTACAATGAATAGTAGAATTCGCATACCTAGGGAAATTTGGATATCTCATCTTCACCAATAATAGACTCCGAAAAACTTTTGAAAAACGTGCCTCTAATGATAACTTAGGCTCTATTGGCCAGCCGTTTTGTGCGCCCGCGTTCCTCCGCGCACAACGCAGCTGGATGTCTAGTCCAGCCGATTGTATTTTCCACCATCGCCTGCCTGCCAAGTACAAAATACAATTGGCTGAATACAAAATACAATTGCGACGGGTGCTACGTCACGGACCAACGACGCGGACCAGTGATTCAGCCGTTTGTTGGAAGGAGGATGTTAACCGCAATCCCCAAACGGCTGGAAATCGAGCCTGATGATAACTAAGAACTTGACAAACCCGCTGGTAGATTGTTTGCTCCAAATGAAGGTTAAAATAGAATCACAGTTACTAACACAACTTTTTGGGAAGCAAAACAAGCAAAAGAAGTCAAGCAACTCAACACTAATGTTGCTACCAATGCTGAGAACTGGTCTTGCCACCTTCGGGATCAAGTCAGTTACATTCGACTGAAAATTCCCCGTTTGCACCTAACACTATATCGATTCAGCAAAGGCGCCCTCTGATCATGAAGATTATAATTTATCTAGCGTGCTTGGGAACGAATAGTAAATTTATTAACTATTGTGGAGCTAACCCGTGCAGACATTTACATGTTAGTAACAAGATTTCAAAATGAATACGATATCTAAGAGGCAGCCAGCTAGTGCAGATCGAATAATACTGGTGTGATACGACAGAGCGGAGGGAGCCCTGTGATAAGCCTGGCCGCTGCATTTTGCGCTCTCTGTGATTTAGCAAGATGGATATCCAGTGGAAAAGTCGCTATCCAGAGTGCAAAATATTCTTCTCGTTAACAAACACTGACAAAGGTTTTCGGACATGCCTTTACTTAGAGTATTATGGTATTTTTGATATTGGCCAATACGTTTTGGAGTACTATATCATGCTTCAGTGAACTGGATATCCATTGTTTTGATGCAAGTAACCCCCCAAAATGAACTGTATTATGGGATTTGCGAAAATAGCGAATAGACTTCTTTACAGTTGGGTGCTTAGTTACCTGACCTTTAAAATGAAAGTGAGGCTGGTGTTGACCTTGTAATGATACAGACCTCCATCCTTTCCTTTTGTTGTCATGCTAATTAGTAAGAATTTACAGAAGAAAAGCAGTGAGGTCTCTATCAAAACAAGGTCAACACCAGCCTCACTTTCATTCATAGGCCAGGTAACTAAGCACACAACTGTGAAATGGACTATTCAGGTAATCTTACCCGCTCTATGCTACACTATATCAACGACGTACAAACAAGGTCGTAAAATTATAAAAGAAGAGTCAAGAAACGGAAGTAAAGATGCACATGGCAAAGAAACCCGTAGAAAACCTCACACCTTATTCAAGAATGGCCACCATTTTAGCTGGGTCAGTATTCTTTTGTTTGTTTGCCTCATTCAAGGTTAAATATTGTTTTGAATTTTAAGTTTAAGAACGAGGCAACAGAGGTTGATTTGCAAGAAAATAAACGAATACTGCAATGGCGGCCATTTTGGCACGAGGAGTGCATGGAGGCTTGCTACGGCATCCTCAAAAAAATTCGACGTTAAACTAATAATTTGGCGTGAGTAAATGATGGATTAATTCGTGTGTAGCACAGAAACAACGACGACGATGACAAACGAGTGCACAAAGGCTATCACAAGCCGAAGAAAAAAAGATTATTGCATGGCGTCCTCGACGTGATGTCGCAGCGCTAACCAGTTGATATTTTATGCTACTTGCAGGTACAACTACGCCGCCGCCAAGTACTTTGCCACCAACCACTCAACCCACTCCTTCCCCAAAACCAAAAAATGTTTGTGACTGGCCACGTGGAACCTGCACATACATATACGACCCCTGTCCGCCAGACTGGCACCGCTGCCCACAATACGATACAGGATGCACGGTCGCTACAAACCATTGCTGCTGTAGGGATAGAGTTCCTGCACGAGACATCGTGAATGCAGGTAAGGATGTTATTATCTTCCGGACTTTCATATACTTTCATCTACATTTTGAGGCTCTGACGAATAGCAAGTTAAATACTAATAAAGCAATTAATTTCCACAGTTCGAGACCCGGCCGCTGAAATGGTGTGCGATTGGACCAAGGAAAGGACTTGCTGGTATCGTTACGATAAAACTACTTGTCCAGAAGGATTTACACGCTGCCGTCAATACGATGGAGGCTGTGAAAATCCTGCCAACTGGTGTTGCTGCCTGTAAGTAATTTTTCTTGTTGTCTTCACAGACTAAGCCTTCTGAATAAATACTTGACTTTAAAACATGACGACGGTTACGGCAAAAGCAACGCCAAGAAACAGTCATTCTGCACGTGCGTCATGCATTTTAGTACATTTCTCTGCCGTACTCCACAAAACAACAACGTGAAATGACCAATTTTAGGTTTTGACGGCAACGTGGGAATGCAGCAATGAACACATTTTTTGTACCTTTACTTCTAAACCGTTCGCACCAATCCCGTTATCTGATGGCTTGCCTGTTTTGCACCGGCTCCGTGAACGAGATGGACTCAGTAATAACAAAGTTGTTATGATAGCGCCAAGTTATATTTTGGAGTGACGCTTTCGTGGAAGTTGCCGTAACCCACTATTGGTGGTTTTCACGTAACGTCATCGGCGCCATCTTGGTGGACGAAAACAAAAGACCTCTCATTAGCTGCTTTTGTTCGTCCACCAGCAATTGTATATTACCAGAAACCAGGAGCTCCTGCTGAAACCCATAAGGGTTGAAACGTGTAACGGCCCCTTGTGTACTGGGAAACAAGCTTCTGAATTTTCAATTTGCTAAGTACCATATTTGGAACAAAAAGAGCGAGGGGTTTCCAAATATGGTACTTAGCACTGAAACATTCAACCAATCAGTTCGCACTGAATATTCGGAAGCTGTGAACGCGCGTTACACGTTTCAACCCTTATGGGTTTCTGATATTACATCATTGTTATCGATTGTTTGCAAACCATCTATTGTCTAATGTATAACTCGACTGGTTTTTGAAAGCAGCAATGGTGATTTAACTGGGTCCAGTTATCAAACTGACGTCATGCAAGAGTAATCACTTATAATGTTAGAAAGAGCCAGGGCTCGAAGTCAACCCTTGACGCAAATAGGCCTTGTTCACGATAGCCACCATGTTGGTTTTCAAATTGTCATGCAAATAGCCATGTATTTTGCTGGGGAGCAAACACTGGAAAAAAGGCAAATTGCGGAAAATCGGCTCGTCGAAATATTGAAATAACATTGCTAAAAGTGCATTTTAGAATTTAGAATTAAGTACCTTTTATAACAATTTTATATATTTTGATTGCATTTGACATTTTTACTTTCTACTTCGTTATCTGCTCATTTTTCACCAAAAAAACATCGAAGTAACTTGTGAAATCATTCTATTTTACTACTTAGGTGATAAACATTCAATGAACGTGAAACAAATCATCTGTGTGGCGAAGATGTTCGTTACATCCTCTCGAACTTGTGTTGTTTGCCCCCTCAGAAGTGTGTAGCTAATTTGCATGATAATAGCAAATCCAACATGGCTATTGTCTTCGCCGCCTAATAAGTGACAGACACAAACTGCTCCTTTCATGGCATAATAAACGTCGTAACTTTCACATGGGCCACTTCGGATCTTTGTTTGTCCCCCAAAATTTTGCATAACCATTGTTTCCAGTTTCCCTTGGGACTTACAATTGTCCCAAGAGAAAACAAACACAATGCTTAGTCTATTGTTTTGTAATCAGTCAGTCAAGAATTAAGTACTCAATATTGAAAGTGAAATTTCATAATGAGCTATCTCTGAAAATTTCAACGGGATACCCTATAAATCGTCTGAAATTTTAAGATTTTACAAAAATCATTAGAGCTTTCGCCACCAAAGAGTTTATCCGTTTTTGACGGCCAATACCTGGTTCGTCATCAAAGCTAGAAGACCTAAAATTGGAAATTTACCTAAGTTTAACAAGTCCTTTTACCTTTTGAAGTCAATTTGTAAATAGCATGACGTCTTCTGTGAGCGAACGTCTATGTTAATGAAACAAAATGCAAACAATGACGTCACCAAAGATGCCCTTATGTAGTCAATGAACGCGTTCCAATAAGGTAAGAAATACAGTAGTAGATGATCAATCCAAAACTGAGGAATCCCCTTGACCCTTAAGGCCCCGGAAAACGGCTTAAACATTTCCTTCAACATCTGTTCCATTTTGTTGAACAGTCAGCGATATCGAAACCGGTGTTTGCCAGCCCGTTTCAACCGTGTTGAAACATGACGAATCGATGTTGAATGAGTTGAAAAGCGTTTAAACTTTGCTTTAACAACCCTTCAACCCTCCAACATTGTTAGGTATGCGCGTGCGCACTACTAGGTCTCATTGAAGTATCCATGTCCATATACACAGTAACAACAGGCCTCTCTGGTGAAGCTTTGTTGAATCAAATGTCGATGACGCGTTGAAACCGTCTGCTACCCCAGCGGTAAACATCGTTCAACAGCGTTCAACAAAATCGAACGGTTGTTGAAGCAAATGGTTAATAACTCTTTTTTCTTTTTAACTCTTTTTTCCCGGCCCTTTACGCAGCTATCGACGCATCACAAGCGAAGTATTCGCGATATCTCCGCTAACTATCCTTACTTTCTTTCCAAACAGAAAGGCATGAACCCAGATGACCAGGATGCTTTTATCCGGCGGATTGGAGCCCCTGAGGACAAACAGATGCTTAACATGCCATTTATACTTAAGGAAAATGCAGCTCAACAATTACATGAAATAACAAAAAAAAAAGATGAACAATAAAGAACCCGGCTTATTTTAAGCTGCATTTGAGGCAGAAATTTTGTAGCTGCAGAATTTTTTTAAAGAGTGCTTTAAAAACGGGAAAAATAAAGAAGCCTTAAAGAAACGATCCAGTTGTTTTGTAAATTTGGGTGACACTTAATTTTTCATGGTTCTCCTTATCGCAGTTACTCTCAGACTTAATTTACATCCAAATAAACACACTCGCCCCAACAACAGTAGGCTGATTTCACAAATGACATGGCCAGTATAATACTAAAGCAGTATAATAATGCTAAGACTACTACTAATAGCAGTATAATACTTCATCACCCACCCGGGTATATCGTTCTGATCGTTTACTACAACAGGTTGTTCAATGTTCTTATTATCAAGATAATACGAGGAGCCGATGACCATGAGTTCTGACTTAGAAAGGTGCATTGGGAGTTTATTTTGCATAAGCCATTCGCGTACGTGGTAAAATTTGAGTTTTGTTTTACGATACGTTCATTAGCATCGTAGGAGGATGAGAAGATTTGAGTGATTATCCCCATACATGCATATGATGCAGTTAATCTTAAACAGTTCGGAAAATCGTTCATATACAATAAGAACAGCAATGGGCCCAGGATTTAACCCTGCGGGATTCCGCAGGTAATTTATTTCGTGGATGATAGTTGCCCATTTACAGTTCATTGCTGCTCTCTATTTATCAAATATGATTTGAGCCACTTCAGTTCCGTGTCCGCGATGGCAAAACAATCGTTCATCGGGTTGGTTCTGTGAGAGGCGAAAACTTGAAAACTCGAGCAATTTTTTCCATAACAGAAAAAGAAAATTATACGCTTGTTTTACCCCCAACAAACGTATGTGCTTTGGAAATTCCAAACTGACTTATGGTTCAAGATGGAAACGCACAAGAAATCCCGAAATTAAAATAAACAATTATTGAACTCATTTTCCCGATGGAAACAATTATTTTGAAAAAATTCAATTGAAAATAAGAGAGTGAAAATAACGAAGGAAGCGGTGTTTATAGAAACGCGCGCGCGTTGGGATATAAAACAAGCATATATTACACATGA
>NC_090890.1:38064234-38069234 GCF_036669925.1 Montipora capricornis | reverse complement strand
TTTAACAAATTCTTCGGAGAAACTTTTAAACACCTTTCGCATTTGCGGTGGCAAGTTAGAAGAAGTTGAACTGATTTTGATGCTTGAATTGGGACTTTATTGCATTTGCCGAGATGTGTTCCGCCTATGCATGGTGATAGCCCTCCGTGATGTGTGCCTCCGATTCCCAGTGTTAAGTCTGCGTGAAGAAATTCCTCCTGGTATTGGAAAATGTAGGCTTAAGTTTCCAGGAATCTTTTTAACTTATCTTCGAAGCTATTAAACTCGATGAGTCCAGGTTTCTTGTAAAGAGAAACGGTGTATTGACATGAAAAACTTCACTTCAAAATTTCCCACTTTGGTCCAGTTGTATTTTTGTTGTGCTTTATTATCAGTGTCCAGTCGGGGCTGATCGATACAATCACCAAGGGTTACTGTACAAGCAAGCTTTACAGTTCGTAACACACAGTACGCTTCCCTTTTATCGACAATTATTAAGTTGTCATCAAATTCTAAAATCAAAATCGTTAGGTCTTCTGAATTTTTATCTACAGGAGGTTGAAGATGACCGAGAAATAAATCTTTTTCCAAGTTTCCAGTTTCGTGACGTATTTCGTTTCGAAACTACAACGTCATAGTTTTGAATTGTCACCTTGCGTGAGCTATTTTGTTGGAAAAAAATACCTATCCCTTTGAATCTCAGGAGTTTGAGGCTTTCGGGTACATTAGGAGATGTATTCATTTATCGTTTATCTCATGAGCGAAAAGTAAGCTCTTTCATCGCAAAATTAACTTTGGATGTTTCGTCGATTACCGGCCACCACCAACGTGGCGTCTCTCTACAAACCTCTGTTAAGGAGCTTTAGCAACGACGACGGCAACGAGAACGAGAACGTCGTCGTTAAATGTGAATTCGTGTTGTTATAATCGCTTCGCGACTATTCCAAGCACTTTAACGTGACAAAGGTGTGGCAAACCGTCAAGAACGAAGCTAGTATGAAAGGCGCTCAATGTAGGGGAGAAACTGAAAATTTATCCTCAAGCGCTGACGTTCTCCCTAAAACCTCAACTTTGGTCATTTCACGTTGTTGTTTTGCTGACGACGGCAAATAAATCGACAAAAATGAAAAGATGCACGTGCAGAGCGTGCAAACCTATTGCTTTTGCTCAATACGCAAATTTGTGGCGTTCTCGTTGCTGTCGCCGTTTTAGTTGGGTGAAACGCTTCGACAAAATAACTCAGAAACGATGTACCGCACAGCATGAGGGGACGCAAGTTACTTCTACTGTAAGTACCGTTTCACGCTGAGATCGTTTTCTTGCGGTCGGGATAGGCGTTATAATCCCCCATGTCCGAAGAAATTTTCTGTTATCTCCCTGCATCTACCAATATTCCAGATGTAATATTTACAAATACGTGTCTCAAACATCTGGAAAATGTTGTCATTTGATCAATACCATTTCACGTTTCACAATTTAACAGATCAAAGGTATGTTTGTAATTATTTTAGTGAAAATGGCGCAAAAAAAGGGTTCCAGTCCCTTTACCCAGTTATGCTCAGAAACAATATTTGTGGCATAAGTTCACATCAATACTTTAAAAGCGGGAATTTTGTGATTTCACACTTTCCGGAAAAAAAAATTGAACAAGTACACATTGGATTTCTTGGCTGATGCAAATAATCATGGAAGAGCTTAATCTTCCGCCTATTCCAACCTCGGCCACGTCCTTTGGTTTTTGGCAGGAATACCTCGACAGTTAAAATTACGAAAAAAAGCTCCCTTTACAACGACGGCTCGTTCAATCAGCTAAAGAAACTCGTCAACGGTCTCGTTTTGAGGAATCACGATTTTTTCCGAAGACGTCAGTGGAGTTGTTACTGGTGCAAAACGCGGTCAAAAAAAAAGCTACCGTAAGCACATACAGCTATTTCGAGAAAGTTTGTCAAGAATAAAGTGCACGCGATAATCCCGAAAGGTAATATGGGATATGATCAATACAGTGTTTCTAACGACTGTAGCTGTCGAACCTACTTTTGTTACTTTCCTTCAGCACTCGCAAACATATATCAGTGGCCTCCCGTACGATTCTTTTAAATTTCTTTGAAAAACAGTGCACTTAAAATCACCCACAATACCTTTCAGGATTGTCGCGTGCACTTTTTCCAACAACCTTTCTCAAAATAGCTGTATATAGACCCACACGTCAAGCACGAAGAGCTTATCTGCCCAGCTGTTTACCTAAGTAACCTGGAGTAGGTAAATCAATTCGATCTTTGACGCAACAAATAAATCACTAGAAGAATTCATTTAATAAGGAAATTGCTGAAATTTTAGTATGTACCTTTGAAGATCATTATTAGCACTTACAATCTTAAGTTCTTTCCAGTTGAGTTCCTTGAAAACGCCAGTTTTAAGTGAGGCAGGGGCCAGAGGTCAATGAATGAGTCCGAAAGAAACGAAGAATCACACCCGTAGGTCGACCAATGAGAAAGAAAACTACTAATAAAACAAATTTCTACTTTCGCGCTAATGTAGGTACTTCGAATTCTGATTACCGATCCCGCTGTTTGTGATATTATTTGTTGCTCGGATAAATCGTTGATATTCGTCGAGGAGTATCGAGAGGGTATAGCATTACAAAAGCCCTCGATTAACGCGGAGACACGTGATCTGTCAAAGTTGAAGAATGTTCCGCCCACATCATGATTTAAAGACTTGGGACGAAGTCGACAAGCGCTATTAACATCGTAGTTCATTCCTTCGAAAAACAAAGCACCCATTGAGAATCCCGGAGCAAAGGTGGTTTATCGCACACTTTTTGTTTAGTGATCATGAAAAAACTTCCAACAAACAATTCTGGGTCCAAGTCTTGATCCAATCAAAGGAAGACAAAGTGAATGAATCGCATTTCCTGGCTCCGCGAGCGCTTGTAAAAGAATAGAAAAAAAAAATTTAGTTTTAAATCAGGGCTCTATTTTCAAAGGATCTTGATATTAGCAGGCAAGTCAGAACTTTAAAGAAAACGACAAAACTTTTAAGATTATAAGATAAGTTTCGACAGAAACTTTTGTCATTTTTAGTTGATTAATGTACAAAGCGTTAGATAAATCTAAAACTATCCTTTTAATTCTCACATTGTCACGTTTTATGTACATTCCGTTGTTACTAATAGCACTTTTTCCTACTTATAAATTGAAGTTCTAACGCTTTGTACATTAATCAACTGAAGATGACAGAAGTTTCTGTCTTAATTAAATATAACAATTATATTTCTGCAATGTTAATTGCATGTATAGTGCTAAAGCAAAGTAAAACCTACAATAAGATACTATAAATAATCATACCAGTGTTTACGCATCTGCGAGTTTTGTAGTAAGAAACTGGATTATCTTTCTTTGCCCTCTCTGTTGCTAAAGTTCTTTTAAGAAGCTATACCACTTTTTCGTGATCTGTCAAAGTGCAGGAATGGTCCACCCTTAATTCAATGAATTCATTAGGTGTCAGTAAAGAGGTAACTGGATTGTGTCAACAATATCGACTCCCTATGTAAAAAGAGTGGAGGTTTAGCCACGTCCCAATTCAAGGTAACTTAACCCTTAAAACTGTTGGCTTTTATTCTTCTGGTTTCTTCTTCTGTTTTTCTGTTATCCATTATATACTGTGCATACTGTTTCTCTGTGCTCACTGTTCCTCGGTGCATAAGTTTCCTCTGTGCCTACTGTTCCTCTGTACCCTCTGTGCCCACTGTTCCTCTAATCCAAGTTCATCAAAAGAGAATGAACAGTTCACTGAGGATCATATTCTCTGGAGTTCTCTGGTTCGTTTCCAATAAAATGACCGCTCCATGACATTGCAACGGATTACAACACCTGCAGAGTGTCAAAACTTGCGCTTCTCAATTAAAAGTATGTTACGAATCCTAGTACGCCGTACTAGCATTCCTTTGAAGTACTAACAGTTAGGGCTTCGTGCGTCCCATCATGTTTGCATGCAAGATACCTTCTTCTTTTGTTTTTAAAAAGAAAGTTCGCAGTGGATCACTTTCCACGTAAAACACGAAGCTAGCCATTATTGAAACTGACAAGTACAACAGGCGCTGAGTGCGCCAGAAGACGTAAGAGCAATACTTTTCATTGGTTGAGAATGTGGCTCGAGACTTTTTGCCAATCATTAGAAGACGGAGAAAAGCAAAACAATCAAGTGTCAATGGGGAGATCAATTTTGACACTCAATTGAAAAATACGTTGTTATCGGCTTCTGAAAAGTTTTTTCTTCCCCTCAGCTGGAGTCACTCAACATCACCAGAACACATCACCATGCCCTCACGGTTCGTTTCTCACTGCAACTGGAATTCAGTTCTAAGTGAGAGCGCGGGCTGCAGCTGCGCAATGAAAGACAACAATGACGATAGGTTTGGTCAACCAACGCATGGGAACGATGGGTGGGGCATTGACTGACGCCATAAAAACGTCATCGGAAGACATAACTTCGCATTGTTTTCGTCGATTTTCATTTCACTTCCAGTAGTTTAGGATTTGAATAGTGTCGCAACCATTTGGCAATTTAAAGTTGCTATTCAAGCAAAATAATGCAATTTCATGACACCTTAAATGCCCAAAAAGTAAAACTTAAAACTGTTGAACAACATAAAAAAAATACAGCAAAAGGAAAGAGAAGCATTGATGGACAGAAATGGACATGAAGATTGAAACGGATTGCACTTGGGTAATCTTGAAAAAAGTCGGCTTAACGTTTTTCAAGTTTATGGCAAATTGCCTGGATACAGGTAGTTTTTAATCCGAATAATGATCGTGTTTGTGATTTAGCGATAATGTTATCAGTAAAGGAATTCCACTCGTGGTTAACTTCAGATTTACCGGGCGAAACACTCGAAAATAACGTGATATAGCCCTTTAAACGGGGTATGAATAACGGTTTTTTTTAAAGGAGAAAATCGATGACGTATCGTCCCGCTCTTGCGTCCTTCAAGGCGATTCCACCATGTCGTTAGAAGACCA
>NC_090890.1:38031734-38061734 GCF_036669925.1 Montipora capricornis | reverse complement strand
GACTAGATTTGACTTGATATGCCAACGTTTTCGACTCCAAGGTGTACTCAACGTAGATTATAAAACGTAAAAAAAATGTTCTCGAGTTTCTGTGAGTACTAAGCTGTCACCATTTGGAAAGAAGATAAATTATTGACCTCTGACCACGTTTGTAGCTCAAACCAGGGAGAATAAATTAAGCCCACATTTGGCTCTTTTCAGTTTAAGTTGTGGATGATGAATATAATAACGAGCGTTTTTTTTAACTTTTATTTTATTCTTTTTACAGGACGGAATGATTGTGACTGGCCACGGGGTACTTGCACATACTATAAAGACCCCTGTCCCCCAGGTTGGGAACGGTGTCCTCAGTATGACTGCCCTCTTCCTACCAACCACTGCTGCTGTCGCTAAAGTGGTAAGCTAATCAAGCTCACTACAGAAAATTAATGCCAGAGTTTTAGCTACAGAAAATTTGTATAGGTGAAACGCGCGAGTACGGCTAGTGAGAACTTTCAAAAGCGTGATATTGATCACTCCTGCCCATAAATCCCTAAATGCACGAGCGAGCTAATACCATCTTTTATTTATTATGCAATCAACAAAATTACTCCATCTCTGTCTTTGCATAGCAAAGCTCCCTACTAGCAACTCTACATAGCAAATTCTATTACACTCTATAACTTACTCATGCATTCGTTATTGACCAATCAGAAACGCGGCATTCTGTTATTGATGGTTTTCATCTGACGTCACGGCGGCCATGTTGGTGAACAGAACAATGCAGTAAAATGTCTTTTTGGAATTTGACTCTATAATTATACAAAACTTGTGGCGCCATTTTCTATTGTATTGTACACCAACATGGCGGTCTGATCACGTGGATACAAACCACGAATAGTAGAATTCGCATACCTAGGGAAATTCGGATGTCTCATCTTCACCAATAATAGACTCCGAAAAACGTTTGAAAAACGTGCCTCTAATGATAACTTAGGCTCGATTGGCCAGCCGTTTTGTGCCCCCGCGTTCCTCCGCGCACAACACAGCTGGATCACTACCATCGCCTGCCTGCCAAGTACAAAATACAATAGGCCATTTCCGAGTTCATGTCTGTCTCCTCTTCAAAGCGAGTCTATGAGCCAAGTTTTTGTGATGGTAATTAGTGCTACTTTACATATGAATGAAAGCTAATTTTCATAAGAAAAAATTCGCACTTAGACTCGCTGTCAAGAGGAGGCAGACGTGAACTCGGAAATGGCCTATTGGCTGAATAGAAAATACAACTGCGACGGGTTTTGCCTTACGGACAAACAAGGCGGACCAGTGATCCAGCAGTTCGTTGAGAGGAGGATGTTAACCGCACTAGCTCCTAAAACGGCTGGAAATCGAGCCTGATGATAACTTAGGCCTGTTTCAAACGGCGCATTTCACATGTGCCGAATCTAATGCAAATGAGAAAAATCTATTGTTTTCACTCATTTGCATTAGATTCGGCAGATGAGAAATGCGATGTTTAAAACGGGCCTAAGAACGCAACAAATCCGCTGGTAAGTTGTTTGTTCCAAATAAGAATGACCCGAATCGAAAAATAAAATAGAATCACAGTTACTAACATCTTGGAAAACCAAAACCAACCGCAAAAATTCAAGCAACTCAGCCAACAATTATGTTGGTATCAATGCCGAGAACTGCTCTTGCCACCTTCGGGATAGAATCAGTGAACAGCAGACTTAAAAATACTTAAAGAGTGTTCATTTCTAACATCTTCGGGAAGAATGTTCCGAAGTTTAGGGGCTGCCGTTGAAAGGCCTTATAACCCGATGTCACTTCGCACCTAACACTAGATCGATTCAGCCAAGGCGCCCTCTGATCACGAAGATTTAATCTAGTGTTCTTGGCAATGCATGGATAGTAAATCTATTAAAGGGAACCGCCACTTCAACAACAAAAAAACTTTAAATCACAGAAAATTACCGTTACAGTCAAGTCCATCTAATATGAGCAGTGAGCCTGGGTTACCTGTGATTTGACACGATTGGGTTTTGTTGTCTTCATGCACGCAATGAAATAGGAAGGGTGTTTTGCCTCTAATAGCAAATATGTCATTTGTTGCAATAAATTTTTCGCTGGAAAAGGTGGCCTTTATAAATTCATAATGTTGTGTAATATGCGAACTTAACAAATTTGCATGCGTGCGTTGAAATATATGCAAGGAGACAGGAATTTTTTTTGCGAATTTTGAGTGTCATGAAAGTACATCATTTGCGTGACATAGCTCCTTTGTCACGAAGATTTTTCAACAATATATCGCATTACTCTAACCCAAAAACATTCAGATAGTAAAAAAAACTTCATATTTATTAACTATTTGATTTGCTTTTGTGCTTGTCAGCATTGTGATTTGCGATAATTCGGAAGTCTGTTTTTGTATCTCCGAGATGTTTAGATCTTCAATTACATGGCCGCTCAACCTCATGATTGTGAAAATAGTTCACCCTGAAGTCAAAATAGATACGTTTCTCAGGAACCCGACAAAGAAGGCTTCCTGACCCGGCAGATGAATTGTAAATATTTAGTTAAATATTACAACAAAATTAAAAACCAAAGACGGAAGTACGTTGTTTTACTCTGAAAACGACGAGCGATTAACATTCTTTCCCGTAGCTTTCTGTTTCTGTAAGAAATTCAGTATCTGTTTCTACATTTAAAAGGTCGCTTAGGCCGTTCCTCTTTGAAGAGGCATTCGATTTTTAACTAAATTAGTATATGGATATATGCATTGTGATTTTAGATTATATTAGATTCCTATTATGATGTAGATTTTTTTGAATTGAAGATTTTTAATATTTAGAATTAACTTTATATAATTGATTAGCCGCTAAATTATTTTGATATTTTTGTAGTTTTCAGTTTTTGATATATAAATTAGTTTTTGTTTATGCGCCGATGAAAATGTATATTGATATTGGCGCAATATAAGTTAATCATAAAAATAAAAATAAAAATAATAATAATAATTATTATTATTATTATTATTATTATTATTAGTTCATTCAGTTGACACAAGGTGATCCCGTGCATCTTTATAGTTGCCTAGCGCGTGATCAATTCCTTTCTTTTGACAGAACATTATGACCTTTCCCTTGATTCATGAAAGTCAGAGACCGCAGAAATTTTCGTGTTTTTACGATTGATTGTCATTAATCTTTCGATGAGAATTCGATTCTGAGTTATATATAAAAACTGTGTTACATTTTTCTTCATCTATCCTTTGGCTTCCCTTATACTGTTAACTCCCGGCTTTTACGATAGTTTCTGGTGCAAAAGTAAAGCAAAACATGTTTTGACCTGGCATCAGATTAGACTGAAAAGAAGAGGAATTATGAAGCGGAAACAACATCTTCAGAGTGAATTCTACTCAAGAGCGTGTTTTGTTATCTTTAAACTGAATTTATTACCCAAGCTTAAAAAACTAAGAGACCTCAAAATGGGACAGGACATTACAAAATAATTAAACGTGTGAACGTGTGAGCCAAAAGTCCTCCGCTGGCACGACGTCTGGGAGACCCCTAAAATGGTCTTAATGACCCCTCCACTTGAAAAAAATCAACTGGAACGCTGTAGTTCAATACCACCCAATACAGTGCCATCTGTTTTTGTGTAACAAGTAACGTACCACAGGCAATCCAGTGTACGCTTCATGGAGCGTCTAGTTCTACAAAAGGTCTTTGGGTCAGAACAAAAAAAAGGGTAACCGTAACACGTCACAATTATTCAAGATGGCGGCGCCTGCAAAATTTGAATGTAAAAATAAACGAGTTTAAAATTCACTTTTCATAATATAAACACTTTTTTAAAAACAAATTTGTTTGAAAACATAATTTCCTTCGGTTTAAACTTATTGTGTAGTAAGAGTGGAGATTCTCACTAAGTATTGTTGAGCTAACCCGTGTAGACATTTCAATTTCGTGGTAAGATTTTAAAATGAATACGATATATAATAGGCAGCCAGTGCAGATCGAATAATACTGGTGTGATATGACAGAAACAAGAGAGCCCTGTGATAAGCCTGGCCGCATGCAGCATTCTGTGCTCTCTGTAATTTATCAAGATGGATAACCATCGGATAAGTCGAGTGGTACTATGATCAAAAAAATCATTTCCTTTTTTTCTTCAGATTTTGAAAGCGTGTTCGCTTAACACCTAACTGGCAAAATTTTGAGCTTTGAGTTTTATCCAAAGGCTGTTTATTTTGAGTGTAAGTTTTGGATTTCATGGTCCGCCATTACTCACGTTCAAAACTGGCCGATTGGACCTCAGAGGGATGGATCTAAAGAAAATGACGTCATTTACTCACTAGCTTAAAATTTCAGCGTGTAAACGCAATTTATTATATATGCAAAACACGGGTTGAAAAGTCTGAAAGCCCGAAACTCCTGTGGTGCATATTAATTAGGCCGCGTACACACGCATTGCATTCTTAAACTAGTGAGTGTTTGACGTCATTTTCTCCTCGACCCAGCTCTCTCAAGATTTTGAAGTTAGTAATGGCGGACCGCCAATAAATAAGAAAATTCCAGCTAAAATAAACAGGTGTCTTTTTAAAATCAAAACTTAAAACTTGGGTGAGTTAGTGTTTAGTTAACATAGTTTTGAAATCCAAAGGAAAAACAATTTTTTTTTTTGGTCGTAGTACCACTTTAAATATTCTTCCCGTTAGTTAACACTGACAAAGGTTTTCGGACATGCCTTTACTTCGATGTGCTTACAGTATGCATATGAGGCAAATACTTTGAAATCTTTGTACGGATTGAAACTGTTGGGTAGTGACTTATCCACCGGATAGACGTTTAAAACGTTTTGTAATATAAATACAGACAGTCACAGAGAGAACTTTGTACAATAGGACACCATGAGGGGGTTCGTTTTTCTCTTATAAAATGAAATTTCAAATTTGCGCCCAAAAGTTTAAATGACAACCAGTGGTTACTTTGCACGCGCATTTTTCAGTTGCTTTGAAACCACTGATGAAGAAGGAGTACCCTCGAAACGTCTGGTTGTCCACTCTAAGAAAATTTCTCTGGATATTCCGGTTTGCCTCCCTCATTAAAACCAGCAGGTTACTTTGATCACCTTTATTTTTTCTGGTTTGATTTGATTTTATGCCTCCTTGGCGGAGAACTTGCTCTCCGCTATAAAACCTTAAGACTGACTAAATAATGTCATTGTTAATATCAAGTCTCTTCTCCCGCTTAGTTTTGTTTACTGGACTATTTCTCAATCCCATAATGCAATTAGCCAATATCAAAAATAACATAAATACCCTTTGTTTGTCCTTCCAAAATTTTGCATAAGCATTGTTTCCAGTTTCTCTTGGGACCATCATAAGTCCCAAGAAAAAAATAAAAACAAAGCTTATGCAAAATTTTGGGGGGACAAACAAAGAGCATTGTGGTATTTTTGATATTAGCTAATACGTTTTGGAGGGGTTCTTTACATAAAAACAATACAAGTTATTTACTCTTAGGACTGTATCATGCTTCAGTGAACTGGATATCCATTCTTTTGATGCAAGTAACCCCCCAAAATGAACTGTATTATGGGATTTGCGAAAATAGCAAATTCAGGTAATATTTCCCGCCCTAGAACCAACTGCGCCGCCACCCACTTGTGACTGGCCACGTGGAACCTGCACATATATAAACGACCCCTGTCCGCCAGACTGGCACCGCTGCCCAAAGTACGATGAAGGATGCACGGTGTTCAAATGCGCTGAACTTGTTGAGAGCTTGTACAGTGGACAAATCCAGTGCATTTTCACGCGGCTTAACAAGTTCTTTTACCTTTTAAAGTCAATTTGTAAATAGCATGACGTCTGCTGTGAGCAAACGTCTATGTTAATAAAACAAAATGCAAACAATGACGTCAGCAAAGATTCCCTTATATGGTCAATGAACGCGTTCCAATGAGGCAAGAAATACAGTAGTAGATGATCAATCCAAAACTGAGGAATTCCCTTGACCCTTAAGGCCCCGGCAAACTGCTTCAACATTTCCTTCAACATCTGTTCCATTTTGTTGAACGGTATACACTTAATGTATGGTCCCGAGGGAAACAGTTAGTTTTGTTTTCCCGAGAGTCCTGATGTTTCCCGAGACGAAGTCGAGAGAAACATCAGGATTCGAGTGAAAACAAACTAACTAGTTTCCCGAGGGACCAGACATTGAGCGCTTTGTTATATATTTAGGCCTTTCCTTGAACAATCGCAGCAAAACATCCGCAGTGGGCAATAACTTCGGAATTGTATCCCGGTCGGGATACATTTGAATTTGATCAGGGGCACGTGACCAAGAATCAACTAATCGCAGTGCTCGTTTTGTTGAGTGAAAGTCTTGGCATATAACAATACGCGATGTCGAAACTGGTGTCTGCCAGCCCTTTTCAACCGCGTTGAAACATGACGAATCGATGTTGAATGAGTTGAAAAGCGTTTAAACTTTGCTTTAACAACCATTCAACATTTTTTTTTCGCAACCGCGAATGTTGAATGAAATTGAAGCAGTTTGCCACCCTTTTCCTTCACTGGCGAAAAATGTCTGCGCATGAGTTGCGCGATATGTCACGTGACGCGTCTCCGGGACGATCATTGGCTCTCGTGAAAAAAACACTCCCGAGGAGAACAGAAAAATGGCTGCCTTTTGAGAATCGGTAGCTTGTTGGTTTCCGTTCTTTTTAGAGCGATCAAGGCTAGTTTTAACGCCAGTTTCAAGTGGAATGTATTCTTAGAGAACGTCTATGTTGTGTAAATCGTTTAAAAGTCCAATCCAACGAGCATCCTCGGAAAATTTGCTCCTGGAAAATTTTATTTCGTGGGAAAAGAGCTGCGAAACAGGTGAGTTTTTTACACAATTTTTGATGTGGAAAGTTTGTTGCCACCGGGTACAAAAAGTTACTGTAATGTACAGAAAGGAGGATTCCTAAGGTTTCCGTTCATGTGTGAATTGGCTTGTACCAGGTGGCAGGGAAATGGTAATATTGTTCAACGTGAAGGTTATTTTTTTCTGCGTTACACCTTACGATCGGCACCTCTACATGAATGATCAATGATTCGATCAGATATGAATTTGATTTTTACTGTGATTGTCTCATTGGGAACGTAACCCTAGTATCAAATAGTTTAAATAGCTGCTTTTAAGGTCATTTATATTCCCTTTTCTGGTGAATGTCTAAGTTATTATACTTTTTAGCAGTCACAACTCAACGATCCTTGCGTTCAAGTACATGTAGTTACCAAGTTATGGATTTGCAATTAATTTGAATCAAAATCAAAATCCATGTTAGTTAAAATAATTTTTGGAAGAACAGACGTGTAGGTACAGATGTATATAGGTATCTATAGATTCAGGTTTTTTTAGACTATTGTTTTCTGGAAGCATTAATGATGTAATTTTGGTTTTAGGGGACTGTCATGTGTTGTTGGATCAAGGAAATTCTGTTTTGAGTCAAGTATGGTTGACAGTGGATAGTTGTTCCTGAAAAGGCTGAAAGGAAGCTTTATTGCCTTGGACTTTTTTTGCTTACACCCCACATGTTTGTTCTTTTCTTACATGGCAAAATTTATTAATATATTATGTGATTTGTAGCTGTAGCTAGAAACAGTGTCCCATGCATAAGGTCTCATTGGGGTTGATGGCAGTAAAATAATTTTGGTAAAAAATATGTTTAAAGTATTTATCATAACTTCTCATCTTGGTCCTGCGGGACTTCAAACATGCTCTACCATTTTGCACAAGGAACTTGTCAATCAACCGTTACCTTTTGGTGTATTTGCAATATGATATTTTGGATAGCAATTGATATATTTTTCTGATCCCTTATGTGTAGATATCCTATGTCTGTCACATAGTTAGTTTTAAGCTTTTTATTTCCTGTAGTGTATCTTTATTATAGTTAGCACATGACCCCACAAGCATGTGTTATTGCTTTAATATTGATTGTGTTTGAATAAAGGATATTGTTGTCTTGTCTTGTAGATAATGCAAAACAGCCTCAGTTGTATTTGCATTATTTCTGAATGTTACTTTTAAAGGGCAAACCATTAAAAAGTGTACAAAGTTTGCAGGAGTTCAGGAAAAATATTCAAAATATTCATTGATTTGAAGTTCCTGAAGCAGGTAAATCTTGAAGAGTTTACGCAACCATATTTGGAATATATGGCATTTCTTTTTGGAAATGTTCAAGTCCACAGAATTCATTTTCTTTATGTTGAGAAGTACTGACTGTTGACTCCATGTGGTTCCCCATTGACGAGTAAAATCATCTGGTGTTAGACAGAGCAAAATACTCTGGGTTTAGACAGAGTAAAATACCAAGTATGGCCGGTTTAGGGGTGAAAGGGTTAAAGTACGATCATTACTTTGACTTTCTTTCTTCATTTGAACCAAAACAAAAGTGACTAATCATCACCTCCACCATTGCTATACAACGGCTTTGGCTTTTAGAACAAAGTATCAAAGTTGAAGCTGGTGGCTCAAGGAGTAAACTTTGCAAAAACGTTAGGTTAAAAATACTTTTATGGTATTTGAGTATTATTGTAGAACAAATTTGCATAATATCGTTTGAGTCATTAAATCAATGAGTATCCAAATATGAGGATGCAGTTTGCTCAGGAGGGGTCTTTTTTTTTTTTAAACAACCCTTAAAGGTAACAGAATCTTGTTTTCTGGATGTAGGCTAAAGAAATCTGACCCCTTAGGGGAACTAGTTCTACGTAAATTGACAAATGACTGGCATTTATAATTCATAACACTTAGGTAAACGCTACTTGCTTGCTTACCAAATTTTTCTACAGTTCCATTCATTTTTCAGATTGATAGCCTTAAATGTACTGCAGCAACTCTGCCCGCTGTTTGGTCTCAGTATCATAAGTACCCCCTTGGGGTAGTTTGTTCACTTCACCACCATTGTTTAACCCTATCCAGGGACTAAAGCAAGGATGGAAATTGATTACAGCTTAAATAAATTCAGGGGCGGATCCAGCATGTTTTGAAAGTGGGGGCCGAACAAGAATACTAATCAGCGCGCGTTAGCGCGCCTCAGTAGCGCTACTTTCTAGGGGGGTCTGAAAATTTGGGTACTCTTACATGCACTCTGGTGCAATCTGGAACGTAATGTATCAGGATTCCATATTGAATAAAATTATAAGTTATGGTTATAATGATGCATGGTTTTTGAATCTTCGCTTCAAAGTCACAATATATATATAATTATATATATAGGCATTAAGATTTTACGCTGTTACAGTCTCTGTAAGATAGGTTGACTGTAGACGAGACAAGTATTTCGCATCCAGTCTTCTTCCTCATTTCGAAAGGATAATATTAGCGCCTGTAAGTTGAAAGTTTATTCGCACAACTTTGGTCATACTATTAGCGAAAAATCACGCTTTAGCTAAAAAAATCAAAAGCTCCAACAGACTGCTTACAAAATGATAAAATTATTGTATCTTTTGACAAAAAAAAATCTCGGACGAACTGAAAGGGGGGGCCGCGGCCGCCTCGGCCCCCCCCTAAATCCGCCCCTGAAATTGGACCACTTTCCACTTTTTTTATTTCTTACACTTACTGCATTCAACTTTAATTTATTCATCCTTTGAAATGGTAGGAATGCTTACTATTATTTACAGCAATTGCTAAAAAATTCATTGCATCTAATGTTGAAATATTTTTTACATATGAGTCTTAAGTATTTATGAGTCAATGAGTCATGAGTCAATGAGTTAGTGCAGTTACCCTAACCCATAAAATGAAAGCTAAAATTTCATAGAGTGCTTAGGCCTAATCACTGAAACGAGGGCTTAGGCTTGATCAATAAATTATTGCTATATTGACTCTGAGTCTCATTGACTCATGACTCATGACTCATGACTCATTGACTAATTGACTCATAAATCATGGGACCTCTTTACATATGGAAAGGTAACAGGAGTTATTTCTGTGAAGTGTTATCCAGAAAACTGCAACATGGGATTATGTCCCTTTCAAATGTAGCTTTGTATGCTTTTGCTCAATGTCTTTGAACGATTATTACGGAAATATGAAGTTATGGTTTTTCTAAAAGTTAAATCTAATGCAAGGGGATCAAAATTATTGAAGCAGCTGTGTTCCAACCAGAGTCCGCAAAGAGAGATTAGATAATTTGTTGTACTGGAAGTACTTAGTAGGCCAGCGTGAAATTTGTGAAGAGTTTTGGAGGGTGGCACTGAATCACCTTCAACAAGTTTTCTAAACTTTGAAAATACCTAATTTTATATCCTCCTGCTGTTTTATTGCTGGAAGATAAAATCAATTCCTGATTAAGTATTTTTGTTGTCACATTAACCCACTACAATGTGGTGAAAGCGTATTATTAGCTGTAGTAATATTTTGCTACAGTAAAATTCTCCCTGCTGGTAAGCTGGACTTTTGAATCAAATATTGTTGTTTTGGCTATTCAGAGTTAACCTAATCTATGTTTATTTCTATAATTTGGAGGAAAGCAAACAATTGGCATTTTGCCACGCCCAGATTAGTCTCCTTTAGGGGTCACAAAAAGCTTGAGCCACGCCCAGATGGTCTCCTTTTGGGGTTAAATTCAAAATTTCCGACGAGCATCCCTGTCTGTTCCATATGGGTGTCCCCCCCCCCCCCCCCGGGCTTCTAGTGTACCCAATATGAGGTGCTATGACATGTCAAGTATGATTTTGGTTATTATTACTGCTAAATTCACTTTAAACTTTATTTTTGAACGACTGAAATACATTTCTTAATTTTCCCTTCGGTCTTAATAAATTTTCCTCTAGGGACCTCTTGAATGGCAATTTTAACAACTTAATTTTGAAAAAAAATGCGAAAATCTTAACATTTTCTGTTAGATGCGGGACCCCGGGGAAACAGTGTGTAACTATTTAGTTGGAAGAGAAACCATTTGGAAATTTAGTGGTATCTTTTTTGTTCCACTTTTGAAAAGATAAACGCATGAATTGAAATCAAGATGGTAACCATTAGCTGGTAAGCTCCACAAACGAATTTCCACTCGAACACTAGCCTGAACCGAGACTCGCGTTGACCTTGAAATTTTAAAAGAAATTTCCCTCGTAGCCCTGTTGGCTTAAAAGAGGATCTCGCTGGCATAGAAACGCACTATGCAGTCTACATTCGTCCGTTTTACTGGCCTGAAAAAGGGTCTTTTTTGTCCACGGAGATCTAATAAAATTGATCTAATAAACACCGAATGGCAGCCATGTTTGATTTGAGGTATTGAAGTCACATGACAAGGCCTCGACCAATCAGACATTTTTCGCCAGTGAACCCTTTTCCAACATTGTTAGGTATGCGCGTGCGCACTAATAGGTCTCATTGAAGTATCCGTGTCCATATACACAGTAACAACAGGCCTCTCTGGTGAAGCTTTGTTGAATCAAATGTTGATGGCGAGTTGAAACCGTCTGCTACCCCAGCTGTACTGTCAACATCGTTCAACAGCGTTCAACAAAATCGAACGGTTGTTGAAGCAAATGGTTAATAACTCTTTTTCCCGGCCCTTTACGCAGCTATCGACGCATCACAAGCGAAGTATTCGCGATATCTCCGCTAACTATCCTTACTTTCTTTCCAAACAGAAAGGGATGAACCCAGGATACCATGAGGACAAACTGACGATTAACATGCCATTCATACCTTAGGAGAATGCAGCTCAACAATTACATGAAATAACAAAAAAAAGATGAACAATAAAGGGCCCGGCTTAGTTTAAGCTGCATCTGAGGCAGAACTTTTGTAGCTGCAGATAAAGTAGAGTGCTTTAAAAACGGGAAAAATAAAGAAGCTTTAAAGAAACCATCCAGTTGTTTTGTAAATTTGGGTAACCCTTAATTTTTAATGGTTCTCGTTATCGCAGTCACTCTCAAACTTTATTTACATCCAAATAAACACACTCGCCCCAACAACAGTACGCTGATTTCACAAATGACATGGGCAGTATAATACTAAAACAGTGTAATGCTAAGACTACCACTAATAACAGTATAATACTTCATCAGCGGCCACTCGGTGCCGAGCACGTCAATCCCCCGGATCAGTTTACTGTTCTCGTTACTTAGGCCTCCTACGACGTCTATCCTCCGCCTGGCGCGGAGGTTCAGTGCAATACTAAGATTATGTTGTATACATAATGGGATTTCTGTGCAAGCATGCGCTTCAGCGAGCAGCTCTAGAGACAGAGCACGTGGAAAGTTAGACGTTTTGATAAAGAAACCGTTCTTGCGTTTAAAGGGTTTTTCCTGTCCTTTATCCGGATCAAGAATTCAACACACCACTAAATCTAAGACTAATAATACATGGCCAGTATTACACAAAAAATTATCAAATATAAACTTACACAGGCAAAAAAAATAATATACTAGAGCGTTACTTATACGAGGGAATATAGCATGGCATGATCCAATTGGCACAGAGCAGTCTTCCATCAAGTGTATCCCAACAGAGGGTTTCACTTACTTCAGCTGAACGAATAACATTATCAGCGCCCGTGAGAACTCTGGCTGCTGCTCGAGATCAAAATCTTTGCAGCTTATCTCTAAGTTGTTTGCCGCAATTGTGTCACAAAGAGGGAACAATATTCAAAGTAGGGCTGTGATGTTCGTCCTTCGCTTGCGAAGATAACCATGATTTCAAATCAATCAGGGGTTGCCGCGGGGATGGGTGCGTAGATGACTGGTGAGGCCAATCTTAGCTCGGAAGAGTCTGTTACAATGGAGACATGGAATGCTGGGGGCTGAGCCGGGCTGGGAGGCAGAGCTCTCACGATCTCTCCTCTTCTGGCATTTCTGTTGGTTTTCAATCATTCGCGGCGCCTCTTTTCGAAGGCAGCTGCTCCGGACCTCACAAGGGATCGCCAGCTGGCACGATCCTCTGCCATCTCTTCCCAGACGGCTGAGGATCGTGCCGGCTGTGCAAGGCTCTTATAAACGTTTTCCAGTAAATGTAAAGAAACAAAAGCCTTTATACGTTTCATCGCCCAAATGCCTACGCCAGCTCTCTTGAAAATCATATCAACAGAACTTTCCAAACTAAGTTTTTCATTAATCTGAACTCCTAGACATTTGTGTGTTGATTCGTGATACGGCTATATCATTTACCACGACAGGTTGTTCAATGTTCTTATGATCAAGATAATACGAGGAGCCGATGACCATGAGTTTTGATTGCATTTGGAGTTTAATTTGTTTAAGCCATTCGCGGACATGGATAAGATTTGAGTTTAGTTTTACGATACGTTCATTAGCAACGTAGGAGGATGGGAAGATTTGAATATTATCCGCTTACATGCATATGGTGCAGTTGATCTTAAACAGTTCGGCAAATCGTTCATATACAATAAGAACAACAATGGGCCCAGGATTTAACCCTGCGGGATTCCGCAGGTAATTTATTTCACAGATGATAGTTGCCCATTAACAGAACATTGCTGCTCTCTATTTGTCAAATATGATTTGAACCACTTCAGTTCCTTGTCCGCGATGGTAAAAAATCATTCATCGGGTTGGTTCTGTTGAGAGGCATGGGCATGTTGGAATAAGAAAAGAAAAACATTCCAAAAAAATACAAAGACTTCAAAACTCGAACATTTTTTTCCATAACCGAAAAAGAAACTTATGTGTTTTGGAAACTCCTAACTGACTTGTGGTTTAAGATGGAAGCGCACAAGAAATTCCGAAATTAAAATAAACAATTATACAAGTCATTTTCTTCATGGAAACAATTATTTTGAAAAAAATTCAAACACATTTGATTATAAACATTATTTCCTCCGGCATTAAGTAATTTTCTTGGAAATGGAAAAAAGAGTGGTGGAAATAGTAGAAATGGTGTTTAAAGGAAACGCGCGCGCGTTGGGATATAAAACAAGCATATATTAAAAATAATGTATAGATTTAGCCAAGCCTTAAAACCGGAGCTTCCGAGTTATTTACTCTTACAATAAGTTACCTGGCTTGAACCTGCAATCCAATCAAAACCAAGTACCTGGTCAGCGGTCAACTTAAAACAAAAAAAAAAACAGCTGACCTCGATGAGCTCTAAACTTGAGACCGCTATATGATCACGTGGCACTGGTCACTTAGGCCTCTTTAAAAACAATACCATAAGTCTTTGTTTGCCCTCCAAAATTTTACATGTGCATTGTTTTTTTTATTTTCTCTTGGGACCATTTAAAGTCCCAAGAGAATTTGGAAACAATGTGTCGCGGACAGTTAATTGTTACTTCTTGTATGCAAATTTGTTTTTTCGGTCGTATTCCTTTTACTCAGGTTACGCTTACCTCATTAGTGAGCACAATCAATTATTACACGTTTATTGGGACTGAAAATTTTGATAAATCGTTTTTTCGTCCTCTTAAACCGAGTGCATGTTATGTAGCTACACGAGTACTCCTTTTTCCTTTCTTTTTGCACACATTCGGTAAGCCTTGTCATTTGTTAAATATTGTCTTTTGGTTTACGTGTTACGTAGTTAAACTCCCGACTCATCTTAGTGTATTTCTTTTTTTCTCGTCGCGAACCTCGCATTGCTCCCGGTTTGTTGTTAATATCAGAGGCGTGTTTTCGGAATAAAGCAGAGTTGTTTCTTTTTCTTGTAGAGTGTATTTTGTCCTTCACACAATGCTTATGCAAAGGTTTGAAGGGCAAAGAGTATTAAGGCATTTTTCAAAGCTGCCTATTGGCAACATGAAGGGGGGGGGGGGGGGTGGGGACGTACGGTCGCACGGTGACCAAAACCAAATTTTCTTGCACAGACGGTTCCATATTTTCTTACCCATGGTGCTCCGCGCGTTTCATACGCTTGTTTTTATCCCGACACACGCATGTGTTTTTAAAACTCCTAACGGTTCAAGATGAAAGCGTCCAAGGAATTCCGAAATTAAATAAGCATTTTAAAATTCATTTTTTTGACCGATAAAAAGAATTTTTTTGGAAAAAAAAATCAGACAAATTTGATTGCAAACATTATTTCCTCTGGCCTTAAGTATCTTTAGTAGGAATGGAAATTTCCTTTAAAGGAATGTTGTCGGCATAAGTTGTTCAAGCAACCTATGCACACATAGAAACTTGACGTTAATAAATGCAGTGAGTTTGTGCATAAGGCTTGTCCTAGCCTGTAGTGCAGGCGTATTATAGTGATTACGGGCTTTGCATAACCTTTTTTGGCCGCCATCTTGAATTTCCGAACCAGAGGAAGTTTGGAGAGAGGAATAAATTGCCACCAAGGGGGTAGGTCAACGGTCAACCTCGTCCCATTCCCTTCCAACATCCATCCAATATGGCGGCTCGATAGAGTTGGTAGAGACTTGTTTCTATATCTCATAGTGCCCTTGGACGTGAGTTGCCTGGGAATGAAAAAAATCACTGGAATCGGAATGCTAACAGTTAAGCCTAAATATTGTTTTAGGCCTAGGCCTAATTAGGCCTAGGGTTAGCATTTCTAAGGGGTTTGGGCTTTTTCAACAGTTACGTTATAACCTGAGTCTGCATTTTACAATGACCGATTCCAGTGATTTAATTTCATTCCCAGGCACCTCACGTCCAGGGGCACTTTGAGATATGGAAACAAGTGTTCGGGCGGCTCGATAAGACGCCTGCACTGCAAACGAGGCTTGTGCTTATCCAAGTCTATAGGGCAGGCGTTTTGTGATTAAAGCTCGTTGAAAGGAAAAACCTTAAATAAAAATTACCACAACTAGGTTTTCTGAGCACGCGAGACTGAGCACCCCCAGCAAACCATTTTTTTAACGAAAACCGCTGGTCATCAACCTGGTTCTGGTCAACGCTGTCTAAGGTCTTCCCGTTGAAAGTGGTTTTCGACGAACTTTCGTCAGCACAGATTTAATTTCGTGGTCGTTGAACAGGGTTTGTTTTAACATTGGGAGGGGGGGGGGGGGGGGGGGGCAAATTATTCACGTATGACACCACAGGGAAGGACCTTTCGATTTTCGATGCTTTCTTAACACTATTTCTCTCGGAATTCTTGTAACGCGTTGCGTGACGTGCATGTCTTAAAGAATAATTTGTGGAACTAGTAATGGGATGGTCAGGATCATCGATCCTTGAGCCTCGATAGAGGTTGTCTTATCGAAAAATACGTCAAGGCCTTAAATAATACATCGAACCGAATCCAAAGCCTTTCCAAATACTTCCCTTAAAAACAATTTCATTATTAAAAGACAAAAAGTAGCGGCAATCGTAGACCCCATCGTAGTTTGTATTTGTTTATATTTTAATCTCCTGAAGATTGATGGCACTCCTGGAACAAGTTTAGTTACAGGTTCAGAAGGTTTTCAATCGATGTCAAACTAAATGCACCAGAACGGTGTACCTAAAGTTGTAAGACAATGGGACGGCGAGCAGCATACAATGTTCAATTCCACTTAAAACTTGGGGACCCATTTGTTTAATTTTCCCTACGTTCATATCACACTTAAAAACTCAAAAGCCATACGCTCAGGTCCTGAAAGGTTCATCTGTTCATTTTCACAAAAACAACGCGCTTTCCTCACTGGTAGTACAGTTACATTTTGCTCTCAAAGTTGCGCGTAATAAGTTCCAAATCCATGTCAAAACAACAATTCTTTCATTAAGCGCTTAAATGAGTCACAGCTATTAAAAGGTAATGACCACTTTCCGAGAATCTTCAAAAACATTTCCGAGAAAGCTCATTGTATATTTATGACGCCACCCGCAGACAGCACTTAGCTCAACCAGGTTCGACAATATCATGATACAAACATCACGACGGACCTCGTGCTGATACGCACGCTGGCATAAATACGTTTGCGTAGTTTTATCTCGAAATGCCAAACGGTGTTAGTTGATAAAGGTTATAAATGTTCTTACTATTTGATTAGAACTAGAATACGATGCAGTATCACACGCGGAAAATTGTATGTCTCTGTAGAATCCTTCGTATCAACTTTCAAGCTTGTTCCAGAGTAATCGAATATTTAACAATCATTGCATAAGCGCGCGTTGGATATGAGATGGTAAAGAAAAAGAGGGGTGGCCAAAAAGCGCAAATGAAATAGTTGCTTTATTTAATTTTACTTGATTCTGAACGTTTGAATGGTTGGAAATTTCGCTCTCCGACGCAACAATTTCGAAACCGTCAGTTGGCGCCAATTTAAAAATGGCTAAAAGTTCTCTCTCAAGGATCTTACTAACCGCAATCTCTTCGTGGGATAAGTCAAACTCCAAACATTTTGTTCAGTTGATAATCATCGTAAACGCACATTCCTCAATACATTTATGTTAGAACTGAGCCCTCTCTTTCTTCCAAGCTAAGATTTGTGAAAAACATTACTGACATAATTGTGAATTGTCATTGTTTTAAAAATGTTCAATAACACAACACAACGCTTCAATAGCCAACGTTCGATATATCAATATTCACACATGGCTACGAGGCTTTATGGTAAAATTTTACGACTCAGTTCTGTTTTCTTTGCCTCACAAGGGAGATTTCTAAACAAAAGAACATTCAAATTTAACCATAAAGCTTCGTAGCCATGTTTGAATACATGTATTGATATATCGAGCGTGGCCTGTTCTCGCTTGTGATCCGAGTCTTTGTTTTTGCCTTTCAGCAGCCATGACTGTAAAATATGCGCAGACATGCAACGGTGGTCAAAATCACAAAACCACCCATAAATTCGCTTCATTCTCTTCTCGGTTGAAGCCGTACACGTACAGACTACCGATCAATTCCACAAATCACGCGAGGAACAACGATGGATCCTTCGCTGCCATCGACGCAAATGGGAAGGCTCAACGCTGATATGGCCCGAAGTGCCGATCAGTTAACGCGTGTAACCAGTACCACTATACTTGGCGTTGTCGATCCTCAAGCTATCATGATAAAAACCCATAGCAAGGAAATCGAACTACTGAAGAGGGAAATACATGAAAAGAACGAGGCCATACTGCGCCTGGAAAAAGACATAAAACAGCTTCGAGAGCACAATGACGAATTGAATGTTACTGTGGAATTCAAAGACAAGGAGATTAAAGCCCTGAAGGATAAAATAAACACCCTGGAATCGGAGAAAAAGGACTTACAAAGAAAATTAAGGGCTGTTGAGGTCGAATTGGAGGCTGTGAAAGAGGAAGTCGATCAGTTGAAAACAGCGAATAAGGCCACTGAGGATAAGAACGCGGATTTGGAAGAGAAGGTCGAAAAGTTATCGACGAAAATGGAGGGAATGAAGAAAAGTCTTGAGGAGACTAAGGATGAGAATGCTTTACTCAAAACGAAGGTTCAGAAGCTGGAAGATGCAAGGCAACATATATCATCGACTGGTGTCCCCAGCGAAGTGATGGCGGCATTACCGAATGCCATGGGCTCTTTGGAAACTTGGCTAATATACCTGGGTGAGATGTGCTGGCTAATACAGGCAATGATGTACAAGGCTGTTCACCCGAATTCGTACAATGAGAGAAAGGGTTACAAAGTCAAGCATATTGAAGAAGACATCGATGACTTGGAAGAGAAGAATCAACAAGACGAGGCAAAACAAAGGTGGAAAGCACTTCAGAAAAAACTGAAATGGAAGGGAAAGGAACACTTAAGGGCAATGCAATCTATCCAGAGGAGCAGAAATATCACTGCTCACCCAGTTCTGACCGAGGAGTTACTCGTATGGGCAACACAGATGATGGAGGATGCAAGACAATTGGATTGTAAGCCATCTTGCATTAAAGAACTGATAGAAATGTGGAAAATGCTGAATGAATCAAACGAAAGGAAAATCATACAACGAACCTGAGATCACTCAAAGATCTATACGATGCAGTTTATATTGTCTTATCTCGCAAGACGAAGAGGAATTATTGCTTATATAGTTATAACGATTCGTAGCATTGCTAAAATCAATGCCGTTTGTAGACTTTCCGTTTGTATTGTGGCCCCAATTTAAATTCCAGTATGAACGTTTACCACGTACCTCTATCTTAAGAAAGAAAAACACAAAACATTTGCTGGCAAATTAGTATACTGGTTCAATTACGAAAAAAATGCTTGTAAAAATGTAACTGATCTGACAACGGCGAAGGAAGACGTTTGTCAGTGATTAAACTCAACTGATGTTGCAAGTTGGTGTCCAACGAACGAATGTGCCAATTTTAAAAGCCGAAACAAAATACTTGTGCCTTTTCAGAAGTATTGTGAATCAGACGAAGATCGCTTCTTATAGGATTCACTCGCTTCCGAGAAACCATGCAGATCATAGCTTCCTAAGGTTTCAAGTTCTTGCAATTAGAGGGTCGTGGTAGAGTGGACAACAGTTATTTAACTTAAAACCGCGGATAAAACGTCCGCGTTCGTGAGCTTTCGATATTTTAGCCCGGCTACAATCTTTGAGACACACATTCAGAACAGAAACGTGTTGGATGTAGTCATTGCTAGGTAATATGGTGCGAACTATCGGCTGTAAGGGTGGAAGACTGTTTTACAACATCTGCCGCGTGGTGAAGTAACTGAAGCTTTCATAGAACTATTGTTCTAGCAGTTTTAGCAGCTCTCACTTTAAACTGGTTCTGAAGACATGACTATACGTATTACTTGTTTTAATTTCTTCATCTGGGCTTCGAGAGAAGGATGTATAACTCGAATTCTTTCAAATAATGTCACCCAATATGAAAATCTATCCCAATTATGCAATGAGTACGCAGTTCAACTGACATCGTGACTCGGAAATCAGTCCAGATTCGGGCGTGGGCCTCAGTAACGCGTCCGTGAAAAGTAAGTTGAAGACAAAAACGCATTCTTCCACCAAGAAAACATCAGCAAATATGAATGAACCCGATTTCCAAAGCTGATATAAATAGCGTTAGCCCATATATTTGGTTTAACATGCACGAAATTTTTGCAACAGCTGATTTCCTTTGAGAACTACGCGAGTAAGAATAATAAATTAAAATAATTGTTTTGAGAACTGTTTAAAATAAATAGGGAAATAGCGCAGCATTTTGAAGATTCATTCTGGCTTGTAAATGAATGGATTTTCAGTAAAGAAAATACCAGATGTGCTCTCAGGGACAAGAAAAACAGATGTAAACATGCGGTGTTGTTTGAAGCGTGCTAAGTGACGGTCACAGTGACTATGGCAAAGTCTTAGTTATTGCTAGCGAGAGGGACGACTTTATTTGTGCGAGGTGTGGGTGAGCGGAATAGTCTAAAGACAATGATAATGCGAAAGGGGTTTGTTGTTTCAATGTTATTTCAGTTTCCGAATTTGGAAGAGTGTTACAATGTTCAAGTATTGGCAATGATGAACAGGGTTGAAAAGGAAAAACGCTGCAAACTGAATCAGAAACCAAAATTACACTGTTCGGTTCGGAAGTTGAGGGATAGAATTAAGGCCTGTGACTCATTTGAAAGACAAAGTTGCAACGAACAAAACAAACATTCAATAAATATTACATGACTGTTCTTAGAGGAAAGAAATTTCCGAGAAATCTGGTGCATCAAGGCGCATGCGCGGTATTATTTTGTTATATAATCTTTTTGTCAAATACGAGGCATCTGATTGGTTTAAGATATTTCGCCACGTCAGCGTGAGCCAATAACAGGAAGGCAAGGTGTGTGCGTGATACCACTTCAATTTCACCGAACATTCGTGGCGACCGTACTAGCTGTAGAAGTGTATACAAAAAGTAGAGAAGTTTTTAAAGATATTTTCCACCCAAAGATACTATGATTACAGAGGAACAGCTTCAGAGACAGTTGGCTGATGAGTTCAATCCCATGGCAGCCTTAGTTGGAATGAATCTTACGGTAACTCAAGAACGCCACCGAATGAACGACATGATGTACTCTCACAACGAAGACATTGAGTGTCTTAAGAAACAAATCGATGACAAGAATCGAGAAATTGTCGACTTGAAAAAGGCTGTGGAAACTCTAGAGGAGCAGAACAAGGAACTAAACGTGGCGCTCAAGTTGAGAAACGAGGAAATCAAGAATCTCAAAGTGAGACTCAGTCGTCTTGAAAATGACAAGAAGGAATTGGAAGACGAGTTGCGATCCGTTCAAGTCAAGGTTAGTCGAATGGAAAAGGACATTAAAGAGTTGAGCGATGCAAAGATGTCCCAAGAAGAGAAGAACATGGAGCTGCAAGAACACGTTGACATAGTTAATGGTAAGATGGAAAGCAGAAACCAAGCGTTGAAGAAGGAAATTAAAGAGATAAAAGAATCACAGCATAAGGTAGAAATGCCTTTACCTGTTAGCGTTGCCAGAGGAGGAAGGCAAATAAACCATCCAATGTTATTACCACCGCATTTGCAATTAGCAGATCGAGAGTTGCAGGCCTCGCTGTCTCTGGGGGAGCTTTGTCGACAAGTACAGAACAAGATGTACAAGGCAGTGCTTCCGACTTTGTTCTCACCCAAGAGAAACTACAAGATCAAGAACATACGGCGCGACTTGGAAAAGTATCCTCTATCGACTGCGGAAAAGCAGAAGTGTAATACCAAATGGCAGGAGCTAACAACAAAGTTCACTTGGGATGAAGCTTATGAAGAGGCGATGAAGGCGCTTCAGGAGAGCAGAAATATCGATGCTCATCCAAGCCCATTAAGCGAGGAAGGCCTTACTAGAGCGGCAGAAATGATGAATGCTAAAGGTAACCTTAAGGGGTGGTCTTCCTTGAAACGTGTGCTCGAGTTGATATCGATTTGGAAGCAACTCCAGCACATGGAGCATATGGATTCAGTTTAGAAATTAAGCATGTGAATTTCGATTGGACATGGGCAAAAAGTGAAAAGCACTATTTCTCATGGTTACTAATCACTGGCATGAAAAATAGAAAGAAGAAATAAGCTCTTTAGATTATATTTTAGTAAAGTACTTCACTACAAGAAAGCAAAACTTTGGTTCATGATTTGCCCGGTCATACTTTCCATCATGACTTCATGCAGTCTGGGAACCCAATATTTCGCATCACAAGAACAGTTTTGTGGACTTGGACCACAAGTGATCCTAAAAGACACAAGAAAAGTATGCCTCAATATGCCTCAATGTTTATTGGTTTTGGGAATGAAATGTTCACAAGAAATAAAGCGATCAATTTTTCACAGCAGTCTGGGTTTTTCAGGAAGAGACCCTACTGATATTCATTCATATCGACAGTCAATCCAACTTATATTTTACCGGCAAAGCAGAAATCTAAAGAAATTTCGTTGCTTGACATTCAAAGCAGAAATGCCGATGACATGAACTCCCCTGTATTAACAAATAAATATTCCGCAGTTCGTTCTTTATGCGAAGGGTTCCAAATTATTCATGCGCATATTTCCTTCGTTAACTTTGGATCGTCAAGTACAAACTAAGTTCTCAGTTATAGCAAAGTATCAGTGGTATAATCTAGTATAACAACCGCTGGAAGGTTTTTAAAATGGGTGGATAATTGTCTCTTTCGTCATATCCCTGTTCCAGCCTGTAGCAACGAAACAGTGTAGCGCAGTATCGTGTAGAAAAAGTCGGCACTTGATGTCATATATTGTCTTCGAGACTTCATAGATTCAACATTTGGCCACAACATAAAGCTTAAATGAGATATTTATTAAGACGGACTAAGACTAGTCACCAATCCCAACAGAAGAGACTTGATTTCTGAGAAATTGAACCATGTGCCATAGGTCACGAAAAACGCGGCGGGTATGCACGCAGTACTCACGTTACTGATAAAAACAACATATCTATGCAGACGTTCACACTGACACTATAAATAAAAATCCATCGTATTATGGAAAAGATTATATTAAAAGAGGCGCCAGAATGAAGTCGCCAACAACAAATGTACAATGCTGTCAAAACCTGACAAATTGAAGTCTAAAAAAACACTGCTGCTTATGTGTACCCATTACAAAGCTTAACTGACATTCATTTTCACTTCTAATGGCGCCAAAACTAATAGCAACCCTGTTTACTTCCTCACTTGATTAATCTCAGCAAGTACTGAGCATGTTTATGTTAAAAACCGTCCCGTCATTATTATCAGCCGAACTATTAACCGCCTGTGGTCGAGATTTTAAGCACCTGACTTTCAGAATTTGACCCAACGAAAATTAAAGATCTATTCGTATTTGAATCACAACTACCTAAAACTTGTTCATGCCATGAAAATTTATATCTTGAAAAATGCGCCAGAATTACCGGTAAGTTGCTACCTGGAAAAGTCAAGTTTTGTAAGAACACTCGCGGTTGCAGAAGTCGGTACCGATATTGCAAGGATCGTCAACTGACATTCATTAACAATTATTCGCCGAAGGCGACGTGATTATCGGTGAATATTCACCGAGACGAAGTCGAGGTGAATATTCACCGACAATCACTTCGCCTTCGGCGAATAATTGTTTTAGTATAAATACACAGGTGATTATTTCAAAAAAAAGAGAAAATATATATATTTCAACTCGAAATCATCTTCACTTACAGTGGCAAAACGACAACTGGCAGCCATTTTGTCCGTCGAGGTGATTATCGGTGATTATAGCGAGCCAAAGAGAGCGCGCGATTTTGTATAATCACCTGTGTATTTATACTAATTTTCAATAGTAGTCAAATTTAACCATAAAGCCTCGTAGCCATGTGTGAATATTGATATATCGAACGTGGCCTAAGGCAACGGCGGCGCCAAAACTATAAAAACCCCGTTTTATTTCCCGCTTGATTTCTCTCAGCAAGTAAAATATTCACATGAAAAAAATGTCGTCATCATTATCAGTCACAAAACACTCTCGTCGAAAGTTTTCATGCGAAGACCTAATTATCAGTCTTTCAGACTTTCACAGACAAACGCAAATTAATAACTGAAAGACCCATTAAAAATTTTCAAGATGAATTTAGAATAAATCCTGCGTATGTTCCATCGCCAGGTTTATCGTTTCTGAGAAATAATAACGTGATTTCCTCGAAAAGCAGTGTCCTTGAGTAACCTTTAAGATCTCGTGTTATCAACTGACCTGCATAACCGTTGTTGGCACACTATAAGTGTGAAAATCGAAATATTGACAGTTTTAACGAATGATGTTCTTGCCGTTTGAAAAGTTGCCTTACAGATTAAAAACTTTTAATAGTCGTTTTAAGTTTAACCAAGTCATGCATGAGTACCTCTCGACGTACTTGAATCAGCTAATCATTTCTAACCAAAAAACAGCATTTACTTTCAAGCGACCGTTAACATTTTTGGCAGCTATGAAAAAAAACCTTTCACGAAAGATGTCATTGAAAGTTAATATCTGATTTTAGCTACATTTCTACAGTAGTGTTAAGAATAAACATCTCTCATGTTATAACCGCTAAAATTATTAACAGCGACTTGTATTAAATTTGAAAACCGCTTTCTTCGCAACGGTCATGTTATAAAACGGTCATCACATTTTACCCTTTAAGCGCACGATGATTTTACACGTGCTGAGCACGGTGTATTCCAAGCGGCTCAGTTGATTGGTCCGTTAACTGTCAATCTTCTTGCTCCTTCGAAACAAATGGCGTTTTAAGGCGCTGTTTATACACTGCAATTTTTGGCGCTAATGGTCTCGCAACGCCATTGCGAGACAATTGCAAGTCGCACGAAACATTGCCCGATGCAACATACCGTGCAACGGCTGAAAATGTTGCGTGGCACCTTGCACGAAGGGCTTTACTTCCCGCCCAAGCTCTTATGGTTACTATGACAAAAGCAACGCAGTATACCGATCTCGAAGTGATTGTCGGTGAATATTCACCTCGACTTCGTCTCGGTGAATAATCACTTCGCCTTCGGCGAATAATTCAGTGTTAATGAATGTCAGTTGACGATCCTTGCAATATCGGTACCGACTTCTGCAAAACTGTAGGATTAGCTTCCCGGTTAGACGGGGTTTTTTTAATCAGTGTCCCCGATCAGTGCTTGTTTGCCCTAAAAGTTAACCCAACAAGACGACGCCAAACTATGACTTCTTAGAGAAATTCCGTTAAAAAACGATTGATAAAGCGCCTTTTTTTTGGAGACCACCTCATCGTAAGAGACTGAGACTTACATTCAATAAATAATGTAACACTGTGTTGTAATCGACCTTAAGAGGAGTGGCTGTCCTGAGTTGTGATCACACTATGAAATTTCCCGAGGAAGCTTTATCTTGAATTTCACTTCACCTCGACTAACATGTCGGAAGGGTCACATTTCTGAAATCTGTACCTCTTACGTTAAAACAAAACTTTAAGAGTATTCGCCCTTTTCAAATAAAGTTTTGCCCCGGTTAAAGTTGATTTCAGTAATACTCATTGTAACAAATTAATTCCGATTCCGATCTTCAGGGTAAAAGGCACGAGTAAAACAAAAGCAATTTCCGACTGGTGCCAAAATTAAAAAGAGGGCATCGCGCTTAAGTTTGGTATGGGGAATAAACTCATACAAATCCTTATTATTTATTTCCCAAAGCCTCGAATTTTAATATATCGAAATTGGTCTATTAACACAAATTAAGCGTCAACAAAATGAAAGCTGGACAGGATGACGCAAAGGTTAATTATGACCTCCAAAATTCCAAAAAGTGAAAGATCGGCGGCTTATACACTACAGTTTTGCTTCGAAGACAGTGAGCTGAGAAAGCACTTTAGCAAGTGGTACATTTTGCCACGCAACGGTCGTCTTTATATCAAAGCCGTTCGATTTCGTAAGGTGTAATAAACGGTTCGAGCGTGGGCGACAAAACCATCTCAAGCGATGAGAATAGTTTTCTTCTGCTGACAAATCAATTCTTAAGAGGGATTATTTCCAGCCTTACCAACTTAGGTCACATGAGGTCCTGATTAAATCAAACCCCAGGCAAAGACGCTATATTTCATCTTTCAAGTTGGCGCCATGCACTTTTGTCATGACAACCGTGAATGTTGCATAAGCCTCCAACAGTTCAATTTCTCGGAAAAACCACACACCTTTTCAGCTTCCTGCACATGCGCAGGCCTACACTATTTAATACAAGCGTTACTAGATAAAACACGCCATAGACAGCGAAGAATCTGCCTTTTAAAGCAAATTTCGTTGACAATCGACTCCACTGAGGGCATGGATGACGACCAACTGAACTTGACCGAACACGATAGTCTAACTAGAGCATCCTTGTATCTTTCCTTTGAACGGAAAATAATCAATGAAGAAATAAACAACCACATCGAGTCGCTGAAGGCCAAAGTCGAGGAGAAGAACGAGGAGATATCGGGCTTACAAAAGAAACTGAGGGATCTCGAAGACAAAAACAAAAAGTTGGACATCGCCTTGAAAACAAGGATAGAAGAGATTTCAAAGCTCAAGTCCAGAATTAACAGACTGGAAAGCGAAAAGAAAGGTCTGGAGGACAAGCTTAGAAATGTCGAGGGAAAGTTGGATCGGGTCGAGAAGGAAGTACAACAGCTCGAGGAGGCTAAGTTTGCACACGAAGAGGAAAATGCGAGTTTAAGGGAGAAAGTCACGATGGTGTCTGAAGAAATGGAGAGCGTAAAAGAGGACCTTGAGAAGACCAGGAATGAAAACCAGGTTTTGAAGAGGGAAGTGAAAGAACTCCAGGATTCACAACACAAGTTGTTACCGTTGACGAGTGGAAGGCCAATGCTCACTGCTTCCCAAGTCTCACCAGACTTGCAAGCTTCCTTGCGTCTAGGTGAACTAAGCCGACAGCTCCAAGTCAAGATGTACGCCTATGTGTTCCCACAGTCGTTTTCACCCATTGGCAACTACAAGGTGAAAAACATTCGCCGCGATGTGGATAAACTTCCAAAGACAGCAACGGAGGAAGAAAAAACGCAAGCAAGAAAAAGGTGGGAACAACTTCAGAAAAAGCTCAATTGGGATGAAGCGTACGAAGACGCCGTAAAATTACTGCAGGAGAATCGGAATGTCGAGGCTCATCCAAAAATATCGGTTAAGTTGCTTCAAGAAGCAGCCGAGACGATGGACGAGAAAGGTAGCCTAAAAGGTCGGTTGTCTCGAGAATGTATTGATGTGTTGATACAAATGTGGAAGCAACTTCAATAGTTGAACAGTGGACAGAATATTAATCGTTCATTGAATTTAGCCACCTTATTTTCATTTATCAGTTGCCGTGTACAAGCGAGTTCAGTTTGCTATAACAACAAGCCACTAAAACTTTCATACCGTTGTCCGTGAATGGCGTTCGGACTACATGAAAACTTGTTCGTTTGAACTCTCTCAGGATATCAGCTATGTTTCAATGAACTTCAAATTTCAATGAACCAAAAGACTTGTCGAATAGACTGATTTGCTTGGTTACCAAATAACGACACAATTTAATTTTTTCTTATGAACAGAAGAAAGGTGATGTAGTGTAGTATATGCACCATCTCGATCACTTGGTTAACTTCAAGGGCTCCTGACAATTTAGAGAGTCAGTGCAGTTTGATTTTGCAATTTGGAGAACGTTTCCGTACTTTCAAAGAGTTTGAACGAAAACGCGACTTTGCGTTCGTTCACCAAACACACCGAGTACATCTCGAGGGAATTTTCTATTGGAAGTCAAATCGCCATATTGGCTTCGTTGATGGACGTCGACCTTGCCCTGACTTGCGAAAACCGGTTTGCTTCACTGAGCAAACTGGTTAGCTAAGGATCTAGCAAAGACTGAGGTATTCTTTACCAACTTGAAATACTTTAAGACGACAGTGCAATGAATATATTCATCTGACAGAGCCCATAAGATGTTCTTGGTTTTGTTATTTTTTGCCCAATTCATTCATCACCAACCGGGTGACTGTTATTGTGTTGTCTCTTTTGTAAAGGCCAATACATGTGACAACTGCTCAAATCACACCCCTAAAATAACAATGACTTTTAAGGATTGTTGCTTTTACTTATATCATGCCTGGTATACTGTAGATCTTTTTCCAAAACTATTCAAACTGAAGCCCTGAACAGGCACGGTACCTCAGTATCACGGGATAAAGTTAGCGGATAAGCTTCCAGACATTCTCAAGAAGCCGTTATCTAAGTCACACGCATTTTCAATTCCATGCTTGTTTTCTTTACCTCACGGCCATGATAGCATGGTATTTTTGAAGCTTGGCAAGCCTTGAGGCAACCAAATCTTATAAATTATTCATGGTGGAGGTCCACAACCCGTTTCTCAGAAATCCATTGAGGTGACACTACCCACATTTTCCTAGAACTCGGGCTTACATGACATGTTAAGCAGGCTAAATAGTAAAATTACCGTTCAAGCTATACGGGATGTTCTTCTTTCGCACGGAACAGAATCTAATGATACAAAGTGATTCTAGGTTGACCAAAGAACAGAAATGGATAAGACATTGATTATATACACGGAGTACGTCGGTGAAGGAAGATGAAGGACATCGATCGAGGTTGGTGAACGTAAAATGTCACGATTTCCAGAGTTTCTAGTGTTCAGTCGTAATAATACCTGTTGTTAAATGGCTAATTTGAACTTAAAGATCCCTTAACCTTTAGTCGTAGCTTGTGAGGACGACGTTCTTTTTTTCACAAGCCTTCATTTAGCAACTGACATTCCTCATTGCTAATCAAGACAAAAGTCGGACTATATTTATTGTTTACTTTGAGCGGTAACTGAAGTTATAACCGAGTTATAATGCACAATAACAAACTTTTATGCTTTTTCTTTTAGAACTATCGCCTGCAACCTATCATTTTCAGAGCTGAAGCAATTGATGTACCCAGTCAACTTATGCTTTATTCTTGCAGACTCTTAAATCAAGGGAAGGTTTTTGTTCAACAAACGCTAGCTGTGAATATCGAGGAGCCGCAACCGGGATAAACTATCGTGAAACTAAAAAACGTTCTTTGGCTAGCTGTGTTGATCGTGTACAGCACCAAATAATTGTGGTTTAGATCTTTGTAAGATGAACAATCTCATCCTCCATGTATTCCCCTTCCGCCTGCTTTATATCACGGGACGAACAAACAACAATTTATGCACTGGGGTTCTGTTTTCTATTTTGAATGACTAGAGCAGCGCCATTTTGGTTTCGCTGAGACTTCAGTGTTTGCATCCATTCAATGGTAGACTCGGTTTCAAATTTACCATTTTAAAGTCCCAATGCGACACCGACTAAAAATGCTATGACCACACGGCATATTACCACACCAAAACAAGCAGGAAGAGTTTACGTCATCGGTGGTGGCCATTGTTTCTGAGAAAGCTAGCAAATCGGAACAGCACACCTCGTCTTTCGCTGCAGTCTTTCCACTGTAGTCAATTAAGGGCACGGATGGTGGCATTGCGTTACCACCATCGATAATGGGCGTAGGCTCGGTTGTCTTCTGCTCGTTTGTGAAGTTCGATTTTCTTTTTTATCACGGTACCCTGCAAATAAAACAATGACCATGGCAGCTGACCCTTCCTCAGATCGTTATAGAAAAGTATCAACGAAAGTCATTTTGCAGTGCAAAAAATCATATACATCTACAGAAGTTCACGAGATTCCGACAGCTACAGTTCAGGTTTACCTCGTTATTGTAGGCATCAAGTAACTCCTTCGCCAGCTTCTTGTACATCCTGGCGTTTTTGTTCGTTTTCTGCTGTTCCCGCGCTGCAGTAATTAACCATTTTATGGCGAGAAAACGGCGACGGTTGGGCGGAAGGGGGGTTGGGACCTAGGAATTACAGAATCCAGTGTAAACAGACACATAACTTATTACATGTGGGCTAAGTTACCGGTGCCTGGCTGACTTCTTTACAGTGCAGCCTTTCCTGTATTAAGCCAAACTTCCTTTGAGAGGCCAGGTCGGAAGGTGTTAAATTCTGTGCCCGCCCATAACAGAGGTTTCGAAATAGGCATTTGCCCTTTGCCTTTCTCAAGGCAATCTCTGAAAGCTTTAAACAATGTACTATCAGGATTAACATTTTTATTTAAAAAACCTTTACTTTTTCAAAGGAAAATGTGCAAATAATGG
>NC_090890.1:38024234-38026734 GCF_036669925.1 Montipora capricornis | reverse complement strand
TTCATATCTTGTCGCAAAATTGTGACTGGATTTTTTCGCTAATTTCAAGCCCTGTATAAGCAGCTCTTGTAGTGCTCATACTGTATAATGTGATTGGCTCAACACCCAAGCAAAAAACAAAAGACTAAACAATGACCTAGAAAATAAAAGCTACTTACAATACCAAACAATAGGTTACAAGAGCTGCTACATTACTGCTTGAAATAAATACACTTACACAACAATTAAACTGTAAGAAATGAACATAATGGCTGAACACATCAGTAAGTTCAGTTACAACTAATTTATGCGGAATAACCAATTTTGTCACCCAAGTAGACTTGGTGGAATTAAGAAACAGCATGGAGTGTCATTTGTCTTCCATCAAGGTTTCAACCACTGAAGTGAATCTAAAGAGGCTGAGAATTTTGCAGGCTGATCGAAACACAGTAAACGATGCTAGCTGGTCAAGATTTAAAAAAAAAAAAAAAATCTCTAATAACTTACCATATGAAATTAAAAAATCACTAAATTAGCATCCCAAATAGTACTGAAGGAACAATGAAATGTGTTAAAGAGATACACTTTAAGGTTTCCGTAAAGGAAAATGAGGACATTAAGTACAATCATCTATTAGAACTAAAAATGAGGAAGCAATATGATTTTAAAACCCGTCTGGACAGGAGGTACAAGAACTCATAAATTTTGGCGTCAAAATAGCCTTAGGAAATCGAACTTACATGTAAACATTTCCCATGCAGTTCATGGTCTGCTGAATAACTCTGCCCCCTACTTGAAAGCCAATTATGCTTAGTCAATCAGCCTTCCGGCATGTGCTAAGGTAGCAGATCTGTACGGGTGCCCAAATGATCCCCGGACTGATTGTGACCAGGGGCGCATTTCTCAAACCCTGCATGTCTTTGCCAGAGTTGTTCGATTATCCTGAATGTTTGTTTGCGCTTTCTGGTTTTGCAGTTACTGGTCACGCATGACTGACACCCCAATACATTTGAATTTTTAACACTGATGCATCCTTAATATGATTTGTCGCAGAATTGAGGCCGCTGGCAGACCCGACTTTTCCAGGAATATCGAAAAAGACTCTCAGTCACATGGTTCAAGAAATGGGCCCCTGGTCACAATCAGTTTAGAATTGTGTCCAGGTTAGTTCTTGATGATTTTATCCGATAATTAAATGCGGCAAATTTATAACAGCGTGGTAAGAAACAAAATTCAGTCTTTCTGGAAAACTACATTATAATGAGACAGAAACCTGTTGTGAGCCATGATTTAAAGTGATTGTAATAAAAATAAGCACTCCTCACATTAATTCTCTATCCAGACCATTCCACCCTCCATGCCTTCCCTTACCTTTTTTTTCGGGATCATTTGCAGTCAGGATTTCCTTTTGTTACTGCTAAAGTAGCATTCATAACTGTGATGATCTCAAAACTTAACTTGTCAAAATTAACAGTACTACTAAACAGTTAAAGTATTTACAGTAAGTCTCACCCTGATAGCAGAGCCTTTCTTTTGCTTGCTCGATTTTGGCGTTCTCGAGAAAGGCTCTGCATGAATCGACTAAGATCTTTATTGAATATGCGCTGCATGTTGCCAGGATACAGTCTCGAACCCAAGCCTAATATGCCAGATCTCGCCGCCATCTTGGTTTTTCATGGTACAGCGGGCTCAATTATAACCATCGGTTTTGTCACTAAATTGACGCTCGCACTGGAAAAACCGGTTTGACGAGAGAAAACAAGATTGACTAGTCCAGAAGTCCGGGCTGCGGCGGCTTCAAGGCGTTGACGCGATTCGGGCAGAGCCTACTTTTCTCCTCTTCAGTAAAGAAAAAGACAAAAGGAGGCTCTGCTCGCAGGGTGAGTAAGTCTAAGCTGCTTTGTCAAATAAACAGCCAACATTTAAGGACAAAAATCTTTTATTATGTGCAAGTACTTACAATGCAGAAAAGGATGAGCACATACTCCTTGTGCCAGCAGCAACATGTTGTGTTTTTCTAGCAAAATTCATTTTGAAAGAAAATAGGATTTTATCAGGCAAATGTAGAAAGGTAATTTGTTTGTTTGTTTGTTATTTATTTGTTTAAGCAGGTTGAAGTTTTGGCAGCTATTCAGCTGATGTGGACCTGCTATACCCACCCACCCATATACACACAGTGGACAGCCACAACACCGGGAACTTCATCCCCTACTCTTCTTGAATAGTGTGTGGGTTCTTTAACGTCCCACAGGGAACTAATGACGATGGAAGTTATTTGTGAGACGGGACCTCTATCGGAATTGACGAATCGTATCCGTTTGTGTATATTGGACATGACTGCCGGCTTGTCGTCCTTATCCGAGAAGACTTGAAAGTCTAACCATTTGGGGATGTAATTACAAAGGAAGCACTTTCTCCTCAGTTATTTAAAGACCCTGAGTGTTGGTCCGGCCGGAGTCGAACTCACGACCTCCCGCATGGCAGCCCGGTGCTCAACCAACTGAGCCACCGGTTCGCGGTG
>NC_090890.1:37981734-38019234 GCF_036669925.1 Montipora capricornis | reverse complement strand
AGCTAAAAAGAGCAAGGCCGATAAAACGTCGAAGGGAGAAATTAGAAACAAAACCAATATTTCGAAAGACACTACCTTTCTTCATCAGGGTTTTAAGAGGATTTTTCGCTTGTTAAAGCCTGCTTAAGAAAGGCAGCGGCTGTCGAAATATTGGCTTTCAAGTTTCCAATATACAGTACTCCCTCACCGTTACATAAACCTTGCTCTTATTAGCTTTTCAGCATAATTATGCATTTTCCGCCTATTTTGTCTAAAAACATTTTTGTTGTCAAAAGCATAACTTGGCTTGTTTTTGCTGTTCTAACAATTCTAAAGACCTTTTGGTAACTCTAATTTTGTGAAGTGTACAGATACATGCTCCCTCTCCATGTGGGAACGCTTAGCCGGTCAGCGGTTAGTTTGAATAGCTTGCACCCGTCACGAACTAACGCGCAGGTCATAGAAGGAGTAGCGAAGCGGAAAGTAGGACAGCTCCGACAGCTCCTGCACAAGTAGGTAGAGAACGATCTTTGGAATCCTGATCTGCTGGTAAAACAAACGCGATGCCTTATTTTTTAAGTATTTTACTTCAAAATAAAACAAAGAATTTTTCAAACCAAAGGAGCATAATTTGGAAAAATGAGCGGCATAATTTGAGCATTTTTGGATGAGCATTGCTAGGAGCATAAAATGCCAGTTTTACTAACATAATAAAATTGACCGAGCCCAGCAGGTGCCAAGCAGAAAATCTCTTGGTATTTATATCGACGAAAATCTGGAATGTTCACATCGAAAGTCTACAATCTAAGAATGAAGGGGGTAGTTTCTAAAGAAACTGTGGCGCTGCGTCGGTGGGATTCGCTCTGACGAAGGGCTAACGCTCGAAACGTCAGCTTTTAGAATCTCTGTACGGTGGCCAATTTATATATTCTTAACTCCGTTGATAAAGCCAAATTTCTGTATACAATCTAAGAAGATTGCTTCTGATATTGGGACCCTGAAGCGCATTCGACCTTTTGTTCCTCACAGAACTGTGCGGCTGCGATTTATTTACAATTATCTGGTGAAACCTCATTTCGATTGCTGTAACGTTGTCTGTGGTAACTGAAATAAAACTCTTGCCAATAAACTCTAAAAGTTACAAAGCCGTGGTGCTAGAGTCCTGACCTCCGCCGCCTTTGACACCAGTACTGAATACCTTTTTCAACTGTTGAATTGGAGACAGCTTGAATCCCAGCGTCAGATACAAAAAGCTTGCATGGTGTAAATCTCTAAATGAGCTCACCCTGTTTATCTTCCTGTTTAGATTTGTCGGGCGTAGCACCATTACTGGCTATTCTCTTGGGAACACTAAAGATAAACTTGTGCGCGGTCTCGCTACCCCGCACAAAGGTCTTAAGAGCACTTTCACGTATAGTGGTGCGGTGATATGGAACGGTTTACCAACTCACTTGCGGAAGTAACGATCTGCAGACGCTGTCAGAGAGCCGCAACCAGACCTGTGTACGCTTTGTCCAGGAACTATCTGTATCATCCTTCCCGTGTCTGGCAAGCCTGCTTCCCGTACGAACAAGCGTCAACCAAGGTTCTAGTAGACAGGTCACCAATATCAATAGACTCCAGCGTACAGACAGGTTCATTACTTTTAAGTACACGTAGCACTGCGTTGTATTATATTTATTGACATCATTGTTTTAGCTTTGCTGACCCCTCTTGTAATTTAGCCAAGAGAAAATGAGGGGACAGAGAAGGAGGCTCCCGGTCCAGCCCTTGGGATATGTCAGTCCACGAAAGTTATTTTTAGACGAGCGGAAGTTTTCCGAGACGTCCGCATGCAGGCCATCCTCGGTCCGATTTTTGAAAGAAAATATATATTCATCAGCCTTCCACGTGCGCCATCATTTTCTCTTTTCACTAAGAACCTGAGAGCGAGGCAAGACTGCATGCGGACATCTCAGAAGACAGACTTCCGCTCGTCTAAAAATAACTTTCGTGGACATAACATATCCCGGCCAACGCCTTGAGCCTCCCTCTCTGTCCCCTCATTTTCTCTTGATTTAGCTTAATGCTACAAGGAGAGTGATTAAACATATCTATCTATCTATCTATCTATCTATCTATCTATCTATCTATCTATCTATCTATCTATCTATCTATCTATCTATCTATCTATCTATCTATCTATCTATCTATCTCTCTATCTACCTATCTATCTATTTATCTATCTATCTATCTATCTATCTTTAGCACCTTTTCATGCTGGCTGCAGCGGCCACCTTTATCGTAATTCATTTAGTTAAACACGGCTCTCGTGTAAAGCAGTTTACTTTACTCATTGTAGTTTTAGATATTTTATAGCACAACTTTTTATAACCAGTATTTTAATAAGTAGCAATCAATGTAACTGATGAGAAAAACGTGGATAAATATAAAGTTATTTGATTTGCCTTGGCTTCATACACCAGTACACAAAATCCAGATGCTCTTTAAGTTTTTTTTTCCTATCATAACTCCAGCCATTTTTACGACTGGGAAATTTAAAGAAAGGATGTCGTTTGTCGCGATTTCACTTTAAGTGCTGTCGCTACTTTTTAGGCCATGTCGCTTGTCGGAATTTACCCTGGCAGAGCCTCATTGAAGACCGTGTTTTTCAGGGTGCATGGCAGTTGCAATACACGTGGCTTACACTGTGATGCCGACAAAAAGATAAGAACCTGTAAGATCTGTCTCGAGGCAAACAAATCAAATGCGTTTGCAATATTGAGGAAGGGCCACCATTGCAAGAGTTCCAATTTGAACGTGCCTTGAAGACATGGACAGAAATCACGAAGGGTATTTTCCTCCCTTGTCACAGAACGCACGTAAATTTGTCCCACTTAAGCTCCTTCAGGGCCCATATTTTTCACGAAAGGGGACCCTGGGACTCCCCAAGACAAAATCCTTGTGAAAACACTGGCGGTCGGTGATCGGAGAACGAAACAATACAGCAGCATCAAGCCTTGATGACAATACAAGCTACAACCAGGTGATCTGGTGACGTAACTCGGAGGACTGGAGAGAAAGATTTTAGCAGAGCATATAGCAGAGGCGAAGTTAGATCTCATCGGGTCTACTTGAATGTTCATTTAGTAACAGGAAATGTGGTAGACACAGAAGGATCTGTTGAGTTTTGGCGATGGAAATACTGCAGGGAGTTTAGGAACAACACCTAACGCCGCGCGCGGTTATGGGATACGGCGTTAAAATTTTTCTTCCCAGTCCTCCAAATTACGTCACCAGATCACCTGGGAGTCATAGAGACCTATGAAAATAACATTCTGGAATAGTTACAGGATTACTCGAGAACGGGAACACAGACAACGTAAGAGAATAATTATAAAATGTTGTCTTCTACTTTATATGTGCTATCCAAGCAGCAGCCGAAAATGGCTTTTCCTACTTTGTATATAATAAAACAACACCAATGAGAACTCACAAGTCGCCTTTAAATTTCTGAACGACTTTCTTTAATTTTTTTCCCATAATATCAACTTATTAACGAGTTTTAAGAACTCGGTGTCTTCGGTTAATTAAGATAAACCAGCTAAAGCACCTAGATTATTTTACGACAGCAAGGTAAGTTCACTAAGGCAATTTTAATGTCTGCCTGAAGACAAAACATAGAAGACAGTACAGCAGAAAATAATGAAATCTGCTTAAAGTTATTTGTGGAAAATTTTGTCTCACTATGAAAAAAAAATCTATCGTAAGTGGCCTTTGTCTACTTATACTTCTAAACCTACTGTATAGAGATCCGTGGTACGAATCAACAAAAATACAAAAATTATGATAATTCACTGAAAGATAATAAAAAGAATGAATTAGTGAGCTAGGGAGCCCTTCTTGTGGGTTTCCAAGAAAAGGCTTTTTCCCCTATGGGAATGGCGTTCTCTCAATTTTATACCTCGCTAAATTGTATAAAAATCAATCCAAGAGCTATGATGGCAGAGCAAGCAAATAGCGGAGCTTGGTCTTTCTGTTATTTTAGACTACAGGCACCAAAGGCCGGCTAACTGTGACTTTATCCAGCGGATATATGACTACCTAACAGTTTCACTCTGCGCGATGATTTCAGTGTCCTCCCGTAACCATGAACAAACACACTCTAGGTGATCTAAGAAGATCTAAGTACGGGTGTCCACGTAAACCTTGCACAACGTTCAACGTGAAGGATATTTTACAATCTGTATTGAACTATCCAATGAACAGAGTTATAAAGCCTTTGACAACCCGATTACTTTATCCAGTGGATAAGTCACTATCCAAAGTGAAAAATATGCACCCCATTTAACGTTGGCAGGGTTTTCGACCACGCCTTTAAGACGCTGTTACAATGTGCATTTTTTCGTACAACTTGTCTCCTAACGATATTAGGGAGCTTTAGCAACGACGACGGGAACGGCAACGAGAACGTCATGTAAAAACAAATTCACGTTATTGCGATCACTTCGCGACTATTCCAAGCCTTTTAATAAGACAAAGGTGTTTCAGTCCCTCAGGAATGAAACCATTACGAGCGGCGCTTAATTTAGGGGAGAAAAATGAAAATTTATCTCCATGTGCTGACGTTCTGCATAACACTTCAAACTTCGTAATTTCACGTTGTTGCTTTGCTGACGACGGCAAAGAAATGGACAAAAATGAAAAACGCACGTGCAGGGCGTGCAAAGCTATTGTTTTTGCCCACTAAATATGCAAATTTGTGACGTTCTCGTTGCCGTCGCCGTTGTCGTTGCTAAAGCTCCTTATTGAGACAAGTTGCACGAATCATTGCCCAATGTAACATACCTTGCAACGGCCAAAAACGTTGCGAGACCAGTTGTAGAAACCGTTGCGGAAAGTAGAATTGAGTTCTACTTTCCGCAACGGTTGCAAGGAATTTTTTAAGCATTGAGCGTTTGAACATCTGGGGCCCGTTTCTCGAAAGTCCCGAAACTTTTCGGGTGTCACAATTCTTTCTTTATCTTATGAACGGAGGAATTTTAAGCCGTCAAACTTCACAATCATTCTGCTTTTCGTTGTCCTGAAAACATGTCAAAAGAACAGCTTGTCAAAACAAGCGAATGGCAGTTTTGGAAATGGCTTTCTGGGCCCGAAAACTTTTCGTGACGTTCGAGAAACGGGCCCCTGGTCCCTGGAGATGATTAGAGATGAAGCACCGCACGGGTCTAGAATTCAACGAAAGCTTCCCTTCAAAACATTTCTGAAGGACAAACTATCCTGTAACTATATTGGAACGAAAAAGAGAAGAAATAATTGTGTGGAATATTTATGTTGTAATACCTGCCTGGAGAATTGTACACGTGCGAATGAGCGCGATGCACGTGCATTCGGCACGTGCAGCACAATAATGGGGTGATTTCACATCGTGTTTACGTAAACCGGCAAACAGCAAACGACAAACGGCAGGATACTGCTTGTCATTAAAGCATAAACTATCTTGTTGTAACTTGTCTCTGTTCTTTGAAAAGTTGCTCGACATATCCATAGATATCGAGAAATAAGACAAAATCAATTCAAACAAGTTTCTTTGGTTTTGGCAAAACACAAATTTCAAACTTCAGCCCACCGTTTCCCGTTTGCTGAAGACGAGACGGCGCCAAATCTCTAATTTTTTCCTTCCACATTTAACCAATATATCTAATTAGTCTAAACTAAAACAGTAGATAGCGCTCTGATTGGCTCAAGTACTCAAACTCCAAAATATCCTTTTCTATTCACCTTCGAGCAACTCGCGCGGGATTTGCGACCGAAAATATTGTAATCGTTGCAAAAATAAATGAGTTAACATCATCTTTTTGTGCTGTATTATGTCACTGTTTTAGTACACACTAGAACAACTATTCGCCTCTGTGTCAGTGGCTAGTGGTGGATATTTACCTCGTCACACTTCGGTAAATAGTTGTTAATTGTTTTGTGACGTTGCTGTTGACTGGCGACCCATCGGAACTAGGTGAATGAAGTTCTTCGATAATGGTTCAATTCTCTCAAGTACTGACACATGAATAACACGGAGCCAGTTACTCTTTCAACAAGAAGTGGTTATTTTCTTAAATTGGGAACAAAAACCACTTTAAAAACCTTCCCTTTTTTTCCAGTCTTTTTCAAGAATGGTGGGAAATTCAATTAAATATATTTTATGCAAAATTGAACTTAGGTACAGGTGTACTTCACCCAGTGGAAATCAAGGCACCGTCAGGCAGGACGCTTCATGTCAATAAGAACATGACTTCCTTTTTTAAACGCAACAGGCACCAAACACATACCCATGTAAATGTACAATTCAATTGATAAGAATTAACCTCGGTAATCCTTTCCTTTTGAGTTTATCTCATAAACTGGAGTCACTTCTCAGGTCGTTACACGACTGCGCCGTTTACGGAGGACTAGAAATGCTTCTTCCTTATGATGAAAGTAGCTATAGCCAAAGCGATCTGTGAAAAGCGAATAAGTACATGAACAAGTAATCACATTATTTTGAGTACAATTTGGAATATATATATGCACCAAAGAATTTTTCAGACAAAATTACGGGCGAGTGCAATTTGTAGTCTGAAACATTTACAAGTGATTATACCAAATTACACGAGAAATCCGGTGAGTGCTTTTCAATAATATCGATGACAAAAAAATTGAAATAAATCGACCGCCTTAATTTCTACGAAGTTCATTCAACAGATTGGTTTAAATTTAAATAGATTACAACGTTTGTGAAATTCAAGTCATTCAACGGTAAACTTGTTTCATTTATAATAGACCAATTACGATATATTAAAATTCAGTCCTGAACAAAAGACGTCATATCGAGGCTCTGGGGAATAAATGTAAGGATTTGTATGAGATTATTCCCCAGAGCCTCGAGATATGCCGTTTGTTTTGGACCGAATTTTAATATATCGAAATTGGTCTATTTGCACTCGTGCTACAAATTTGTACCCGTATTAAATCAGAAATGCACTCTTTTTTTAGCAAATCAGATCTGAGTCTTTTTTCCATGTCTATTATTAAAATAAAAAAAATTACTTTATTGAATTTGGTCTCAAGTTTTTCTCGCCGAGCAGTCCTCTTCGAATTTGGAAGACTGGAAATCAAGTCCAATGACCCCAAATGACATGTTGGTTTTTGACAGACGAGGGAAACCAATGTAGCGGAGAAAAAGCTCATGGGACCAGCGAGTGGAAAACCAACTCAATGCGCATACACGTACTGTGTGACGCCGATACACTAACTTTGGAATTTTTTTTCCTCGAGAAAACCTGTCAAAGGATCAGCCTTTTCAAAGACCGCTTTTGAGCTCGAAAGGGGATAGGACTTTTGGAGAACGGGCTTAACAGTGAAATTTGATTTTCGACGTCTCCAATCAATCGACCAACTTTTACGACAGTTTTTGTTATCTTTCACACTCTGTGATAAGAGCGACAACAAACCTCAATTAAAAAAACGACGAGGCCTCCAACTCCAACTATTAAAAGATGACCAACAGTTGAACCCTTAACAGGCTTCAGGCATCCCTAGGGGAAAATAAAGGAATCGTTAGTAAAATGCAAAATTCACTGTAGCGTGATCAACGCTACCGTTTTGAGTTCGTACTGTTGCTAGACCCAAAACTCCTTTGGCAACAAACCTCGAATCAGAAAAATGCAAGCCTAGCGTTTATGGTCGTTTCGCCTACAAGATGATTCGCCCACCATCAAGTCATTTCTCCCATACACGGGGATTGTGCACACTTCGATTTGCCAATTCACGAGACGTGACATAAAGAAAGTTATACATTTAATAGCCTTTGTGGTTTGAAATGGTTGCTCAGTTGATCCATTTAAATACCTCATGTTTTTCGCAATGCAGATTAAAAAAACCTTGGTTGGGGGCGAATCACGTTGTGGGTGAAACGACCGGACGCCCTTCTAACCGTACAAATCTTTCAAAACGGCAGATGTATTTTTCTTACCCCATGATTAATCTTGGTTAATTCAAATTCGAATCCGCAGGCATGGTCTTGCACCTTACAGCAGCTGTCTGGGACTTTATCATATCTATGGCCACCGTACGTTGTATTTCTCCAATCGGCATAGTTGATTACTCCACAACATTTGTTCTGTGTCGAGATGAAAACATTTTACCATGTTGAGTTTACAATGAGAGTGGCTGTGTCGTTCCCCACATTAATAATAATAATAATAATAATAACAACAATAACAATAATAATAATAATAACAATAACAATAACAATAATAATAACAATAACAATAATAATAATAGAGCGAGTTTCAATCAAGTGTCGTAAAACCAAAACCAAAGTAATTACTTTAGCCAATCAAAAAGGATAGAGACAATCCAGTAAACCAATCGAAACTCGAAGTAATTACACAAAGCGCGGGAAAATGTGAAAGCGCGAGCCACGATTGCTTTTGGTTTCACTTCTGATTGGTTGAAATATTGGCGCGAGAACTTTGAACCAATCACTGAGTGAAGTAATCATAAACCAAAGTAGTTCGCTAATTACTTTCGACACTCAATTGAAAACCGCAAGAAGAAGAAGAAGAAGAAGAAGAAAAAGAAGGGCTTTATTTAGCATTTCCAATAGGTGGCTTTTCATTTGCTTAAAAATAACAAAACAAAACAAAAAGAAAAAGAATATAAAATAAGTATGACTGTTTACAGTGTGAAGTAAAAACTACATTAAGTTGAAAGGTTATATTTGAACTTTTTCATTAAATGCTTAAAAGTCACCTTAGAGAATTGATTAAAGTCTACGTAGTTCCTTACACATTCACGTAAACTATTAAAACTCTTAGTAGCTTGATCTTGATAGATATGTGATACCAGTGGGATTTCAAGCTGCATAGCTGCACTGGACCTCAGAGTTCGATTGCGCTTAAATTGCTTCTTTCGCAAGTAACGTGGCCATTCATGAGAGAAAATCGCCTTGTGAACTGACTTCAATATGTTCTTTAACGGGTAACCAATTTAGCTTTACGATATCCTCTCTTTCAACACGTTTACCTATAACAAAGCTCGCACATGCTGTTTGGATTCTTTGCAGGCGTTTAACAAAGTAATGTGGTAAATCAGTTATGATACACACAATTGTAATAAAACTTGGACAGTCCTAGGGCCTGAACTAGCTGCTTGCGTATATTAAATGGCAGAAAGTTCCTCAATTTCTTTGAGATTCCAAGAGTGCGATAGCAATAGGCTGAGACTTGCTTAACATTTTCTTCCCATTTAGGGTGGTGGTCAATATGGGTCCCTAAAAGATACACGTTCTACAGTGGAACCTTGATTTAACGAAGTCGCTGGGGACCGGCCAATATTGTTCGTTAAATCGAGGGTTCGTTATATCGAAAACCTCGATGTAACGAACTTGAGGGGAAACGAACAAACTGTTCGTTATATCGAGGTCATAGTTAATGATGATAACCCACACGATACCAATGCTGTTGCCGTTAAACGGATTCAAGATCAAGGAGGGACGTTGCAGATCGTGGGTCATGTGCCATTGACACTGTCACGTGTATTTCACTTGTTTTTAAAACACGGAGGACAAATCTCAGTGGAAATGACTGGCAAAAGGAGAAACAGGGGCATTGGAATAGAATTTCCGGCTACGTATTCAATGTATTACAAGAAGCCTTCGAAAGTGAAGAAGTTAATAGAACTAATAAGAGACAAAGAAGATAGAGCGGAAGTTAGTTTATGTCTATGACATATAATAAGCCGTTAACTGAAAGGTTGCTGTCTCTTACCAGATGACTGTTGATCTGTTCAGCGTTTATCTTCTGTCGCGTGTTGACATTGTAATTCCTTATATAGAGGTAGATTTTACGTTTGGGCTTCCAGATTATGTTCGTTATATAGAAGAATTCGTTACATCGACGTTCGTTATATAGAGGTTCTATTCCATACCTCTTACTGTAACTTTGGCCGGGACATAGAATATCGTTCGTTATATCGAGGACTTCGTTAAATAGAGGTTCGTTAAATCGAGGTTCCACTGTAAAGAGATGTACTTCCAACTCTTAGGTCAATGTCAGTGTTGTTAACATAACTTCATGATAGGAAGAAAGTTTACTGGAAGATAATAACATGTACTTCGTTTTGCTAGGATTCAAGACCAGGTTTGCTTCGTTCGCCCAGCATTGAAGTTTATCCACATTACGTTGCACTGAGGTAATGCAAGATGTAAGTACACCAGACTCCGATGCTTGATACTGTTTATGGTTGTATCATCAGCATAAATTGATGGCAAGCACAATCAAGTTTCCCTTGCAGGTCAGCAATTTATTCTTTGATTGTCCCTGACGTCACGGCCGCCATGTTGTTGCAAAGAACAACAGCGAAAAAGTCTTTTGGGAATTTGACTCTATTATTATGCAAAACTTGAGCTACATTTTTCTATTGTTTTGGTACCATGGCCGTCTTATCACGTGAGTGCAATCAAAGAATATAATATATATTATTAAATTCTCAACCTCGGATAATGCATTTCGCGTGCTCTGATTGGTTCACTCAATCTCGGTTATCAGCTCATATACCTTGGTTTGACCTTATATGGTAAATGATTGCGCTAAGCATTGCTAAACTAAATTCGCCGGAAAGCGAAATTTCTCATTGAATAAAGCCAAAAAAGAAAAGAAGCCTTTTTTGTGGAAAATTTGCATCAACTCCCACGTTTAGAAGTACGCGAAAGGGCAAGAAATGTTTTTGTGATGAGCCTACGTCTGCCTGACCACAAGGTATTATACAACATCGCATCTTCATCACGTTTTCTCGATTTCTCTCGGATTTTCTCGCTTTTTTCGCTCGAATTTCGTACTTCTTATTTTTTAGAGTTTAAGGAATTTAATAAAACAAGTATTCCATTCACACTTGTTGGATATGAGACTGGTTATAACCAACTCGGCGCTACGCGCCTCGTTGGTTATTTATCATCTCATATCCAACGCGCGCTCATAAAATAATTGTTAATTATATAAGATATAATCCGAGGGGAAGCTGAGAGCTTGTAATGTTTTGATAGCGATGACGATGATGCCGGTGCTATAAATAATGACAAGGGCGATGATGACCTGCCAGGAGATATTTACTAAGGGGAGCATCTTATAATCTCCATTACCGAGTAAATTTACTTCTAGGAACAGGTTTTTCCCCGAAAGTATCATGAAACTCTAAGATAGCTTTGCTTTGATTAGCGTTTACAACAGTGGTATACAAAAATTTGGTTTTATCAACGGAGTTGATAATGTAAATTGGCCACCGTACAGAGATTCTAAAAGCTGACGTTTCTTTAGAAACTACCCCCTTCATTCTTTTTACAACAGTGGGCCTGCTGAATCTCCCAAGGGAGGCGTTCTATAAATAAATCTACTCGGGAAAAGGTGGACTCCAAGGCCAAGTAGAGGCTCCCCTTGATGAGACTGAGCTCCTGGATATGCTTACTTGACACATCCCCTTGATGATGATGACCATGTTGATGACGACGAAGACAACGACGACGACGACGACGACGAAGACAACGATGAAGACAACGACGAAGACGAAGACGAAGACGATGACGACGATGAAGACAACGACAAAGACGACGACGAAGACGAAGACGACGACGACGATGATGCCAACGATAACAATAATAATAATTATGTATTTATATTAGCCAAATAGACCGTTTTAGTTTGTTTTCTGAAGGAAAAGCTTTGGATTTTCCGACCAGTGCAAGACAGAAGTTTGCTTTCTTAGAATTTAAATTCTTTATTAATTTATCAATTCTTGGTGCCTCGTTAGGCCAGAAAAGGAGGATACGCTTTACCTCTGATTGTATTTTGTTAAGAAGAACAAGTGACTGGTATTTTCCAGTTATTCCATACTCTTTAAGTTTGGCATTCATGTCATCCTGCATCTTGTTTCCCACCTAAAAGCCAGAAAATAACGTCTTCAAGTGTTCTAATTATTAGCTAATAATAATAATAATAATAATAATAATAACAATAATAATAATAATAATAATAATAATAATAATAATAATAATAATAATAATAATAATAATATAATAATAATAGCAACTTTATTCATTTAATTCAATGAAAGGGAAGGATACCAGAGGTTATTTTGAATTGAGGGAGGAAAACCGGAGCAGTAACCCGGAGAAAAACCCTCAGAGTCAGATTGAGATCAACAGATACAACAAACAACCCGAGGCCAGATTCCAGAGCGGATTCAGAGGCACCTTAAATAATTGAAAATTTAAGGTAGCTCTGAATCTACTCCACAGAATTGTTTTAAACCTTGCAGAGAGTTTCACCTTGGCCTGCTGATCACTTTTGTGCCAAAAAAAAAAAAATGGGGTCAACAAGTTCGTTTTTCAGATATGAGCATCTAAAGCCAAAATATAGGGGGTTTTCTCAAGGCTTTCCTGTTGCCATGGTAACCTGTTACGTCACAAAAATGACTGCATCTTGTTCAGCAATATATTGATGTTTCACATGGCACCATAACATTGCTGTTACATTATGTGATAAAGTGTTGTAGTGTCAATCCTTCTGATAACAAGGTCCCTTAAAAAAAGTGTTGAAACTGGTGTGAGCCACCTTGAAAGTTAGAAAACAATTTTTAAGAGAATTGTGGTGTTTCCCAGTCAGTCCCATGTCAGTACATTTTTTACGCATTAAATTCACTGTAAAATCTCTAACATACATTGTAAATGTCAGCGGCCTAAAAATTGACATTCTTACTAATTTCATCACGCTCTTTCCATTTCTAGCATCTATTTTGTTCCACAACCATTTTTTTATGATTAATAAGGTCATGTGACACAGTCATACAGAGGCCTATTGCAGTGTGCAAAGAAAGTCATGTCCACTAGCTGGGGACTAGCGGATATGGCAATCAGCCTTTTTACTAGCCTGACCGGCAAGTGAAGTGTTCTTTGGGAATGGAAATATGCATGACCACATTTAATTGCACAAAAGGCTGAAAGGCAGATGGCAAAAGTTTATTATACACGTATTTTAGGAAAACAAGGTTTTGAACTTGTCAAGTAAAAATGAAGCAGCAAATTAAGTAATAATTATTAAAAATTAATAAAACATGTAGTTTAAATAAATATTAAAATTAATTAACCCTTTCACTCCTGTAAGGGCCAATGAGACTTATAGATTTTACTCTGTCTAACGCCAGACAATTTTACTCGTCAATGGGGAATCCCACAGGAGTGAAAGGGTTAATACTCAGCTTGTGAACTTTTTTTGGGCTAGTAAAAATGACTCTTGGGCTAGTAGATGGTATAAAGCCACAGCTCGCCCGAAGGGTAAGCTGTTGGATAGCTTCCAGATGCCTTGAAAGCTCAGGTGGTAGGGCAAGTGCATGAGGTCATCATGGGTTCAATTCCCATTCAAACCTGGAGTTTTTCAAGCATCTTTGCAACTTCTCAAGATTATGAATTCATTAACAGTGACAATCACTTTCACTTAGAAATATTAGTGAGTTTGCATACATAATATTATGGGACTGGACTGTTAATCATGGAAATCGAAGTGACCGATACAATGATTTGATGAACAAAAGATCTTCAAAGTTAACAAATGGGAGAACTTGCCAAAGTGAAAAGAAAATTCTTACCTGGCCAATAAAGACAAATGCCATAATTGCAGCCACAATAGTAAATACAGAAGCTACTATCAAGGTGCAAGCAAACTGAAAAAGAATAAAAGTGAAATACTATGTTAGGTAAACAGTACACAATAATTTATTGCCCCTGTCTACCATGAAAAACTGCGAGTTGTGTACAAGTTCTCAAGGGATGACAGTTCCCAACAGTGGTTTTAAATGGGGGAAGGGGGGCTAGAGATGACCAGTGTTAACAAACCCAGTGAATAAAACAGGGGAAAGGAGAACTATACCAAAACAAGGACGATGTGTGTGGCAACATCATAAAAGCAAATCTTGTCAGTGGGATGATGGGGGTATATAGATATTACATTATTAAACTACATGTACGTGGGTGCATGGGTTGTCTGGATGTAGGGACAAGTCACATTAATCACTGGGGTGAGTGAGGGATTAAAGACATACATATGTATTCGTAGGGGGCATTATGACTAAACTTTCATCAAAATGGTACTTTATTCCAAAGCAATTTCCTGTATATCAGAGGTGTTTGACTTGCAAGGAACATTAAAGACTCTCTGTATACCGAGATGCACCGCATGCAGACGCGGAGGTTTCGTATGATATAAACCCACCATTTCTCAATTGGTGCATTTTTCCTTGTTTACATCTTTTATTTTGTTATTAGAGACATCCATAGGGATTTGTTCTTACTTAGCGCTTGTTGTTACAGCTACATTATCATAGTTTATAATAGGGACAAGATATTTTGTTGTTAAGTGCAATACACAAGTGTTTCAACATGGGTTGGAGGACTAAGCAATAGTCCACTTTCAAATTCCCCGCTCTTTCTAAGAAACCGCTGGATTTTGGTCTAGCCGGCGCAATTTCTGCATCAGGACGAGGCTAACCCTGTATTCGCTTTCCTTCCCTCCTTCTTGCTTTTGTTTGAACTGCGCTACGATTTGAACAAATCGTAGAAAATGGACCAAGAGAAAGGTAAAGAGGGCAAGAAAAGGAAACACTGAAGCCGTGGAAAGGAGTGTGCAGCAGCTGAGTGTAATAGTTATGAATATAATAGCGATGGAAGTGTGTCTGGTTTACGCTGTTTTAAAATTTCCTACGAAGAACCCTGCAAAAGCACGTTGGTGCAATTTGATCAAGCGTCAACACGGAAGAGACGGTTTTCGTGTAAGCGAGAACACTAAAATATGTGAAAAACATTGTAGGAAACAAGAAATAATCAAAGGTGCTGGGGGAGTGAGGAGCAGATTGGGTAAAGGTATGGTGTTGTTTAAGTCTGTGTAATTTTACAATAATGCTGATTTTATGACAGTCTTGTATCACGACTACATCACTGTTGAATTGCATTTTGAAGGAAATCTATTTATATTCCAGCTGTTGAAGTGCGTAGTAATTATGATAATCTTGTATAGTTTGACTTAAAAGAAATAAAACAGTCCATTGTTATGCTATTTCAGGGTCTTTATCCTTTATTTGTGTTCTATGTATACCTTGTGGTATACAATGAAGCCGAAGCTGATTTAAGCTTAATCAGAAATTATGATTCTCAAATCTGTAGGGGTCTACTACCAGAAAACATTTTCTAATTGTAAATTTTTGTTTGCTTCGGTTTGGTTTCATTTCAATTTTGTTAAATGAACTTTCCTTTCCAAACAAAAATCAGGTTTTAGAATGCCTGTAATTATGGACAAATGAAAAAGGGTACCTTAAACTAAATTGAGCTCTAAAATAGAAAAGCTAGTTTTGTGAAGAACTGCATATCTGTTGCATGTCTTCTGTCATGTTTTGTCTGTATGTGATTTTGGAGAGAATTCTGCTACAAAGGTTTATCAAAATCCTCTAACATTGTATCAATGTGCAAAATTCACGTTCTGAATGTAGGAGTGGAAACATCAATATTTAACTGGTCCTCAGTTACACCTTTGCCATGAAAACCTCCAAAGGATAGAAGCAGTTCTTCAACAAAGGCCTGTACATCAACTACAGGTGCAGGAGAGACACTGTGGTCATGTCACACATTGAAATAGTTGAAGAGTTAGGGTCCACATGTCCTCTGGGAGAAGTTGAGGTATACATTTTACTTGCATGCTATGACCTTGTTTTCCCTAGTGGTATTACATCCCTAGAGTCTGGGTCAAGTAGTGCCTCCTTGAACTGACAATAACATTGGGCATGGAAACAATAAAGAAGAATCCTAAACAATGCCCCATCCCTGATAATAAGGAAGACTATTGTCAAGGAGAACAAATGAAAAAAGAGGTTTATATGAGGTGCTACATTACCCCAGTGTCTTAGGTCAGATTCTTTTTCAAGCCCCATGAGATTTCAATTTTTTTTTTAGTGGCAGGGGCTTCTCACTTGTTGACATATTTTAAAATTTGTACTTTTAGGCATGTAGTGTGTATTTTTCTTTCGTTAATGAATGTCTTATTTAATTTACATTTAGTTTACATGTTCCAACAGTAGTGTTGGGAAAGGTGAAGTAGGTGTTCTTTGGGAGATGTTGAGATGGTGTTTGCAAAACACACTGAAGATAAGTCCACCCAGACATGCTTCCTGTTTACCTCTGAAGTTGACTCAATACCCATGGACCATACGTATGCATTTAGCTTTGGAGACATCATTGACATAAAAGAATCAATGCAGTCTAAACAGGAGCAGCATGAAGTTAAGGAGGAAATATTGATAAACCTTAAGAAAAAAGTTGGGCAGCTGCAAAAAGAAATTGATGAGTATAAACAACGGGAATTAATTTTACTCTTGAAAAGTTTAAGAATGACAACTCTGCGATTAAATTTTACATGTAGGCTTTCCCAATTACATAGTGCTACTATTATTCCATAATTACCTCACACCAAAAGTAGCCAAACTACAATACTGGGGTCCAAAAAATGTACCTGACTCGATCCAGACCACATCAGGAGGAAGGGAAAAATAAGCCAGGCCGCACGAGGCAATTAAGTTCTTTAACTGAACTGTTTATTGTCCTTGTTAGATTAACGGTTGGTCTTTTTGTTAGAGATCTAGTTGACAGATTTGGCATTTCTGTACATGGATTAATTTCTTGTATCTACAGTTGCCCCAATTATTCCCTTTCCCTTCTCAGGAATCAGTGCGGAAAAACATGCCGCAACAATTTGCCCTGTACCCTACTACTCGAGTGATTATTGACTGCACAGGGTTTTTTGTGAAGGTACCTGCATCCTCAATGTTGGCCCAGTCACAGACCTTGTCCAACTACAAACACCATAATACATTCTAAGTTTTAATTGGAATTTCCCCAAATGGCCAAGTAATTTTTGTCTCAAAGTTGTGGGGTGGTAGGGTTTCAGATAAGTGCATAAAATTAAGTCTGGGTTAATGCAATACCTTAACCCTGGAGATAACATCATGGCTGATCACGGTTTTGAAAACACCAATATTTTACCCCCAGGTGTTGGCCTTAATATACCTCCATTTAAAGGTGCCAGGGCCCAGTTAACAGCTGAAGAAGTGACTGAAACAGTTCATATTGCTTCTGTGTGAATTCATGTAGAGCGGGCAATAGGGAGAATCAAGAACTATCACATCCTTGATGGCACCCTACCTTTGACACTGGCCCATACTGCAGGTCAAATATTTTCAGTCTGTGCCTACCTAACCAATTTTTTGCCTCCTCTTCTCCCCCCTATAAAAAGCAAATAAAGGGGGAGGCTTGGGTATGAGTTTATTACACTGTACTTTTTTGCTGCACCTTTCAACAACATGCAAACTGTAGTTAATGAATAGCCGCATTTTCCCTGTCTTTAATCATCTTAGCAGTCATCTCAGCAAACAGAAGTTTTAGTTCCACAGGCTCAAAAGTCCATGTCTGGGTTTTGCTTATTAATCATTACTTCATTATAATTGGAAAATAATTATTTTTGTGGGACTGCAGAAGATGTCAAATTAATCTGCATATTGCCTGCTTTAAGAACAAGAAAATCAATTGTTTTCAAATACAAAACAGAAACGAAAAGTACTAACACAAAGGACGTACACATTTTCAAAAGAAATGAACTTCAAATGGATACTCACACCAACTTAACAAATCTATTCATCTGTTGTTCAATTGTAGCTGTTATAATCAATCAATCAATCAATCAATCAATCACTTTATTTAGTAATGCAGGTTACAGAATGGCAGCCAAAAGGCTGATGTGGACCTACAACGAACTAATAAAGTGTGAATCTAAAATAATTTATAAAATCATCCTATAGTACTTAAATATTCAATACGAATCATTAAAATAAGATTCATAGGTAAATAAGTTACGAATTAATCTAAAATTTACATGCAATATAATAAAACTTAAAAATATACAAAATCTCGGTCTTTCATAGCAATCATAGGTGCTTCGAATGAGAAGCTATTTATGTTCTGTGAGAGCCTACGTAAAATGTTTTTAAAACTGTCTTTTTGAATGTTTACATTAAAATTTGTCAGCCTAGCAATAAAATTCCAGATTACAGGTCCTCTATATTGTGCTGATTCCTTTCCCACTTTGTAGTTCACTCTAGGGATTTCAACCTGTAACCCTCCTGTACGTGATGGTCTGTTACCTAACCTCAAATTAAAAGGGGCATATAAGATTTTATCATTTAAAACATCATGCATTAGAAGAAGGAGTCTTCTTTTATATATATAAGAAATTGGCAACCAATTTAGCTCCTCAAGACTTTTATCCTGGTGGATAACTCGTGCAGCTCTTGCATGAATAGGGTTTAAGGATTCCATAATAGAGTAATTGCAGTTTCCCCACACCACAATACCGTACGATACTGCTGGTACAATAGACTTGAAATAAATTTCCTCCAGCACTTTCACAGGAAGCTTCTTCATTCTTTTTAATGCACCCACTTTCTGTGCAAAATATTTTTTTACATGGTCTACATGCATTGCCCATGTAAGCCTATTGTCAATGATTAATCCCAAACAAGTAGTGCGATTCACAACATTAATGAAATTATTTCCAAAGTAGATTGGAGGAACAGGACCAATGAAGCCCGTTTTACTAAGGATCATAACTTCAGACTTTACAGGATGAATACAAAGTTTATTCATTGTACTCCAAAGCAGAAGTTGCTCGAGAATGTTATTTAATTGTGAGCAAACCTGATCAAAGTTCCTCCCCACACAATATAATGTTGTATCGTCTGCATACATAAACACATCTCCAGATGTAATAGCATTAGGGAGGTCATTGACGTAGATAGTATAAAGCCTTGGACCCAGGAGGGATCCTTGGGGAACACCATATTTTACTTCATCCAGATTAGAAGGGTGGCCATTTACCACAGTGTATTGAGATCTGTCTTTTAAATAATCCATCAGCCACTCGTGGAGATTCCCACTTAATCCAATAGCTTGGAGTTTTAATGACAAGACGTTGTGTGAGATGCTATCAAAAGCTTTCTTAAAGTCAACAAATATTGCACCTATAATCACACCTTTATCCATATTCATCTTCCAGGTATCTGTCATTTTTAGTAACATGCCTTCTGATGATAGACCTTTTGTAAAGCCCCACTGTGAAGGGCTTTTTAGAGAGGAGTTACTTAGGTGCTCATCAATTATGTTACAAACCTGATGTTCAAGTAATTTACTTGGAATACACAGCAAAGATATAGGTCTGTAGTTGGCAATGTCAGTTCTAACTCCCTTTTTAAAGATAGGGGTAACCTTTGCTCTTTTCCATGAAATGGGAACAGCTCTTGTGACAAAGCTGCGCTTGAAGATATTTTCCAAGCCATTAATGATTGCAGGGCCGGCTAGAGAAATAATTGTACTTGATATACCATCAGGGCCTGCTGCTTTGTTACTTTTGATATTCTTAAGACTTTTGAGAATATTTCCAGAATCCAGAACCAAAGAGTTGCAGGAAGGTGCCGAGACTCTATAAATATGTTGTATATCGGTTTGGTTTGGGATGTTAGGGAAGTTTTCTGCGACATCTCTGCCAATATTTACAAAATATTGGTTAAATAAGTCAGCCTTCATGTCATCATCCAAAACCTCCAAGCTGTTTTCATCTTTGACTGGTCCAATTCTGGAGGACTTCTGGCTACCAGATATGCTATGTACAGTTTTCCAGAACATACGTGAGTTATTGGCTTTATCAAACTTTTCCTTCCAATATTGAGTCTCTGCAGATCTTAATAAAGCTGTGACTTGATTTCGAGCGAATTTATATTCCTCCCAGTATGGCTTGGTATTTGGCGTACCATCACAAAGATTTAAGAGTTTATACCGCTTGTTCATGGCTTTGCGTATTTCACTGTTCATCCATGGGAGTGAATGCTGTCTAATTTTAACTAGACGTTTCGTAACATGGCTATCAACAACATCTTTAAACATTGTTTCCCAGGCCCATGTTACGTCGTCTATTTCATCAAAAGTAGAACAAATCCACCATGGTGCGGTTTCAAGGTCGTTCTGAAGAGATTTTGGATCTTCCTTAACTCCTTTGAAGTTCTTGACTTGTTTTATTACTGGCGGGGAATTGCGTGACTTTGCCAATTTAAATGAAATGTAAATAAATTTGTGGTCAGCGATGCAGAAATCGATAACACCAGCACTATTAACCTTTGGCATGTTGTTTGTGCAAATTAGATCTATGATTGTACTGGAATGTTCTGTTACTCTGGTAGGATTCTTAATAACATTTTTAAAATTAACGAGTTGCAGGACATCTTTAAACTTTTTGCCATTTCCAGAGTTGTCTAGCATATTCGAATTGAAGTCCCCGGTGATGATGACATTTTTTCTGTTCGCAGAGATTCTCTCAAGAATTGGAAGAAATTTATCGTAGAAACCCTCGGAATCTGGAGGACGATATATACAGCCAACAAGAAGTCTTTGAGATTTGACTTTGAGTTCTAGCCATGTTGCTTCAATGTCGCAATTATTATATTTTGCAATTGAAATACAATCTAAGGAATCTTTGAAATAAACAGCAACTCCGCCGCCGATTTTGCCGAGACGATCCTTTCTTTGAAGCTGGTATCCTTGAATAGCGATTTCATAGCTCTCTACGGCCGGAGACAAATGAGTTTCTGAGACAGCTAGGACATCTAAGCCAGTATGAAACAACAGGAATTTTACTTGCGGCAAATTCTTGTGAAGTCCTCGAGCGTTTGTGTGGCCCACTGTTATGTCATACCTTCCATGATGTTTAATCGTAGAGAAAGCGCTCAACAATAAGTTTTCTGTGGCATTACTTCTTCTAGATACAGGCCCAGGGTTTGGTGAAACATCACCAGCAAACACAATCCTATAGTTTAGTTGATAACCAGAAACGGCATTAGAATAATAACGAAGCCTTGAAGACAGGAAACGCTTTCCACGATATTTACGAGATTCAAGATGGCGGAATGACGTTCTGGAGTAAACAGCGTCTTGGCAAAATTCTGCTTGTTTGAACAAGTCAAACAAGGAAAGATGAACATCTGTTCCTCCAATCACTCTTAGGTCTTCATTTAGAGTAATGGCGCTAGAGAATAACAAGGATAAACATACTAAAAAGCTTCCAAAGACCGGAGCTCTCGAGAGGCGTGCCATCCTGAAGGTCACCAAGCATGCAGTATGTTCTTTTCATCCGAGCTGCGGCTTACTCCAGGAGAGTTCGATTTTAATTATTGTTGTGTGTTTTTTGTCTCAATTTTCTTTGTCTTTTTCCTGGTCTTCTTGTTTATTTTTTGAAGCGATTCTGTGACTAACATCAAATCCAACTTTCAATCTGTGATTTCTTAAGAATCCAATTTATATTTTAAAAATGTATAAATAATAAATAATAAATAAAAAAAGTAGAAATCAGTCTTGTGTTATAGAACTTCAGAAAATCATCAAGTGTTGTGTGTTCAGAAATTAAAGTGCACCTTAATTAAACCCCATTGTTTTTGTTTGTTTTTTTTTTTTCACTCACATAAATTTGCAAAACTTATTGAGTAAATAGGTGCAAAATTGTTTTTAATAGGTTAATGGGGACATAGTTTTGCAGTGAGTGATTAATAATTAAATCTCTTGATTTTCTGTGCCTTTTTGAACGTCAAGAATCCCACTTATTAATTTGGTTAATGAATGAGTTTTAGGAGCATGGGTCTGGAAAGTGCCATGAGATAAATATTTATGAAGAAACTGATTTTCAGATAATTTGTTGACTACAAGGGAGAAATGTGAGGATAAAAAAAAAAGAATGCCAGCGATGTTCCAGTGCCATTTAATTCCTGCAATGTGAGAACTTAAAAGAAGGTACAGCTGTATATTATTCCTAGACATTTAAAGAGCATTATGGGTACTGAACAGACCAGGAGGATGAAAGAAATGGGTCGCCTTCGTAAAACAGAAGTGTGCTAAATAGGAGCCATGAAAGCATTTGGTGATTTCCTCCAAGCATTTTAAGCTGAGGACTTCACACAGTTCAAGTGGCAAGGTACCGTGCAGTTACACTGTATTAGCCTACAAGAGCACATATTCAAACAGATTTAATTGTGTTTGAATGTGCTTCTGAGTGCTTAACTGCAGCGTGTAGCGTACCACTTGAACTTTGCATCTACATACTAATAATATGAAAAGTGCTACATACAGGATGGCAGCAGGAATTGAGCAAGAGGTTCATGCTGGTGGTGCATGCTTGCAATTCAATTTATTATAAGGGCTGCATTTGAGTAATAAGGTCTGAAATTTTTCCTTATAATACTTACTACCAATGAATCTCTTCTAACAGCAAGCTCCTCCCTATAGTTTATTGCAAAGATCAAATAGCCTCCAGCCAGGACGCTTGTAATTCCACCCAACAGAAGGACAATGGGAGCTGCACTATATGAAACAGATGAAACTGCAACATAATGTTGCTCCGCAACCAGTACTCCAACGCCAGCACCAAACAAGAATATACCTAAAACCTGTTAAGAGCATTACAAACCAACATTATGAAAAATAGTATGACTAGCCTCAGATCCAGTAATTGTGAAGAACAGCTCACACCCACCGACTGTCGGCCGACTGACGGTCGACTGCTGGCCAACAGATAACCGACAGGTTACCAACAGATTACCAACAGTCAGCAACCTGAAAATTAACTAAACTAAAATGAGAACAATTTACTGACAGGTTACCAGCAGTCGGCAAGGAGGAAAAAAATCCAGCAAATAACTTATTTTAATAATATATTTTCTCTACATACTGTACTTACTAAACGAAAACAAGAAACGACTTTAGCACATTTTCCTTTTTGAATCGCCCTATAACACATTGCGAGCTAGCTGGGATGTTTTAGTACGTCAAACGTTCTATATTTTCACTCTTCCTGGTAGTGCTTATGATAGGTCTTCTATTCATCACAGCACTTTCGACATTACTGTTTCCCATACAGTAACAGTGTCACTTTCAAATGCGGTTTGGGTCATAAGTAGCGCAATAATTACGAAATGTTGTTGCTGACAACTTACCGACACTTCACCGACAGGTCACCAACAGTTTGTCAACAGTCGGTCGACAAACGGCCGACAAACAGTAAAGTGTCAGCCAACAATTTTGACCAAGACTGTCTGCTGTTTGTTGGCCGACTGTGGGCTGATAGTCGGTCGACAGTCGGTCGATGTGAGCTGTTCTTCACAATTACCTCAGATCCTATACATGTATGTCAAGTCAAATAAGTAAATAAATACTGTTGTCTTGATATTCGATCTGGGGCTTTAAATTTCATACTTGTAACCATGCTTCAACAATATTTGTTTCTTACATGCCAATATTTCCCACTCATATTGTTAAATTTTATTTTTCAGCTGTACTTGGTTTAATCCAGCTTGAAAATGAAATTTCTTTTTCAATAAAATGCCCCACAAGGCTCAGTGGCACATTATTTTTTCAAATACCTACACTGTACAATGTACATGTAGCTAAAATAATAAATAGAGGATAATTTATTATTACATTGGCCACTTGGGGATAACAATTTTATCTTTGAGTCAGCACAAGAATATAAAATTGGTATCCCCAAGCGATGATGTAATGTTCTGTTTATAACATAGATATTGATAAAATGTCCAAATTTAAAACAATTTGTTTTCTTCATTTGAATAGAAATGATGAAAAAGTGGTCACTAACCGCTAAAACATGCATGTGAAACAAGATATGAAAGTTATGAAAAGCAAATCATGATAATGTTTAAGTTTGCAATAAAAATGTTAATGTAGTAGAGCAGAATTATATTGAAGCATAAAAGTATCTTACAATGAAGACGAAGCTCGCGTTTTATTGGCTAATCGTGTTCATTACCATGACAACACCTATATCCTCACATGTGAAAGATAAAAATTATATATTCACTGCGTGTGGTGAAGATATGATTTTTTAGTAAAGGGAGAAATCCTGGTATTTCATCAGTATCTAATTACATAATTATAATGTCTTTTCTCACATACCTTTAAAAATAATTATTTATCACATTACATACAGTATTATGAGCAATTACTGTCACTACATGTATATTCTATGGTACAATTTTGCTGGGAAATCTTTTCAAGAAAGACTATTGATGGGTTCCATTAGTCAGCAGAGTAGTGAACTACTGTGTGAGAGGTCAAAAGTTAGAATCTTCTGGGCTGACAAAACCAACAATCAGGGTCTGAGATTAACCCAATAGAAATTGCTGTCTTTGTTATTTAAATGTACATAGGAAATAACTCTATTCTTCGATAGTAAGAATTTAAAACCACAGGCCCCGAATCACAGCCTTTGTTCTGAACACCGTGGGATATTCATTCAAGAACCCACATGCTGTTCAAAGTGAGTAGAAAATAATTTCATACATTGTGGTCTTTGGTTGACCTAGCTGGCTAAATTAATGATTGAGCTGGAAAAGGCTTATGAGAGAATGTGACCATAAAAACAAAATACAAGTACAGATGTACAGAAAGAGGTCAGATTATTTGCAGCATGTCTGTCATTTTAAAAACTGAAGTAAGGCTACTAGTAAGCTTGACAGTTTCAGGAGGTGACTCCTGGCAAACTAAATTAATACAGTGTACATATAAATAAAAAGTCTAAAGGGATCAACGGTGTATGGACAGTCTGTCAATATTGCAGGCACAAAAAAATTAAAAAATATTGTTTAAAAAAACTCATACTTACCACAGCCCCTACACCAAACAGAGGGAAAACTTTGTTTGTATAAAGATGTTCGTGCTGCGGTAAGGGCCACATATTCGAACCTTCTGTGTCAGTGTCAAACTTTTCTGATTTTGTCTTAACCTCTTCGTTTTCCATCATCCAAGCAAAATCAATGATATTGTTCAGTCACATAAATACAATCTAGAAAATTAAAAGAGCTTTAGTGTTAAATTACTTAGGAAAAAAAAAAGCTTGCCCAGTAACAAGACGTACTATCCCAAAATAAAAAAAAATTACAACCTCTATAAAATAATACTATTGTCCAGACTGTACAACTGGCCAATCTAGCAGACGGCAATTAACTTGCTGTCTAGACACTATTAGGAACTAGAAAATCATGACACACTAATTCCTAAAAATTAAAGCAACAAGCATCTTCAATGAAGGCTACCAGGGATATATCGATGTCGTTATTAGCACCGGCTGCCGGTGAAAATCGCCGCTTGAGAAAGGGGTGATTGCCGGCTGAATTTTGGCCGTCGATTGAAGTGACTGAGAAGATAATGCAAATTATTCTCTACAAAGTTTAAAAGTAATTTGATGTGTTAACAAAAAAAAATTGAAATATCTGTTAGTATATGGATTATCACTAGAATTTATCGATACTGGAAATGAAATAAAAGCGTTATACTGTTCTGTGTTTGTCTTCTCTTTCCCCGTATTCGCCAAGTGTTGCGAGACACTGCATGGAACGAATCTTGTTACCAGGTCCATTTGATGCTCAGAGCAGAAACTTACCACCTCAATAGAACCTCCAACCGGATGAATTTATTCTTAGCTACATCCCTGGGCCACAACATTGACAGTTACATGTACAGGACAGCAACATTAATTATTTTAAAGGCCCACTTTTGCCAAAAAGTCATTGTGATTGCTTGTTTTTGTTTTAATTCAAATTAATGACAGCTAGTCCAAATACATGACCCGATTGACTGGATGTACTCACAAAAAGACAGGCAAATCACACGGGAAACAACATCTCAGCTATTCGGATAATTTTGTGTTATATGAAATTCAGTCATGGTGTGCATTGACTTTTGGCTGAATGTTGGAGGGGGATTTAGGGGGGAAGGGAGGGTGGTGCAGAAGTCAATGGATTGAGATTGGATACCTTGAATCTTATTACCCTTAATGTCACAACAATAAAACAATATTAATTGGCAACTTGTTTCTTTAACATCTAATTCAGTGTGTGACTCAACTGAAGTAGGAAATTCCAGATCTTACTTACAGGTAGCCAACATTTTGCAATTTTAAACCTCACAGGGGTAGTCCATATGGAAAGCATGGTTTAAGAGTTTCCCATTATAGTTTTTCGGATACAAGGCGGACTCGGTTATAAGATGCTCCTTTAACCCATTGACTTCCAAACCGGCCATGCCTGGCAGCAAACATGGCAGCTTGACCTAATAGGCCTCTACCCTCTCTCCCTTAGTAAATCTGTTTTTTTTTTTTTTTTGTTATAGAGATTTATTAGGATAATTGACCAATCATCTGTTATCTTGTGAGCATATTTTGACCGCTGATAAAAGAATCAACAAGCTCTGGCTTGGTCCTTTTAACTGCGTGATCAAATTACCGGATCAAATTTGCGGAGACCAGAAGAGTGATTTTACATGGTTCTTCATCTCAAGTCAGCCTGCAGTGGTTCAAGGTGCATTGAGTTCGACGGGTTTCTGCCAAACAAGAGTCTCTTTATCTAAATGGACTTATTAGCATGGGTATTTATCACTATCGATTCCTGGTCATGATCCAAAATCCTGGTCCTGAAAGTTTTCAGAATGTATTACATTGAAGGAACTCTGATTTGCATACACACTGTTCAACCACAACTACATACTCTCATGCTGAATTATTTAGTATTCGTCATCGCTACAAATTATTGTTCTCTTGACTATTGTTCCTGTATTGAAGTCAATTGGTGTTTTTAAATATCAAGGACATAGAGGCGGTCGACAAAGCAGTCAGTAAAAGATCCATGTGCGCATTCCCTGTGCTTATCATCCAGACATCGCTCCCTTTAACTCAACGATCTCTCGAACACTTGTTCATGTTGAGCGAATATGTCCACAAGCGAAAGAGGTTTCCAGCTTATTAATTAAAATATTCACAATGTCAACTTTGGTGGAAGAAATGGAAATGCCTTCATTACTGGCCATCCCACCTCACCTCCTCTAATTCAAAACAATGTGTATGAAGAGGTGATCACTGACAATCACAACCAGGAAACGCCGTTTGGTTTAATTCAAGATCTCCGAAAAATAAAATCGACGAATTTCCAGCATCTCTTGTGTATAATAACATAAACATTGCCGCTGTAACTGAGACGTGGTTTCATGAAGATATTTTGGATAGTTTTATCTCTGTTGACGGATATGAAATACATCGAAAGGACCGGCAGCTAGGAAGAGGCCGTGGTGTCTAATTATGGGCATTCACAAGCTCTCAAATTTAGCTTTTAAATTATGTTGGTCAACTGATGAGTTTTTTGCAAATAACAAGTTTTTTTTTGTCCTTTCAGTGATAGTCTTTGAAGTGCCAAGAGCACCTTTCTTCACAAAACATGATAGTAACTTATCAATTAACTTAATTAATTTTGCGGTTTTGCATATTTTGAAAAGCACAAAACTAATTGTGGAATTTTGTCTGGGCAGTGGCATTTAGTGTATAATTTTTGCGCTTACACCTGCCAGAAACAAAGCGATTGGAATAAATTCTGCAGAAGAAGTGATTTAGGAAAACATTTAACGATAAAAAACTGCAATAATTAAAACATAACAAAACATACTTTAAAATACTAAAAACTTGGTTAGAACTTTGTTAAAAAAACAATGACGTTTCGACATAAGCTAAGTCAAAATTATTTTAAAATTGCAAACTACTAAAAAAGCAATAGTTGATAAGGAGCCTGTATAGTGAAAGAAAGGAAAAATGAGACTTGAACAAAGCGTTTGGCACATAGAGTTTGCCTTAAGATATTCAAATTAGGGTTGAGACTCTTAATGAGGAGCACTTCATAAACCAAGCAATCAAATTTGCCCCGGCATTTTTTTAAGACCTTAAAAGGCATTCTTTCAAAAGATCTTTACTACCGTGAGCTTGCAAAAATAAATTTTGAACAGTTTTTATCCACTGAGTGATTAAACTTAACTGTAAACTGCACCAGTCATATTTTGAGTTGTAATATATATTTTTTGAAGCACTTTATTGGTTAGCAACAAAAAACTTTCTTGATTACTTAACATGCTCTGTTTCGAAAAATCTACCTTTGCCTTTCCAGTTGGGCCTTAAGCCAATTGTTTTCAATCACTTTTTAGCAATATTCTTACATCAACTGGAAGTTCACCATTTCTTCTTCAAGGTGAACTTAATTGTAGAACTCAGTCTCTTGTGTGCATTTACTGCGCATATGGTTCAATTTTAACACTCACTTACCACTGCTATATCACCAAAATTGGCCAAGTAACCCTTACACATCACATGCAGAAAGTAGACTTATTCAATCATTGGGTTAATTGTTTTGAAACAAAGTATGAGGTTGCATTCCTTAGATGTTTATGTGAGCTATTAAATATAGAAAGGAAACAAATAATAAGAAACCATAAATCTACTTCAGAAATTCCAGCAAACTGGAAGAAAGAGGAGAGAAATTTACAGTCTAATGGACGCAGAGAAAAAATAAGAACTTCTTTCAAATTGTTTTGAAAAGTACAGGTCTATGGACCCATTGAAAAAACAGACTCTTTCAAATAAAGATGAAAAGTATAGGTCAATGAACTCACACGATAAAGAGCAACTTCTCTCAAATAGATTCTTGTAACACCTATATACCTTGTTTTGTGGTGTACAATAAAATTATTATTATTATTATTATTATTAGTAGTAGTAGTAGTAGTAGTAGTAGTAGTAGTAGTAGTAGTAGTATTAAACTGTCAACAAAAGTACAAATAACCTGGCAGCGCATGAGTATAGGCTACTTACTGTACTTAGAGCCTCTTGTTTGTGGGTTTTTTGTTGTACAACACTAGGAATTAAAGACCGGTGCGAGGCCACCATTTTGGATCTGCAGTAAAGGAAACACTGGGACGATTGTGACATACAAGATGGTGGCAAAGGATCAATAAGAACCATCCCTGTACGAGTTTTGTTGTAAAAAGATACTCAGCTATAAGACACACCTTGAGTTTAGATCACATTTTGGGCCAACAAGCAATTTCTTTCCGTTCGATACCTTGTGCCCAAAATGTGATAACTGTTTGCAAAAAACAGTTTGGTATGGTAGGCTTTAGCGGCAGAGAAGATCGAAAGCTTTATCATGTTTTGTCTTTCTTCTTGGAAAATTTGCTTACAATTAAATCTACCGCCCCGAGACCAGCAAAACTGTTGGGGAGATTTCAAATCATCGCCTCTTTGTTAGCTTATTAAATTCAATTCTGTACACAATAAACAGTGTACAGTTCAATTCCAAAAGATAAAATCGAATACCTCAGTCAGTCAGAGAAATAATGTAGGACAAACATGACGGACTCGCTCACCTTCAAATCCGCTGTGAAATTTACTTTCGTCTAGAGACCCTATGAGGATAAAGATTAAGCTTCTCCAGTTAATTTTTCTGTCGAAGTTAGAAGACAATCAAAGCAGACGAAAGGATCGGAAGAAACAGGCGGTGGCACACTAAGTTGGAACCCAAGGTCCACGTTTTTGAGCGCCGAGGAAGACACGCGAGGCACTGGAGACAAGGGTGCGGTTAAAATATCTTACCATGGACTACGGACTATGGACTATTAATGGCAAAACTGTCTGTTAGGCCGCAGATTACTAAACAGTGTCTGCCTTTTGTTTTTATTTGCCTACTTTATATTTTTGTGTCGCAATTTAAGGAAACAAAAAAGGAAGTTTTAAATGGACTCTTCGAAAAAAGTAGTCAAAAATGACGAATAGTAGAAGGAACAAACCTGAACAGGAGCTTGATGGGCTCCTGACCTGAACAAGCAGATCACCATTGCTAACAATTCATACTCTTGACCAGCGCTTTGATTTCTGTGAAAAGGGAAAGGTTTGCCTAGATATTCAAATTAGGGTTGAGACTCTTAATGCCGGGAGCATTTCATAAGCCAAGCAATCAAATTTGCCCCGGCATTTTCTTATGACCTTAAATTGGCATTCTTTCAAAAAATCTTTCCTACCGTGAGCTTGCAAAAATAAATTTTGAACAATTTTTATCCACTGAGTGATTAAACTTAACGGGAACATAGTTTTTCAGTGAGTTATTAACCCATTGATTCCCAGGGGTTCCCCATTGACGAGTAAAATCGTCTGGCGTTAGACAGAGTAAAATACTAACAATTCACACTCTTGACCAGCGCTTTGATTTCTGTGAAAAGGGAAAGGTCACCCAGAGAAGAGATATAAGGACCAACAGAAGAGGGGCGCTCAAAAGAGTTTCCCGCGCGACGAACTTCAATTCCTGCTTTGCTGTGTCAACACGGTTTTGCAGCCGCAAGTAACCTCGAGAAAAGTTATTCGGTTCTTCACTCAAGCAAGTAACTTTGTGAGTTCCGTTTAAAATGAAACGACGAGGGAATAGTCACCCGTTATTTGATTTTTTTTTTCTCTGGGACAGACATGCAACAAAAACCCGTAAATGGAGGATGGCACAGTGGTTAGCGCACTTATCTCCCACCAAATTACCCACGTGCGTTCGAATTTGGCGTCGCATGTGGGTTGAGTTTGTTGGTTCTCTACTCTGCTTCGAGAGGCTTTTCTCCGGGTACTCCGGTTTTCCCCTCTCCTCAAAACCAACTTACGATTGGATATTAGCTCTTTAATTTTCAGTACATTGTGGGCAATTAGGGCCTCTTTAAAAAATTCATTATTATTTATTTACCACTAACATGTATTAACGGACAATAGACCTTTTTGCAGATAAGGCGGCCATTTTGATTTCTATTGTTTCGAAAGACATTATGGGATGCTCAGGGGGCAAATTAAAATGTATTTGCCCCCTGGGCATCCCATAATAGCTATTTGAAACAATAGAAATTAAAATGGCTGCCGTAGCTGCAAAGAGGTCTAATACTCTTGAGCATGCGCAGTCGATTGTGGTGTTCTATAATCCGGGGTATTGATACTGTTATGACGTCACGTGCAAGTGGAAGGGATCTTACAGCCTCACAGCCTTCGGGTCGAGTACTTTTCCAATGGGTCGTCATTGATCATCATTCAACCGGTACATGTACAGTTTTTGAACCTCTTACATTTGACCACCCAGTCAAATTGTTCTTCAACGTCTTCAACCGTTGAGCGAAGAGAACATCAGTTCTCGAGCTAGACCACAAGCAGTTGTCTTAGCTTGTCTTTCTTTCCTCAGAGCCATGCATGCACGACGGATGAAATATTATTATTTTATGCAAATTAGTGGTAAAAACGAGGCGTGTCACGCAATCGCGCGCTCTACTACCGAAGAGACTACTCGCAGTCTATTCTCAAGTACGACAATAAATTTACCTCCTAGCTAGATTAGCTAGCTAGATTAGCTCCTGGCTAGATTAGCTTCTTAGATATTTTCTAGGGGGCATTGTACCTTTCTTAAGTCCATTACTTATTTCGTGTATCCCTATTTACGTGTGGTACAAATAAACTTGTTGTTGTTGTTGTTGTTGTTGTTGTTGTTAAGTAAGTTATCGTTTGCTCAACTACGCTCAGCATTTCTCAAAAGGTAACTCTTGCCGAAAAATGGGCCAGAAATTTCAGAAGAACAGAAGTTTAAATTCAAAGAATGAACTGACACGCCATTGTTTTGAAATTATCCCTTTGCTTATATGACAGTAACTTCTGCCACACGGGCTAGAGATGTGGTAATGCACACCTTCCTTCGCTCTTTTTATATTTTCACGCACATTTCCAGTACCCTCTTGCTTCACCAAATTTGCAGCTGTTTAAAAAAAAATACCAGTCACTGCTCCCAGTTTCCACGCCAGCACCACTTTCACACTGAAACTCCTGACCACTCCTAGTTATGGGGTTTACGTGGGAATCGCAAAAATGACGAAGAATACACCGAATGCATAAATGGCGGCGAAAAAAATATTATTATATCTTTGCACTAATTAGACCCACCAGACAATTAAGAAATGTTTAGAACGAGGATATTTGGTCTGATTAGCGCAAAGAGACAAAAGACTATTTTTTTGGTCGCCATTTATTTGGTTCAGCTTAGAGCTTGGACCTTCTTCAACAAAGACGCAATTGTTAGGGGCACGTGGGAATTTTGAGGAGCGCGTGTGCACTCCGTGTTATATGTGCACTCAATGCATATTCTATTCACAATGAGCATGCATGCATAAATATAGATACGTAAATAAGATGAACGAGCATTAATGTTCCGTATATATTTATTGGTTTTTTTTTTTTTTTCATTTTTTTATTTTAAGTGTTGTACTCGGCCTTGATTTCCTTGATTAATGTTCAACAGATAATGCAATTATTGCAGGAGCCAGTCATGCATACGAAGTGATGAATCGTACAGTGAGACTGCTTGATGATTTGAATGGGACTGAAAATGCCAAAATAGAAACGATATAAATATTTAGTCAAAAATACAGAAATTTTCAAGTGTTATTTTCTTGGTGATTTCTGTTTTGGAGTATACTCCACCATTCTACCGTTTCATTCGAGCGCTTCATTAATAATGTATCATACCGATCCTCACTTCCAATCAGTATATCAATCAGGCGTTAACAGGCATTCAACCATTCCCATAGGAGGGGTGAAGCGCGAAGACAAACGCAATCACACTGACACTTCGTTCAGACGCGAGAGTATCTGCAAAATCCAAAATGAAGAGGACAGTCTTGTTTCTGGTATTTGTAGGACTTGGTAAGTTTCATTGGCCACTCTTTGCACTCTGCATTTGGTCATTTTAACAATTTTCTAACGGGCGTTCATCCATGTCCCTTGAAAATATTTAGCGCACCAAGACTCGCGAAGGCAAATGTGTCTATTCCAGTCCTGATTTTTAATTTACCGTGTATATGAAAGACCCTAAATGTAAACACGACCGATTTATTCCTTGGGAAGGTTTCCTGTCGAAAAAATCGCATCAAGTGGATTTCATCAAAGAATATCAGCGTATAATTCTTCGACTGGTCATACAAAAAGAAATGTGCTGCTAGCTGTCTTTTACATGACCAAACTGGATGTTTGTGTTCACTACTGCTAAACAAATTTATTGCAAATTAAAACCGAACAAAGTTAAACGATACACTTTTCTCCCAAAATCCAAACTTATATCCTCGGCTCTGCGAGTTGGGAATCGCGCTTAAACTTAATTGCGAATGACCACCTTTTGATTGCAACCCAAGAAGGGTCCTTTCTTAGAAATGGTGGAGAAAAACTGATCTGCAAAAAGCTCCCACAAACCAAGTTAATACCTTCTGTACAGTGCAAATTTTAATAAAGAGACCCAGCCTTTGTGGATTTTAACGTTTGTGAACGATTTCTAGAAAATCAGCGATGTGTAGCAAGCCGCATTATTAACCTGGCGCACATGCAAATAGAATTGAATCGCGGGATCTATCAACCAAAACTTCGAAAGCCCGTTCGAAATTGAACGCAAAGCTAACGATTAATTGCTCAAAGAACAGAAACGAGAGTTCCAAACTTGACCTCAATCATCCTAATAATCCAAGGTGACAATTTACGTTAGATGTTAGGTTGCCCAAAACATAGTTAACTATGCCCAAAAATGATTCAGTTTTGCGTTTTTAATTAAAGAACCATTGAAGCCAGCTACGCAAACTAAATCGGTTTTTTTTTTTGTTCTGTAAAAAGTGTAAATGAGATCTCGTGAAATTTCCATCTCAACAACCAGTACATTTTCATTAAAAGGCGAAAAAAACCTTAGTGTCGACATCTCGGAGTTCCGAGTCTTATGTGGGATTATAACCTTGCGCGTTCCATAACACGAGCGAGGGCCAGAGAGACTATCATCCTATTCAATGCATGCTGGACACGGATAAATGAACAAATGACATTTTTGTGGTCACTTTCTTGAAAATTGGAAATAATGACTTTTCATAACAATTGAAAGGTGCTTTAAGAAACTTGAGCGCAATATCAAACCTTCGCAAATGTTCTGATTTGCAACTAAGGTAGGGAATACTTATATTTGCAAGCCAGTTTGGATTATTTCATTTTAAGTCTACTTTATCCCTCAGAAATTTGTATCATTGGTTCTATACTGGTTCAAAGGTTCAAATATAAATATCATTTTTCGACTGAAAAAGAAACTTTTTCCTACTTCTGAACTATGACTTGCGAGAGAAAATCCATTACAGTTTACTCGACCATGCAAAATTTTACTCATAGCTTTGGATGTGCCACCAACTGAATGAGTCAGCATAACTATAGTGCGAGCGAGCAAATAACCCAAAATTGCACAATGGCCGGCGTTTTTTCTCTACGGTTCAACAAGCGAAAAGGCGTTTTCTTCTGTGTTGTCGTAGTGCGGTTACTCTTAAGAACGATATTGGATACAATGATCAGTTCATAACAATTGAAAGGGGAACAAAAGATTTGGGAACCACTTACAGCCCCTGTGAATGTTTTAGACAACGCCTAAAAAGTTAGAGGATGTTTCTGAACAAACCCGAAAAAAGCTCATGATCAAAGCTACTAAACTCACTCCAAATCGATTGTGGAGGAGGGGGGACGGTTTCCTCATCGCAGTTCAACGAAATCGGACGGATATTGTAGCAAATGTTGAAGCCTTATGTCCCGGGTCTAAACAGACAAGGGGCAGTTCAAATTCGCCTCAAATCTACGAGTATTTCTCATATCGAATGAATGGACCAGCTGACTTTCTGGTTGGTCGCTCCTGGCCTGATCACGAATTGTCGCTGTTCGAGTTCATATGGGTCAATGGAGAGATACCATTTACATGTAATAAATTTCTTATTACGGATTTTTTGGGCCAATTAAAATTGCACCAAATTTTGCATTTTGTTCCCAAGAACCTCGAACAGGTGATATTTGTCTTAGCATGCGTATTTTTTGCTACCTAAACATTGCGCGCAGTTCAGTTTCCCCAGCTGCATTTTAACTCACAAAAAATCAAACTTCGTTTAAATTAAACAGGTGTCCCAAATTAAATGGAAGATATGTTTACCGAAGAAATTAAGCCATTGCGAATGCAGCGTCCAGTATTGGCGTGCTATAGAAAACAAAACGTGATTTCATCAATTAATCAATTGACGAATTAAACTTGACTATGTTGTCTTCTTCTCTTCGCAGGAATGGCCGTTTCTGCAAGTAAGTTGTGCCAAATTATGCAATTGATTTTTTTCTAATCAACATCACCATCAAAACGTGACTTTATATTTATTTTTATCACCATCGTCAAGAGGGTCAATATTATCTTTTATTACATAAATACCAATGAAATACCAAGTGAGCTTTCGCGCGAAAACTTTATATCTTCACACGTGAAAGATGACTGTTGCTATGGTTACATGTGAAATCGTGAAATGATTTAGTATTTCATTGGTGTTTATGTAATAAACCGAACATTACATGGCCGCTTGGAGATACGAAATTTTTCAACACTTGAAGAGAAATTTCGTATCTCTGCGCAGCCGTGTAATACCCTCTATATCATCCTCATCTTCTTTTCATCTTCTTTTTCTTAAGGTTCTTCTTCACAATTCACACCATACTCATAACCACCGTTCTCATTTTGACAATTTTTGGACCTTTTACGTTTCACAATCTCCCAACTTTTGGCTGCACCTGTATCTGATCATGGTGTTTTTATGGGTGAATACTTGTTTCCATATCTCAAAGTGCCCTTGGACGTGAGGAGCCTGGAACAACAAAACTGAAACAACCGTCAAACCTTTACAAAAATGCTAACCTTAGGCCTTAACATTATCTAAAGCATATTGCTTAGGCCTAAGGTTAGCATTTTTGCAAAGGTTTGGGTTGTTTCGGCTATTCTACCCTTGTTTCAGTTTTGTTGTTGCAGGCTCCTCACGTCCAAGGGCCCTTTGAGATATGGAAACAAGTATATTTACCGTTTTTATAAACAGGTGAAGAGTGTGATTCAGTTGACCTTGAGAAGCGTACTGATTGTGGGTGGTTGGGCATAGACAGCACAAAGTGCCTGGATCGAGGATGTTGCTATGACCCATATCAAGGTTCTTACTATTGCTTTTATCCGAAAGGTAAGTGTTTGGTGACCTCGTCCACTATTACCAAAGTAGTACCGAACCTAATGTAATAGTACGAAAAGTATTCTCGCATCCCAATGGACAAATTGAAGAGACTTAGCATCACGTTTACGATTAAAGTTCTCTTAAGCCCGCCGCACACGGTGAGGAAAGAGCTGAGCAAACTGCCTCCCGCCGAGGCGGTTTGCTCAGCCGTTTTCTCATCGTGTGCGGGGAACTATTGGTGCAAAATTGGGCTCGCGAGGCCGTTAGGAAAAAATCAAACATGTTTGATATTTTTCGCCTCGCGAGGCAAATTCCTCATTGTGTGCGGCCATCGTGAGAATCGAGTTGAGCTTGTTCAATGAAGCTTCCAATAAAAATACATGGCATTCTCACGTGACTTCAGTGACGTGGGATTTCTTCCTCCGACACCATCTTGAACCGCTGGTGTCACGTGTGTATGCCATGTATTTTTATTGGATGATTGATTAAACCAAGTTCAGCTCGATTCCCACGATGGCCGCACACATTGAGGAATTTGTCTCGCCAGGCCAAAAATATCAAACATGTTTGATTTTATCCTGACGGCCTCGCGAGGCGAATTTCTCACCACAATTTCCCCGCACACGTGAGGAAACTGCTGAGAAAACCGCTTCGCGAGGCAGTTTGCTCAGCTCTTTCGTCAAATGTGCGGCGGGCTTTAGAGCCTCTATCTTTTATACTGGGCTTAGGAATCAACCCTTTCTCGAGCTCGAGTAGAGTCATTAATAAAAGGCCTCTCGTGGGGGTGTCGGGGTTAAAAGTCCAATCAAAACAGAGCTATGACAGTGCTTTTGTTTGAATTCATGATCTAACCCAACAAACACGCATCAAAGCTATGGAAATTATTGTAGACCTGCATTATTTTTTGAAAAAAAAAAGGCTGTTGGTATACAAACCGCCTTTTAGAGATGATCAGTTTCTCCAAGAGAAAATGAGGGGACAGAGAGGGAGGCTCCCGGTCCAGCCCTTGGGATATGTCATGTCCACGAAAGTTATTTTTAGACGAGCGGAAGTCTTCCGAGACGTCCGCATGCAGGCCAACTTTGGTCCGATGTTTGAAAGAAAATAAATATTCATCAGCCTTCCACGTGCGCCGTCATTTTCTCTTTTCATTAAGAACCTGAGAGCGAGGCAAGACTGCATGCGGACGTCTCGGAAGACAGACTTCCGCTAGAACAAAGACTTTCGCTCGTCCAAAAATAACTTTCGTGGACATAACATATCCCGGCCAACGCCCTGAGCCTCCCTCTCTGTCCCCTCATTTTCTCTTGGTTTCTCTAATTATTCAACATATTGAAATCTCTTTGCAGGCAACAAATGTTATGGTATTGATCCCTTCGCTCGCGAGGATTGTGGGTACTATGGGATACAGCGAGACGAATGTGAAAAGGACAAAGGATGTTGTTATGACA
>NC_090890.1:37939234-37976734 GCF_036669925.1 Montipora capricornis | reverse complement strand
CAAAACAAATTTTGTTTAGGACTGAATCAGTCAATATATGGAAATTGGGCTATTACTGTATGCATATTTACTGGTTATTTAATGGTTTTCTATGGGATGCGGTGTAATAATGTAATGTAATAATCTTTATTTCTTAAGATAAAAATACATATCCTAAGCTACAATTAATAAGAAAGAAAAAATATATATAAACTCTAGAAACCATTTACATATCATATTTAAATTTATTCTGTTACTAAAAACGTTCTGAACATATGCCACAAATATTACGGTGAATGTTTCACGAAAAAATTATGTTATTTGTATACAACGAGCTTTAAGGCGAGTTGAATACAAAATTTCTCGTAAGGCATTCACCCGTATTCCTTAGCAGAAAGCCATTTATAAATATATTATATGCCACAAATATTACTCCATTCAGCCAAAAGTCACGTCAGGACGATAAAGTGCGTTCGACAGTCGCTTAGGCTGTTTTCCGTAGGGTTCCAAGCTAGAAAACTAAGCAGGTGACAAAAAGAGGCTGTCATCAGATCGAGATCATTACACGTGCGAGAATCCACGCGAGGGTGCCCCTGCAAACAAGAATAGAATCTTCGGGACGGCTATTTTGGTGTCCCTTACAGAGAAAAATCTCGATCCCTTTTGGCAAGACCACACAATCATCCAATCTGAACAGAATTAGGACGCGTTCTCCTGCGATCGAACGCAATAACTGAAAACGTCCTCTGCACTGTGCGCCTGTTGGCATTTAATGAGTTATTATTATCTAAGGGTCAACTAGAATATTAATTAAAGGTGCACTGCAAAAGGCCGTTTTTCACTCATTTGGCGTCACAATTCATTGAATGTTAAGAACTCTGTTTATTCCAGATTATTTTTGTTTAGTTAAATTTGATATAAAACAACGATTTTCAATGTTGCAGACATGTTTCTTCTGAAACATCTGCCCTTGTCAGTGCAAGTGCATGAGATAAATGTTAATGAGTACAATTGCAAATAGAAGTAACTATAAAGCATGCTTACAAATTACAGAGATAGGCTTAAGGCGGGGGTATACATGTGATCCGCTTTCGCGCTGCTCAAAATCGGTTTAATGGTCATAATCGCGTGCCAATTAGTGCAAAAACCCTATGCATATTGCAGAAAACGATGTTTGGGATGTTTTTTTTTTTTTAACTTTTGGATGATTTTCGGGTATATTTGGGAGGATAGAGAAAAAGTAAGATTGGAAAAAATAAGAAATAGTTGAGATTTAATGTAATTTAAGAATTAGAATTTGAAGTTAAAGATTGGTATATGGACACCCAAACAGCCCCCTTACAACTGGGGGTGCTCTGTCTGTTGGTGTTCTTTGGTTTTTTTTCTTCTTTACATCTCTTAAAAAGTCATTCAAATTCACGTTTACCTCCACCTTAAGAAGGTTCAACAATTTCAACATAAAAGTTAAAAGTGAACGTGTCTCTCCTGCTCTTTGGACTTTCTTGAAGTTGAACCTGATTTAAGTTCGGAGATAATTGAAAAGTTCTCCATGATTGGAAGGCTTAAAATTCCAAATAGTTTGATCGGAATAAATAAACCGAATAAATGACGAGCAACATAGCGTGAAAGTAGTAGTGTGACAAGAAAACTATTAAAAACTCGTGCAAATTGAAAACTGAAATTTTTAAGTGTCACGTGATGACACGCGCGCAAAGTTCTGCGCAAGTAGGATAGACGATCAATGAATTCAAACATTAATATTTTATAGCACCGTCTCGGGAAGGTAATCTGAGCTGAGAAATAATAACAGACGTCCGCTGCTTATCCCGAAGAAACATCTTAAAACATGGCATTTTTGCGCTTCGTTTTTCTCGTTAAGGTCGCCGCCTTTCAACTCGCATCAGCTGGGCATCATTGTACCCACAATCAAGTCTCTGAATACGGTTTCGCTCTTGTCCATCACGTGTATAAATCTTTCACTGCTGACAGCTTGGTTTCTTGCTACATGGCTTGCAACATGCAACCAGCTTGTCGAAGTCTGAACTTCAATCTTGCAGACAAGACTTGCGAGTTTAACAACCACACCAAACAATCTCTTCCAAACTATTTTAAGGAAAACCCATTGTTCGTGTACTCTGATAATCCTGATTCTGCATGGTAAGTTGTTTTTCGATTTGTCAGGTCAGTTCTTTAATATCATGCGTTTTCCTTCGCTACTCACAAACAGCTGTCGCGTATTTCAAATTGAAAAATGTCCCATGATTACATCAAGCGAAAAAAAAGGATGAAAACAAGCCTTATTTCATTCAGATCTCATGTAGCGGTTTATCTTTCACTCATATGTTGATATTTAGCCATAATGTGGTCAGAAAGTTGACCCTTAACTAAAGATTCAATGCAACATTAAATTTTAACAACCGCGGTGGTTTTCTTATTTCCATGATTTTCTTTGGACGTTTTTTTCTCTTGGACTGAAATACAAACTCGATTATCCTTATGTTATCACACAGGTAGCATCCAGGAACCGAGTAAAGATACCGTTCACGACTGTCAATAAAACAGAAATGAATTTGAAGTGGAGTTAATAAACTACAGTAACTGTATGTTAAGAGACACGTCACTTCTTTTTTTTTTTTTTTGCAATCCCAAGTTCTCACCTTCAGGCATAAAAGTTATCTCATTCCATGGTTTAGTTGTTCTAGTTATTATTATAGCAATCTCCAAGGCCATGTTTAGTTTCACTGAGTCTTGAAAGAATTTTTGCTCTATCTTCACGACCAAGCCGGGTCTGAAGACTTTGAAAGTGAATCTTCAAAGGCGAATAATTATTGCCATATATAACAGATGTTTTAGCGGTCCAGGACGCAGTCAGGTCTGTTTTCAAGTTCAATTAACAAAACATTTTAACTTGTTTATTTTATTTCATTTTATTTTATTTTGTTTTTTGATTTCGTAGCAAGAATTTAACAAAAAGCAATAACCCTTACTCGTGATGACGTCTGACTAACTAATAAGGGCCCGGTTGTTCAAAAGCCGATTAACGCTAATCCCAGATTAAAAATTAACCAAGGAGTTTATTTCTCTTCTCCTAAATGCTGTTCAACGCTGATATTTGGCAAAACTTTACATTAGAAGAAGACCAAAAAGTTGAAAACATGAAACAAAAGTTTACAGTAATCCTGGATTAAGTTAATCGGCTTTCGACCAACCGGACCAAGGAGTTTAAGAAACAACGACGGCTATGACTACGACAACGCCACAAAACAATAATAGGGAATTTACGGAGCGGAGGGGTTGGCGCAGTGGTAAGATCTCTGCCTTTCAACCCTAAGGTCCCGAGTTCCATTCCCGGTTCTGCCGAGAGTGGAATATTTGGCGACCTTCTTTCCCGCTAAAGTTCACTCAGCTTTCCATCCTTCCGAGGTCGGTAAAATGAGTACCAGCATGCATGGACTGCTGAGAAGCGGCTGCAATTTGCGCCTGTATATGCTTCCAGTCCGCTGGGGGTAAATTGATCATTGTAAAGCGCCCTTGAGACGTTAGTGATAAGGGCGCTATATAAATGCACCACTTACGATCTACGACGCTGCCGTCAACGAGAACGCCACGAAACAACAAAAATTATCATTGGTTTAAAGAGGAAAAATAATCGTGCTGCACGTGCTGCACGCCTTTTAGTACAAATTTGTGCGGTACTCAGAAGAACAACGACGTGAAATCACCAAATTTGAGGTTTTGACGACAATAATAATGCGAGCCCGCAAATGTGAATCTCTATCATTCTCTAGTTTTACTCTGAAACCACTCGTATCACTTTATTGTTAGGATACGTCGCCTAAATTGTAAGACGCGAACGAGATGGCCTAACGGCGAGAAACTTACGATAGTGCAAAGTTATATTTTGAGGTGACGTTTTCGTTAACGTCGCCCTCGTAGATCTTACTAAAAGATCCCTACACAATTTCACCACCAAGCCTCGAAAATTCGAAAATCAAATTGGTAAATTTTAGCATGAGCTAAATCCCGAAGGAGAAAACTTGAAAAAAAACTTACGTGCGAACAGTATTAATAAAATGTCCAGATGGTGTGAATACTTTTGTGCAAACGAGGCCTGGTGGTGAATTTTGAGTATATTTCGTAATCACGCATGAGGCCTGTTGGCCTAGTGGGAAAATACCATAATACTCTGTGTTTGCATAGAGATGGTTATGAAACTCGACAAGTCTTGATCTTTTTGGGTGCTTACCATTTAGCCAAATAATCCGGATGGAATGATCGTTGCATAAAGGTAAGCGATTTTCCGAATTTCATGACCAACCGGATGAGAATGGCGCTTACCACTTACTACACAGCATTCCATCCCGCATAGTTTACTCGATCTTGTGAAAAAGGGCCTGGAAACGGAAGGTTCTCGCAAATGGTAAGGGTATTTCGCGAATTCCATTCCGAACGGAAAAAGAGGACTACCTCTGGAGGTTGTCCACAGTTTCCGAAAAGATTTTCCGGAAAATTGCCTTTCCATTTGACCTCAAACCGAAATTTCCGGATTATTTGGCTAAATGGTAAGCACCCTTTGTTTCATGTTTTTGCCTGTATTTTTTGTCTTGTCGACGGTGCACAAGACACACCCTTTTTCGAGAAGATAACCAATCAAATCTTTCGATTACATTATGCGCAACTAATTTGCGAACACGTGCGAAGCAAAAACAAAAGATTGTGCACCGTCACGGTCAATTCAACAACGATTGCGACAACATTGCTCTCGCTTTTGAAGGTTTTAAGGTTTCAAAACCAGTCCCTCGATTAACTACGCCTAGACTAATATGAAACCGAGTTGCCAGGAAACTGTGGTATTTGGCGAGTGCTAGCACTTACCAACCGTGCTCTAGGGAGCATAGTGGTTTACACGAACACGAGAACAAGAATGTCAATCACTTACTACTACGAAAAGAACAATTTTACTCTTCAGAAGAAGTAGTATTTCGGGACTTCTAGGACACTTCAAGATCATTAGGAGACAATTTTTTATTCAAGGGCCAGCTGAACAAAGTGGAAGCGCCAGATCTTGGGAGATCTAACCAGCAAATAATTTGTAGATTTAAAACCAAAAAAATACCGCAAGGCTGGAGGCCTGCTCACTTGCGACTCTCGACCTCAAATTTTTATATGTAAAAAAAAGGTTTCCTTTCCACAACCGTCACACACCGTCCTATAGCAGAAAGGATCAATGGGACTCTTTCAGGCTACTTGTTACCGGCTGATTTAGATCGATTTGGCAGTTTCTGTTTCGGAATGTCTGCAAAAGATCATCCTAGATTCAGTAGATGCAATTGATGGCATAAAAAAGCTCCTTTTTTTCCGGGCGGCACACAACCTCTCAGAAAAAAGGACTTATTCAAAGAAAGTATCTGAAAGCAAGAATCTCTTCAAATTTTAACGAAAAAACAACTCACCGACCACTTATATTTTATGAGTTGTTAACTCCACTCAGTTCCAGAGCAAACCAGTCTGATTTGAAACAGAATAAACAATTCGCACGCCTTGTGTGCCATTCAGTGTTCAATTTGCCAACCCTGGACACACTAATGAAAGAATAACAACTTCGCTGGAACGGCATTAGCTCCGAAACTAAAGGTCAGAGACCAATTAGGCGTTTTTCAAGAGCAAACCACACAGTTGCAGTTTTAACTCGATTGATATTACTATAAGGTCAACTCCAGTCTCTCTTAAGTAAAAAGGGCATGGTCACTATCTAAAAACTGCAGACTGTCCAGCTAAATTACATAATTTTGGCTCCACTACTCAACCGAACTAGATGATATATGGGCGCGTTGGCCAGAAAAGCCACCATGGCATTTATATAGCACTGGAATCTGTACATAAGACGTTTACACATCAATTCTATTTCTATCCATTATAAAGAGAACAGCAATGCACCATAGCGGAATCGACACGGAAAGCCCTAAAAACCAGCCGGTGGAAAAAACCGGGGTAATTGTACTCCCGACCAAGGCAGTGGTACGACTAGGTATTTTTATTGAAAAACACTATTTACAATGCAAATGGAAGCTATCATATACAGCCTAACAAAGGCATAACATTTTTTTAGCGCGATATAACAATAAGCGAAACTCGACTTGTGCTCGCGGCGAAGACTGACCGTGCAATACCTCACTCGCTGAACAAATGCAAACCGCGATCACGTGGCACTCCAAGAGCATGCCACTCTCAACCAGGCCTCTGCTAGTGTGTGCCGGCAAAAACAGCAATTTATGCTAAAAAGGATTTTAAACGTCGGGTCACGGTATCATCGTCTGTTATTATAACTATTATATGTCTTCATCTGAACCAACCACTATTAATACGTTGTTTTCCTTATACAGATTTTAGGATACATGATGGAGAGCCAGACGGAAATATCAATCACAGACATTCCAGTCTACACTCAGATAAACAGCATCGTCATTCTCAAAGTGCACTGTTTTATAACTTGCAGATCTTGTAGATAGAAAGCCAATTCAAGCTGATCGATATTGCTTGTTATCCTAAGGTCTGACTGACAACGTTTCGTAAAACGCTTGTTGTCTGAACTTTACTCTTGGTCCCTTAAATCAGTCAAAACTGTAAAAACACATCACTCAATTAAAGGTTAACTAAAATCAAATATTTTAGCCGTGAGTTGATTCTCCCAGTCGAAAAAGCGCTTCGATTGTTCTCAGTCCAAAGTGTAAAACATGCCTAAAGCTCAAATTTAGGAGCTTCCTTATGTTATGGTTACTTGCACAGGAATAACTCAACGACCACCCAGTCGCCGTTTGCTTAAACGAAATCACTTTTAAACACAATAATCAAATTATTTGTCATAAGACCGGGCTGCTGTAAACGTGTGATAATACTCGCTAACAAGTAATTTTAGACAGCTAACGAGAAAGGTCCTTCCACACTTAAAACAACGCTAACCATTTTGAAATAAGGATTGATGAATTATAGTGATCCTACTCCAGATGCCCGGCAACAAATACCTCATATTTAAGAAACTTTGTAACTTGTTCATCGTGGTCAAGTGAATAGAAGCTGTTCCTATTAAGCCGAAGCTCTAAGTTTAACTCAAAATCTAGTCCGAAAAACATGAGATTTTTTCCTTTTCTCTTCGACCAGTGTATATGTCATGCAATTATGATCGAGAGCATCTTAGCCGTGTTGCCCTTTCAGCCGTCGGAGGCTGGGCATCAGGACCAGTTCCCCAACTGGTCTTCCAGCCCAATCCCAGGCCAGCATGTAAGAAGGCTAAGCGATCTAAGGTAGGAGATCCTGTAGGGTTGTGAAAGTCAGATAGGAGGGTCTGAATGGGGTTAACCGACTAGCGACAAAGGGCGACAAATACTACCGACTATACCAACAAAACGAGAAAAAAATTATCGACTACCGACAAAAAAGATGTTAACCGACTACCGACATGGTCCTACATTATGGATATTTGTTTTCAGAAAGAAGAGATCAGAAGAGTGACCACATTAAAGGTAACTATAGAATTTCCTGTCATCTTCTTACTTTTTGGCCGGAGAAGAGCGCGGTCTTCAGTATCGCAGAACAACTTCCGGCAATCGAGCCCACGAAGCCTCCCACTGTAATATCACAAAAGTAACAGTGAGTTTTTTTTTTTTTTCCGGCGAAGAAGTCGCAATCTAACGCCACCGTAGGCGGGTTCCGGTCGACAAAGATAAACACAGAAGAGTATTGGAATTGAAATAAACGTCTGACAGAATTTTTGGGATTGATGGAGCAAGCTCTTCAGTTTGGAATTGATGGTTTCTCGCTTGACAAAATCGTCCACGGGCAAATGCGAGAACTTTGCTATAGAAACAGATGTGCAGTGGAAACTACAATCCTGGTCAAAACTGTCGGGACAATTGGTGCTTTTCCCCCTCCCCCCATTACAATGTTGATTTTTCACGGTCTCCAAAATCAAGATCCGTTCATCGATCGCTGGCATGTTTCAACATTGTCTGGGGGGAAAGGGGGCGCAAAAAAGGCAGCGAAAGAAGAACAAACGTTTCTCATATAACGATGGAAGCATGTACAGTAAATTCTCTACTTTTCGCCCAAAATTTGACAAGTGTCCCGAAGTGTTTTGACCCGGATTGTAGAACGGGCAAACTTAATATCTGATGAAGGCAGCAGTGAGATCAACGGTAAGTCGTACAACGTTCTATTAGTCTGAATAGTTTTGGTGCAATCGTGAACCGAGTCTTGACAGGTCCACGTGACAGTTGACAAGTCCACGTGACAGGTCTTACTAACATGTCCCTCAATCTGGCGTGCCCCTTTCAGCTGTCGCAACGATGGCACGATGGCACCTTTGCCAAGTTAAGGAATAACACCAGGAATGGAGGAACTGATGAAAGAATGGTTAGAGAGGTACGTCAATATACAGACCAGTACGCCAAAGGACTGTTACTATGAAGTGTTAGGACAACAAAAGATAAAGCTGCAATGGAGCCTTGCCGCTTGCTGTCTACGCGGCTGTTCAACCCACTGGCAACGAGTCTGAAGAGAGACTTCCATTCCCTGAGGAAATCGATATCATCTGATCAAGATGTTCGAGGATCACAAAGAAGTACAAACTGATGAATATGAGACATATTCTGATGACAGCGAAACCGAAAATGAAGAACATCTAGAGCTTGTCAAGAGAGCGTGTATTACCCGATCCGGCAGAGCTGTTCGTGCATTCGTGCGTCTCGACTTATGACTGTAAGTAGTAAGTGACAGTTGTCTTTACGATGCTTGCCACGATATTATTACTTCAAGAGAGGATACTGGGACCGAGAAGATGGGGTATATAGATGGTTTTCACAATGACATCATCAAATTCTAAAATCAAAATTGCAGGATGTTTTGAATTTTTATCTATAGGAGGTTGAAGTCCAGTTCCATGACGTCTTTCGTTTCGAAAATACAGCATTTTGAATTTCCGAATTGTCACCTTGCGTAACACCATGATACAAAGTCAGTTTATTTGGTTGAAAAAAAATTGTCTGTGACTATGAATCTCGGCAGTCTGAGCGTTTCAAGTACATTAGAAGATGTGTTTATTCACATTTATTTTATTTCATGAGCGAAACGTAAGCGCTTTCATCGTTCGTGTTGATTTCTGGACGCCATATTGGTGCACAACACTGGTGCCCCAACATGGCGGCTCCATACAAAACTCTATAAAGTTGCGTGAAATACTTCGACAAATAACTCAGAAACGATGAACCACACAGACCTGAGAATTGGTGAGGTGATTTATGAATGTGTCTCCTACAACATTTCAAGTTTTTGGCTTATTTCATTGAAAGTGACAGTGAAAACGATCTATACACAAAAACAAACCAAGGTTAATGAACTTTAAGAGCAATCAAACGATGCAATCTTACAAGTTACTAGTTTTATATGTTATATGGGGCTTTAAGTCTTGAAACTAGGTGAATTTTATAACGCATATTAACAATTAATGTGCATTGTCAATTATTAACGGAGATTTACCGACAACCAACAAAGATCAGAAATTTTAACCGACAAACGACAAGTTGAAAAATGCGTGGTTACCCGCAATTTTCTTTTTGTTTACCAAGAGCACTTGCTAAGTTCTGCTTTCTCCGCATAGTTTTAAACCGCGCAAAAATATCCCTATATTAATAAGCACCACCCATAGGAAATCCGACTATCTCGAGATGCGCAGAACGTATGCGCAATAACAATAGTAGGCACCGTCCTTAATGCTTCAGAATGGCTGTTGCGGTGACACCAACCTGCCTACAGGGCAAATTAGTTTGCATGCTCTCCTTTCCCACGCAGATTGCCGCTTCTCAGCATCCAATTTAATTAACCCTAAATAACAGATAATAATTAATCACAATGAACATGATGGAACGCGTGACATCATAATTATAATGCATTATTACAGAAATAATAACTTACACGATGATGAAATAAATTACGCGCGAGTACTAACCCGTGCACAATTATACTATCAGAAACAATTACAGGAATTTGCTTTGCAATTCATCTTATGCGGTGCAAAATCGAGCATTGCAGTCTGCTGGAATAAAATCCGTTTATTAATTAATCATTTTCACCAAAGATCATTTTCTTACATTTTTTTCAGGCAAAGTAGAGACGTGCAGAGCATTTGCAAGCTAAATTCTTTTCTACCATTGTGAATCATCGTTGCATGGCACAATTTTCGAGATATTGCTTTCGATTGAGTCGTACTTTGCACGCTTTCTTAGGTGATCGTTCGGCTCTGATTTTTGAAATGACGGTGAACTAGATAATCCACTGTGAGCTAATTTTTCAAGAGGCTCAACTGTTTATTTAAACTTATCCATGGATACCACATTCCTGTATCCAAAACCTTGCATTGTACCAGTTAAACGGTGCGACTCAATTTTAGTTACAGGAAAGTCTCTGACAGTTTTCAAGCAGTTTTAATGTATACGCTGTTCGTATTTTATGGAAACAAACTGGGCATTAAAGAACGAATTTGAAACTTACAAGATGCACCTTACAAAAGGTATTTGCTTAAAAGCTGGCTAATAAAAGAATTAAATGTTAATCACTTCTTTTTAAAAAACGAGATCCATGCATCAATAACTTGAGCGAGCAGACGCTGCAGGGCACAACAAAATTCCGCTTTCAGAACAAAATAAAATAATTAAAAATACATCAAAATTCAACAACATTTTCCTGTTTTCAAAAAACCTTTTGTTGCAGTGGGTCTTTAAAATATAAAGGTATTTCCGAGACCCCTTGTTGATTGTTCACAAAAATTCCTTTAAAATCCTTTTTTTTTTAATTATTAGGTTTCCCACGATTTAATGAAGCAAACGAGGTGTTGAAAGTAAAGACAACGGGCCAAAGCCTGTGTGCAAATGGCTAATCCTTTCTGTTTTTGTTTTAATTTTTACCTTTTTTTGCATCGGAACGATCGACCGTCTCGTAAGAGGACTTATAAGTCATTGCCAACTCTAATATCACTCATTGGGAACGAGCTCGAGAGAAATTCAGAGAACCGAAAAGGTCATAGGATAGAAAGACTGCCTCATTAATAAAAGTAGTGCGGCAAGCAATTGATCAAGTCTTTTCACGAGTAGTCAAACGGATCGAGTCGTTTGAAAAGCACTTTCTTGGAAAGATCCCATGCAGAACAAAATATGGAAATGAGCTTACAACTGGAACAATAGCAAAACAAAGAGAAGGACCAAAAACTCACTTCAAAGACGCACCGACTGAAATTGTAATGGCAGTCGTAACACACAAATGAACTGATTTTGCAGAGCTTCGGTGAAAAAAGGGATGTCTTGATAACGAACATTTTCACAACTTTTGTAGTGACCTGGAAGATCCTTGAGTTGGTTTTTTGAGAGGGTCGTTCTCTTTCCAAAGTTACTCAGTTGCGGCAGGTTTGTCTGTCATAAAATGACGATTTAAAGGGCCACCGACAACCAGTGTCCTTTGCGCGCCTTTGTTGTTGTTATTATCCGGGCAATCGAATCGGCCGGTTCGCTTCAGAAACATCCCGTGAAGAAGAACTTCTGCGAATTCGCTGTTCGATTTGTTTTTTAATCCAAACGCCTTTCTCCTTTCGTTCCATAATCTTAAGGTTGAAGTAGTGAGCCAAATAACATGGCGCTTTTCCTTCCTCGGCGGACGACCTTTCTTCACAGTTTTCATTTCGCTTTTAACACGAACACAACACCCAAATAACGCCAAAAATACAATATTTAAACATTAAGGAAAATATTAACAAAGTTTGAAGCTACTGGGCATCCAAAACACGACGATGTGAGGCGATGGAATTTGACTTTTCAAGAAATAATAGTTTCTGTATTACAGAAAATGGCGCCGATAGCTTGCACGCCCGCAAAGACTTGTGGTTGTCGGTGGCCCTTTAAACTGCGTTCTCCTTTATAATTTTAATACTCTTTACCTAGATCAACTTGCAATTGGTGAATATAGTTCAAGGCTTCCACTTCGATTTTAGCTTTCAAGCGTGTCGACGCATCTAGCTGTATGCCCTCTATTCTCGGCATTTCAAAGTTCAAATAAAAATCCCTAGACTATTAGTTTTCCGAGACGTTTGAACTGCAAACAAACGATAATATTGCTTAGTTCCAAATTGTCGTCTCTGAGTGAAATATTCTTCCTACCATGCTCCGCATTTTAAAAAGACAAATAAACCAGGATTATTTAGGTTCAATTAAACAACATCAACGAGGTAAGTCGTTACATATGCAACGGTCCGTTAGGTTTTCTCTTCAAGCAAATACAAGGGGGAGGGGCGGGGGATTCTGGTATGGATTCGGACAGCATTCAGTCTCGGGACAATACAAGCACACAGCACATGACTATTCAAGGCCGCGCTCGAATCTCGTACCCAGAGTCTTCGCTGCTTTTTCGCACGCTTAAATGGGCAACCGCAGGTCAAGGGGAACGAGGATTCTAGGTACGAGATTGGGTTGCGCTCATAATACAATTTAAATCCCAGGAGGACATTTATGCTGAAATGCATAATCAAGACAGCCTAACAACTTTTAAATTAAAACTGTTTGTCTCATGCTCCCTCACAAGATAAATTCACCTGCCGCTGACGGTAACATCAGCTCTCTACTTTTCTCCGTTTTAATTTGACTACCTTTGTGCATGTCTCTTTTCCATTTTTTTAATGCGTTCAAACATTAGAAAACATGCAGATAACAGCTTTTCGTTAGTTGTTCCAATTAAGAAGGAACTCGCACGACAAAGCCCAAAGCCGTTCTTTCTCTTAGCTTTTCTGAGGAGAAACTCTGCTACTCCGTAGTGTCGTTCCATTTTGTTTCAAATTTCTCCCTCCTGCTCAATATTTTTTTGATGAAATTCCCCTGTGGAGATTTCTTTATATCTCAGGGTGGTTATAAAATGATGCGTCTTCTCCTTAATTTAGCTCCCTTCAATCTTTGTTCGCTGAGAAAAGTACGTCGATTAAGTGTGGATCCACTCTGAATACCCTAGATTCTGCTCCACGACTAAAACAGGCACGAAGTAAATCCCACAGGGAAAGGCGGATATTTTCAATAACGCCTTCCACTTCGTACCATACAAGCAACCTGAAACGATAGAAATATAATGATTTCAGTTATTAATTTAAATTAAATACAGGATGGACAACTTCAAAACAAGGGATCGAAGAACGACTGATATAGTCTTTTTGCCAAAGTATTCTTTCCATCCAGATCGCGTTTGACGCAATTTGATATCAATTCGTAAATCGAAAATACTTCAAATTCAACATGTCGTTGTGATATGCTGTTAGGTTGTATAAATGATAGTTTTGTTTAATTTCCTTTATTCTCTTTTCCTCGGATCGAGATAATTAGCTCTGGTGGAACTGAAGACACTCTGTAAATCCTAGGTTTTAGATAAGTTGATGTATGTATGAACGTATCGAGCATTTTGATTGGCCAGTTCATTGTTTTGTCGATCATTTCGAATGCGGAAAAAATTTCAGAATCGTAGCGATGACGGTATTATATCTTTTTCCCGTTTTTTACTGAAAGCGGAAAAAACGTAATCCAACAAAGAAAATAAACATTCCCAACGAAACAATATAAAACCCATCAGCACAATTGAACCCGGAGAACTTCGCACTTCAAAAACCCTCGATGAACCCAGGATAGTTCATTCTTACTAGGGACTGCACAGAAAGACGAGCAACCTCATTTTTTTTCTGGTGGTATAGCTCTCCTATCCCACTGAACGTCGTTACGTCTAAGATTCAATTCGGTCGCTCCAAAGGCAGCATATGGTTCTCAGAAGCGTGTTCTGTGCATTCAAGGAATTTTCTTTGCCTTTATTGCCTTATCAAGACTTCAATGATATATATATGGCTTCATTTTTCCTTTTGGTGTCCATCAAAGATGTTTTACAAGGCATTGTGGTGACAGGAAAAATGGAAGGGGTGCACGATATCAGAATATCATTGAGAGCAAGAATTTATTATAATTTGAGAAACCAAGCTGGGATCCTCGTTTTGGCTTTAAAATCAAGGCTTTTTTTGGATGGGAGACGAAAATAACTTCTCAGAAATCGAGCCTCCTGTACCATTTAATTCAGTCTACTAAAAACATCGCTGAATAATGGACGACAAACACAAATGTACGTTTTGTGTGGCTCTTAATTACAAACCTATTAAACCGACCTACCACTTTCCGAGCAAAGGAATCTTCAAAAGATGAAGGTAAGAAGGTGGTTTCTGAAGGAAAATTGCACTGTTATTTCTTGTTTCTTTTTCTTTCTTGTACCCTGTTAATCATCGCCGGTTTTTTTTCTCAAACGGACACCCAAAAGTAAGGGTAGACAAATACACTAAATGCTTCAGTTGCCTCCTCTGAGCCTTTTCGTTCAATGTCTATAATATGGATTATGTGAAGCCATTACGACTGAAAGTCCGAAAGGATTAGGAAGACAAAATTCGTTTGATTGATTTACTCCTATGAGGCTCTTCCACTGAGGTGTTCTGGGGACGAAGAGAACATGGTTTATTTGAAATGGGGAACACGGGAACAAAAACAAGTCTCTCAGAGAACAAGAGGACATAAATCATTTTAGGGATAAAAAAGCTGATAGCAAGTTCGAAAGTAATTTCGGGAACAAGGGAACACCAACAAATTTTTAAAGGGAACTAGGAAACAAGGACTCCCCCCTCCCCCCCCCCCCCTTCCTGGGGGCCCTCTCATATGCATAGGATCTTAGGACAGAGAAACCTGCAAGTAGCCTTGAAAATGACTTTTTTTGATGAAAGGATGAGCGAGTGTTCCCATTGGTTTCTCTTTTGGTTTCTTTTTTTATTTCTTTACTTTAAATGGCACAAAATCATGCAATAATTCATTCATTCATATGTTGAACAAACGTATATGTTGAACAACAAAGACCAAAAGAGTGTAAATTTTCGCTGGCTGATCGATCAGGGAAATCGGATGTTGTCCTCGTCCTCACATCAGTGTTGGAACATCAAAAAAAAAAGCCCTTTTAGATTCTTGGCGTACGTAATTTCAGACGGGCAGGAGAAAATACTATATATTGTGAGACTCTACTTGGGCAAGCACCTGTTTTAAGATTCTTTTAGTAACGCAAAACAGCGTGACTGACAAAGCTCAACCAATTCGTTGCCCTTGGATACAGTTATATAACGTGAGTGTGCATCCCAAACGAAGATCGTTACAAAGTTTAAAAGTTTTTTCATGCTTTTAGTAGGCCCTCAAAAAGACCAACAAATCGACTGATCGATGTGATTTTCTTTTAACTTACCTCAGAGACAAAGAAATTTGAAACGGTAGTACAGCATCTTCATGATATGCAATTTATGCAACATTGTCAAAAAGTTCCTAATCATTGTACACTTAATTTGTGTTTCTAGTTATCATGTTTCGTGTATTTTTGCCGTTCAGTTAGAGGTGTTAAAGACGATATTATACGTTGTTTAAGCAGCCGGTTTACTCACTGGCAGCAAAGAGTTTACTTGGTACTTGTTTTGCAGAAACACTTCTTTGTTTCGATTAAGGTGAAAAGGAATTCAGTGATTGACAAAGAAAACCTAAATAGCTAGTCTAAATATTCTTTCTAGCTAGCCACTCACGATCGCAAAAGGCTAAAATTTTCAATTTGAAGCAATGTAGAGCGATTTCAAAATATCTGCAACACACTGCACTTGGGGCTCCGCAAGTGTATGAAGGAATGGCTTTGAAAAAAAAAGTGAACCCGGTTTGAGATAGACCATCTCTTGTATTCATTTTAATAAAATTATCAGCAAAACCCATTTCGAAAAAACCGACTTCTTTATCTATAGATAAAGATTTAAAATCATCTTTTCAACTCGTATATTCGAATGAAATTATGAAGGCGTGATCATTCCAATAAAAGTCACGTGGTGGAATCGGGCTCGTAGAAGCAAACATTTTCGTCCCTGAACTTTTTCTTTTTATGCGCAGGCTACCTGAAACTCACTGTATGCGTGCATCTATACATGTTCTCCACACATCAGAGCTATACTCAATGTAGTGTGCAACACATTAGCACAAGTACGTAGTGACAAAACAAAGCTGTTAACAGCAAGTTCTGTTAATGAAGCGTAAGTAAGGCTATGATCACGTTATAAATCTCTCACACTAGAAGTATTTTTGAAAAGTGGTATGTTATGTAAATGAAGTGAAAGCGGAAATTTTTCTTTGCCTCAGGCAAAGGATAATATTGCACTAATTGTGTTCAAAAGTATGTTTAAAATCACTTTTTTTGTAGAAACCGGAAAATTCAGCGATTTCTTTTGTTTGGGCTTGTCAGTCCGTACATCAACAAACAATGGAACTCTCTTAGACCGCTGAGTTGATGAAGGCAGTTGGGATACCCCTGGTCAAATTTTAGTCAGACAAATAAACACTCTAAAAACGTCTCAGTAGAAAATAAGCTCCCTCGGTTGGTAGAATAATTTATTTTTACGAAAGCTTAAAACGACAACATGTGTCTTCTTTCAGACAACCTGTTCCAACTGCCGTATTTTACATTGTTTTTAATTACTGCTCGTTTTCTAAACTTGCAAAAATCGTATAAATCAACGAACATAATCTTGGAAGAATATCTTTATACTGAAGCTGTTTTCGTGAAGCTCGAACCTGGGAACCGTGCGATTGTGTAAACTCACTACTGTTTGAAAGAAAGAAATGGGCTTTAAACCGGGACAAAGTGTCACTATAGTTACTTTATCTCTTATTTTATCGCCTTTATTATGCTAATAACGTTTTCACAGACATGATCCAGCGAAACAGGAACTTTATATACCCCTCAAGCAAGCAATCAAGACTAGTTAACCGTAAGATCTCACAATACAACTATTGTTCAAGGACAAAAATGAGCTTTAAACTTTAAAAGTCTTGAAAGTACTTTAACTCTAATTGCGGAATATCTTTCTTATGCTAAAAATGTTTTTCGCTTTTTTAGCAGGGGCATGACCCGACTTACCAAACAGGAAGCTTAAACTGATCGTACCAGGACTGAAGCCGAGCTCTTACTGATTAACCGCAGTAATTTTTGGCTAATAATTAATTTTATTTTAATTGCAATTTCATAAAAACACACGGGCGTAGACAGAAAAATATGTTCGTCACTTTGAAATCACCGAACAGTGCAAAATCGTTTTGCAGGATGCAAAGACAATATAAGTCAATTTGTTGTGTTTTTCCAGAGACAAACAGCACGAAAATACGAGCGCGAGAACTTAAACTAGATTTATCAAAATTACAAAAGTTTAGTCGCCTGAACGAGAGAAATTCTTGGTCTAGAGTTCTTTGGCAGCCTCGCCCAAGGGGAAAGGAACGAAGTCTTTGTGTGACGGTGCGACGAGAACACAGCACTTGTGCCTAACCCCACCCTTGACAGCCCTCTCCTTGTCCGCTCTCTGAACACACTTGAAAGAATCATGAATGATCTAACGCATGACTTTTATCAAGTCAAGGAAACACCAAGCAGATGTTACGATTTTATTTCCAGTGCAGTAAAAACTAGTTCCATGAAGGTGCTGATCTTTGAAAACGTCGCTAAAAAAAGGTTTCAGACAGGTATCAGTCTAGTACCTTAGTTCAGCCACAAGCCACTTTGTGGTAAAGCAACGTTTCCTAGGAAATAACGTGCTCTTCAACTTGAGCTTTTGTTAATAGAAAAAGTATCGTAAATTATAACTATGAGAATTCGCATGCAGGGTTTGTAACTCGGACAAATTCAGTCGAGCTTCGAACTATGTTCGAAGATTGATAACTGTCGATTGGTTAGCCATGGACTCTACGACAACTCTTGCTTAACAATCCATGAAATACGCGCATTTTACTTGAACGTCTGCCCAATACTACCAGCTGAATTAAATAAAGACTAGTGGAAAACTAAGGTATGAAAATTTCGTCAGAGAAGATCAACCCTTGACAAAGACAACGTCTTCTTTATTCCGGGATCATCTACTGAATACTGATTAACATGCAAAATACACTAGTTTCTGCTCAGTGACTCTTAATTGTTTGTCTAAGTGAAGTCACGGTAGTATTACAGTGGAAGGGAACAATAAATCTTCCATAAAGGACGTCTCGAGACGAATGTCAACATAATCAAACTCCTGTAGCATTTCATAAGGAGAGCGGGAGAAGATAGATCTTTTCCTGCATGGCACATACCTAGGACTTTCACTGATGTACTTGAAACAACATGACCTTCGGAGACCACAAGACAATTTTGACCGCAAGCTCATAATTGGCAAAAAAAAAATACGTGATCAGTGTAGCTCTTGCCTCCCTCGAGTGGTTTAACGCAGAGCAAATATCGGAATGAAAACAACATTGAAATGCAAATACAATATCAAAGCGCTGAGAGAATAAGCCAATTATCTTCCACACGACTGAACCACAATCTACGTACCGGTATGTGAATTTTTATTTCAGCTATAGCCCATTCCGAGACTGTCCGTCTGTTGGAAAGATACTAGGAAATATTTGAAATTCAAAATGTCATTTTCTTTCTTGTTCTTTTAAACATTTTACGGCATGGCTTTGTTTGCAAGCTTTCAAAAATCAAGCAAAGAGAATGGCGAAAAATGAAAGAGAAAAGAAATTGGGATTGCGCAACTACTCAGAAACCGTAATAAAGACGTGAAATAGATCGATCAATAATTCGAGTCAATTTATAAGTCAACAGTTAAACTTTTTTAGCTAAGCTATTGTTCTATAGTCTGCTCCTGTTTGTTCTGTAACTTTCACGCGAAAGAAAATTCTGCTAAGGTGACACTGGCGCTTTCTTATGGTTGTTAGAATTTGCAGAATCTTACGCGGTGTCCATTTTCCGAATACTCATTTTCAGGTTTGCGCATTCAGTCCTAGTGAAAAAACCGCATCACTTAAAAGGCAGTCCCGGGAAATTTCTTCCAACGCTATGAAAATTTAAAGTAGGCAGTTATGGTGAAATGCTGATAAGGATAGCTTAGTTTAGATCAAATGCAAATATTGATAAAAGTGCAGGGCTGGAAACGTGCTTCCCTCCGCTATGGCTCCAAGCAGGCACATGCTACGTGCTGGCTTGCCGGATAGCTCCAGTAGACAAACATTGTTCAAATGGTAGGTACAAGACAATAGATAATGATTTCTAATTGAACTGTGTCACGTACTGGCGTTAAGCAGAATAAGTAAACGAAGAAGTCACAAAAAAGAGTCACGGTCATGAATGACATGCGCATAATTTCTCACACCCAGATATTTTAACAAATGCATTTTTATACATTATCGATGATTTGGGGTCCGAACACATGCTCATGTTTGCGTACAAGCGGAAGACGGCAAGCAGAGAAAACAATCAGCCGTATTTTACTCAACGCTTGCGGTTTTATAATTTGTGCAACAAATAAACACAACCAGTGCAGTTCCGCTCATCTAATTGCAGGTTTTTCTTCAAAATATTCAATGCACATTTCAGAGTACAAATGTGTTGTTGATAGCGAAACGGCTGATAATTCGATTGCACTGAATTTCTCATAGATCCACGCCTTAAAAAGTGTCCCTTCATTGTAGATGCTGCATTGGTATTTTGACGGCTCTGCTTTGTTTTCTTGAGGAGACTGGATCAGTATTTGTGGACTGAGTGTTTAAAATTCTGCATGCGATAGCGGCCTCCATATTATTGTCTGCACTTTTCCAAACTACTTAGCTCATGCGTGCCGTGAAAGTTCCGTTTGATTAACAGCAAAACGATATGTGTCAGTAAATTTGAAGTGCGACGTTTTCTTTCCATTTATCTATAAACCTGTCATTACAAAACGATTTTTTCAACATGCTCCTTTCCTCCACTGAAGTCAGTCCGTTGATATACTTAGGTATTATCTTGGATCTGCGTGAAACTCTCTGTCCCTCAGGAAAAATGTTCAACAGTGAACGATACATTGATAATATATCATTCAAGTCAAAGCATGACTGAAAATTAATTCCATCTAGAATGGTGAAAAAAAAATCGCCAGGTTACTTACTTATTAGTTTGAATCAAAAAGGTTGATCGTTATTCAGATAATGCATCGCACTTAGTAATTAAAAAGAAAAAAAAGATAAACGAAGAAGTTGAAATGTTAAACTTCTCCTTCAGCTTTTCGTGACGGCAATTTTTGTGCAGAATTTCTAAGATTAATAGATAGACAGTAGGCAGCCTTTTTTCAACGGCCTTGTAGCCATGACAACTTGCAGGTGTCAATCATGCCAGTTTGGTCGGTAATCAGATACGCCGGTTTAAATTCCGGGTTTGTGCACCCGGGAATTTAATTAAAAGAAACCTGCTGAAATAAAGACGATTACACTGACAAGACGTTTAGATTAAAGTTGATCGTCTCAAGTTAAAAAAATGCCTGATTTTCGATGTCTTTGGATGACATTGATTTTCAAATGAGAGTAAGTTTCATGTTCTGCGGTGTCTGAGGACCCGGAAATGTGCGACTCGACATTTTCGCAGAAGCCCGCAATCTTTGGTAAACCTCTCTAATATCTCACTGACTTGTGTCGCTAAACACGAAATCAGTGTAGATCACGGCGAAGAGACAAGAAATGCTCCACTTTTGTCAAATTGGACTTGAAATCCCCTCAACCAGTATTTGGCAACGGTCAGCTGGCTCAAAGACTTCGTTTTCAAACGGTATCTACTGGTATGCAACACGAGCCACGACATGCAGCTATGCTTGGATCTTCCGCAAACTTGCTTCTAGGTTCTTATACCAAGATGATTTGAGAATGCTCGGATATGGAAGTGACGTTGAAAAGTGGCATAAATTCAATATCATTCTCGAAAGAATGTGCACGAAGGACATTCTCCGTGACGTGACTCTAACGTTTTAGTTACAGCTGAAGATACAGTTTCCGTTATACTCTTTAGGACAGATCCTAGTTTCAGAGTCCAACAATGGGAATCAATTTTAGCTTCGGAAATTGGCTTGTTGCGCGTTTTGAAGCTCAATCTCCATTAATGGAAAGAGAATGGCGTAGAATAGGGCCAGCTCTGATGTAAATATCTCAGTGATAGATGAATCTTTCAAACACGCTGTATATGGATAGTGCATGGGTGTACAACACTGAGTTTTTAAAGTGAGAATCAGTGATTATTCAAGTAAGTACAAGCTGCAACTTGAAAGAAACCTAAGTAAAGAAATAATACGTTCGACCACCTGTTGTCTGGAATACTGTTGCGTTTATTGTGTTAATAGCAAAACCTTGGATTTCAATGAAATGATATTTGAAAACGAAAGATGCAGCCGTGTCGTTGTTGGTTGATTGGGTTTTACAATAAATGACATTCAGCCGATCTAGTACCGTTTTTAACAGATATTTCTTTGGTAGTTTATACTGCACTTGTCGGACGTCTCAAATATCGATATCAGGTGACAAAGTTAGAAATTGCTGCATACTCCGTTTTACGCAGTAAATAATTTTAAATCATGACAGAATGGAAAAGAATTTTATCCAATAATGGCATATAAACTGTACTGGAATCAGTTGTAAGAACATTTTGGGCCAACAATGTGGAATCCAAGAGTGAAGATCACTCTTGGTATTAACACAGGTTGTTTCCCCTTTAAATGGCAGGACACAACCCGGCAGTAAACGTTTTTAAAAATGTGTGAAAGTGCCAGAAAAACGTTGAGTAATTTCAATGCAAACAGATTAATAAGAATCTTACGGGGGGGGGGGGGGGGGGGGGGTTGGAGAAACGGGGGACGGTTGTACCCTTGACGGCATACGTGTAAAACTCAGTTGAATTGTGCAAGAAAAAAAAAACTCTCTCCTTTTTGCTTGTGTTTATCTTTTCGACCTAACAAATACTTCACGCTGTCGACAGTTTTGTAAGGCCTAAAAGAGCAATTGTTTTTCAACTTTGCAGGAACAACACCTTCACCAGAATACCAGAATGCTCCACCATATCATGGGTAGCTTCTACTGGTGCCATTCGCCAAGTTTTTCAACTTTAGACATCGACGTTATTGAAAGTCCGACATCCGAGTTGTGATGTCGAATGTTAAAAATCTGTAATGGCAATGACTTGCAAGCTCCATACCGTACCAAGCTCGGAGGACTAGGAATGATGACCACGATCAGCTGAGCGTGAAAGCTGCTCTATTTTTTATCAAGGATATGCCTCATGTGCAGAAATAATAAAACAAAAAGCTTTTTTAAACGAAGTTTAAACGAAGTTTGTTAGTCTTCTTAATTTTTTTATTTGAAGTGCACACCAAATTTGAAAATGTTTTTAAGCAGTGCGGTAAATTAATTTGTGCAAATGGCTCTTCTTGCACAAAACTATCCGCTGGGATGAAGAGCTCAAGTCCATTTAAAACCATTCTTTGGAAAACAATACAACTGAAGCGTCACGTATTTCCTTTGTGCCACTCTCAATTCATACTAAGAAGCTGAAAGTCAGCTTCTTTATTAAACCTAAAACAACTTGTAAGTTGAAAGTCGTGACGCACATGGGTGGGTTTGTAAATATATTCTGCGTCTGACAAGGTCAAGAAGGTGTCCTTGAATTTCGTTTTGCCGAAAGTCAGTTATCCGTGACCGGTAGCGGTGTCACATATGAGTTCATTGTCGCCCGCAGAAATGTTGTGAACAAATTATTACACCTACGCATATTCAGATAACTTGAAACGTTACAAGCTGATTGAACCCACAATCACGGAATTCTGGCAATACCAATTTTACCAAACCTTGTGTTTTTTAAACAAAGAATTAGCGATAGTAACTGTGAGAACTACGCTAAAAACAGAAGAACAAAGGAGTTCTAAATCCTTGACCGAATAAAGGCCTTAGCTTTTGTTGACATTCTTGTCGTTTTGTGTTTGCGCAAGTTAAGGCGTAAAACTAACAAATATTGGATTGAACTGTCGAGATTAAACCGCTAAGAGCTTTCATTTAACCGTTATTCAAGCATCGACAGCATACAAAAGTATGGATAATAATGGCTTACTGGTGATGTTGATCAATGATCAGCTAAAGATTAGACTGGTTGAACTTCATTGTTACATGGAATTTTAAAAAAAGTAGTTTTTCCTTCGATACGGTCAAATGGGCGCAACATATTCGAGTGTATCTTGTAGAGACGTGAGGCAGCAAGACCAACATCTTCAAGAAATAAACTAAAGCCAAAGATCTGAAGATTATTCATGAAAAGGCCAGGCCATTTGTTTTACACACAAACCTTGCAGTTGATTGAAACATCTCTATATACTAACTGTGATTGAAATAAAAGGCTGAGTAATCAAGTGGAATGGCCTTTCATAACCAATCATGCAACAGCTGATGAAAAAGGATAGATTAAGACCAAATTAGTTTTTAGGCGCATTCAAAATTAGTTTTCGTTTTCATGAAAAAATCAAATCGGAAATCTCAGCGAATGTTGCGTCAACGTGATATTAGAAGATAACGTTTTGAACACCTCGTTGAAAACCTGTCATTGTATCATGCAAACTGCGTAAAGTTGATCCGGCCGAATCAAATTCAATGTGTTCGTTGAACTTATATACCTTTCCAATTTGAGGGATATTTTTATAGGTGTCCGGTATTTTTAATTGGAAATGAAATCTGTCATTTTACTAAGAGCACGTAGATTGTATAAAATGACGTTTATGTGGCTTCCTATGGTTTCAGAGAGAAGTAACCGAAGCATTAACACTTCATCGAAATCATCCTCTGTACTCAAGTCGCCAAGAAATTTGTTTTTTTGATCAAAAAAATGCGTTGGGAAGCAACACAGATTTATAAAATAACAAATTCTAGTTCGTTGCTACCAATGTCTGGGTTGTCACATGTTTGGCGCGAAACCCACAGCCCACGCTAAGTGACGTCACCTAGTGACACGAACATCAATTACAACCCTTGATTTGAAAAGATACACATATATGTTGACAATATATATAAAAATATATGTTTAAAAAAAACCAGGTGCTGTCCCTAGGCCTACTTTGAGTAAAGGGAAACTACCATCCAGGTCATCCAGGAAGTCTTAACTTGACAAAGTCGACTGCCAAACCCTCCTAATTAAACTGAATTCTTCAAATCAGACAAAGAATAAAATTTCAATCGGTTAATCAACATTACGAGAAAAGTTTTCTTAATATAGTCACCAGTAAGGATTTTATAATAACCTAGCTAAACAACTTAGGAAATATGACTAATATCAAACACTGAAAAACTGTGTAGATTGCTCAAAAGTAAAGCTGTTCATCACTGCATTCGATGCACGGCCAAGCGTGACTGAATTTTTTTCAAAAGGGATTTATTCTCTTGCTTTGAAAGAAAAAACTTTAATTACTTTATATTTAATTCTTTTTACGTCATTTGCCTTAATTCCAAACAACTCATATGTAAGAGAGCGAAGCATTGGGAATAAAAAAGAGTTCTGCATCTGTGTCTTATCAGATAATCAAGGCGAAAAGAATTGGTCTCCGACCCTGTGATGGGACTTGTCATTTGCATAAAGTTGTCCCTCCGAGCATTTATCTTGCAAGCTGTTCTTTAAAAACGTTGCACTCGTATCTCTATGAGGAAATAAAAACACCAAAAGTAGAAATCCACCGGAACAGCTGATAATATGAACAAGGTTTAGGGCTCTTCGTAACTTCACAATCTCTGACGTCATGAGACCGGAGGCTGTGCGTAGCAACGATTGACAGTTGACATTACATCATATTTAGATCACAAATGCATGAGATGTTTTTTAAAGAGGATATCAAATGGACTTAATTACAAACGTGCTACCAGCGGACCGTCACATCCCACTGTAGAGTTCACGAAACACAAGTGCGCTCATCGACAGCAACATCTAACGGCCACTTTGCAGCCTGAATACCAACAACTCAGAGCACACGAAAGACCTTATTATTTCAGCAGACGCCAGCTCTTGGAATTCAGAACCGACCTCCAGATCGTTATTTCCACAAACTCAGTTTTTGAGTTTCACGTCCAACTTATCGCCTTGACTTCCTTCGTCGGATCAGGTGAGTGGCTGTCATGCGCAGTGGCGTTAGTATTTTTTTAATCTTGTAACCGAGAGAAACTTGAAATTATGTCTGTACAAGTTGTGAAAACCTCATTAACCTTGCTTTGGACAATTCATAAAAGAAGTTCTTTTATGTTTCACAAACATACACACACAAATAAAGATATTTTTTATTCATATGCGAGTTTTAAGTCGTAGATGAGTGGGAGGCAATTGACGTTAACCAAACATATGTGTGTTGTGGTTGTTTTATGGACGCAAGCCATGGTGGCTAAATAGGTGCGGGGTACTTTCAAACCTCGCGGCGGTTCATCTGGTTTCCTCAAAAATTCTCTCTTTTATAAATATTTCGTCGATAAATTTTTTTTCATCAAGCTTATTCCACCAAATTAAATTGCAATAGACCTTGAAAGGGAGTTGTTCGACATGCTATCTGCCTCAAATATCCAGTCACGCGTAACACGACAAATTACGCGCGCGACTATAGCGTTTTGCATACATTAATTAATATGCAATTATTTTAACACTATGAACACGAAGTTTACGTTACCAGGGGCAACTGGCAGACGAATTGCCCTCCTAACGGGTCGTCCCTAATAAACCTCGAAACACGTTGTCGACAGGAAGTTAAGGCATATCGATCGGCGAGTTAAAAAATTACAAGAAGAAGAAGAGTTCATGTACTGTCCACAGAAACATGAAGATCGCTTGTTTTTCATTCATTTACATTATACTAATACTCTTGTCGTGTTTAAATTTAAAAAAATAATAAAAAACGCGTGAGATTGCTTATTTAATCCAAGATTTCTCAGAATTAAGACTGTTAACCGGAAGTCCGGCACCAAGTCACGTCTCAGACACGAACTCCAAACTTCTCAATCCAAGAAAGCCATATGAGGAACCAGTTAAGCGATATTCTGTTTGCTTCTCCCACGACATCGAAGGGTGTTAATTAGTTATTGAATGAGTAACGCAATCAAATTCGATCACGCCAACGTTGAGTGACCTTGAGTACAAAAAATGGTCAAAAATCCTCGTCTTTTTACATTTTTTCAGAGTTTTATATCTGCATGATGGTACAAGACAGTAGCCCTTGCAGTCCAGTGGATGTCGCTTTTGAAGAGCTTTTCGAAGGTTGGTATCAAAAATTTAATTCTTAATATGCGAACAGCTGCTTCGAAGCCCATAAAATTTATTCAATAAATGTACATAAATTAACATATGTGGGCGGGAATGGGTTTCAAAACTGTCACGCGAAGGAGCAGGAGCGTCTGTTGGGTAAATTAAAATCGGTTATTATATTAGTACAACAAAAAGGGTAAATCACCTTCACCGCTACGCAGTTACTCTATCAAGTGTTAGATAATTTGGCGACTGATCCCGAAAAATGTGCTGAAACACACATATATGTTCATATTGGCTCCACTGAAAATATAAATAGAGCCGAGTCATTCCTTTTGACGTCAATGAACTCATAGCCCGCCTTGTGATTGGACTCCATTCGTCGCACGTGAGTGCGTAGTGCGTCATACTAGTGTTTACTGGCGTAATTTGTAGTTCCCAGAATATCTAAAAGATGCAGAAAACTTGTTAGTCTGTTATCGAGTGGCTCATTCGTAACGTATCTTGCCAGTGATTAAAGAGTTTCTGCTCTTTATCTCCCCTCACGAGTTAGACATTGAGCAACGCTTTCGACATACCTTGTTGGTAGGTTGACGTGTAGAATTCAAATACCTTTTATCCGCGGTCATTGGTTCTTTTGGAAGTCATTATTTTAGGGAAGTCACCGTTTCGACAAAAGCTCTTCGCAAATTCGATCCTCGTGGTCGAAATTACTGCGTCAGCCGTTTTGAGGACAGCCCCGCCTCCAAGAGTAATGATTGGCAGCTGTATTCGGATAAAATAGATACCTAACTATTTTATCCCTCATTCTCTTGACAGTTATCCCAGAGTTGAAGATGTTCGCCCCAGCTCAAGTTGTGCCAGGTAATACCACAATTTTGTTTCTCCAAATACAAAACAGTTTATTTGACATACCAAAGAATTTTTAAACAGGCAGTGCCGCGTGTAACGTCGCTATCTTTTGGCAGTTAAAAATTAAACAGCCTAGACGCTAATGCTTCAGTAATTCCAAGCACTTACAGCGAGAAACGTAAGGCGAGGTGCAACGAAGAAAACGATTCTTTGTAAAAATATAACTCTGTTAGAAGTAAAGAAGTCTTCAGACGCCAACCTGTTTTGACAAACTGCGGAAGTTCAAGAAAGTTAATTATGCGCTAGCACATCGCACGTATGACAAATTAACGCCATATCAACGTGAATTAGAAATATCCTAAAACATTATTACCTTGGCTTCAAAAAAAATAAAATTAAGCAAAAAGAGTAAGGATATATTTAGCCATAACGCTCTTGCCCAAAACAGAAATCATTTGCAGTCTGAGTAATCCGTCACACCCGCTTGCAAGAAGAACAACAGTTACGCGGAGTTACCAGTTCGACGTGGGAAGTTGAGGTTACGCGCGTTTGTCATAACAAGGTTCGGATCTTTTCGCGTATCCTCAAATATATTTCCGAGGGAAGCTCGAACTTTCCTAATTTCGCGCTGCTGACTTAATGAGCGTCCAATCTTTTCAGCTCCTCGTATACTTTCACTTTCTAGGCACAATTGAATTCACCGCCTCTAAAAATTCACTTTCACATTTTAGGCGCCGATCACTCTGAACAAGACAAGTTGGTGGCTGCGTCTATGAGCCTTGAAGAAGGTAATAATTCGCTTGCATTGTTTGCCTCTGATAATTTACAAACTGCCTTGGGTGTTTAGTCAGATGTGAGAGAAAGATTGCCTTACTTGAGGGATTTTCTTTCTTCAAAAGTACTGAACTGATAACGACTTTGCCCACTATCAAACCGGTCCCGTATGTCTGATAGAAGACTTGTATAATTGGGACTAAAAGACATCGAGTATTGCTTCCAAATTATATTCTTCCAAAACACTCAAGACGCAAACTGTCATTAAATTCATGAACGTCGGCGCATTTGATATTCTACGGTTTACGTCAGTTTACCTTTTCGATTGTAAGTTGCTATGGAACGCTAGCTCACACTTTCTTTTGGTTTCATTTCAGCTCGGATGTACAAAAGCGATCCTGACTTGAGGATTAAGGGCGAGAGTTTTCTGCTACCTCATAACAACTCGTTCAGTGAAGTCTCTAACTGGCTTCAGTGCAGTATGCAGTTAGACACACGGGTTCACGCGCACGCGCGAGATCCGTTCCTCTGCTCGCGTGACTCTTACGCGTTTCCAGAGCAGGTGGACAGCTCAGAGTGGAGACCCCCTGTCCTTGATGCGATGGCTTTGATCAAACAAGACTTCCCTGCAGAGGTAGACGAGCTGTTGATAAACCAGGCCCGGAATGTTTGCCAGTTGAGCAGTAGACGCGAGGCCACGGAAAGCCAATGTAAGGTTTTCATGCCTTCAATCTGGGACGCCCAACTCGTGGACGGCTGCCAGCCGGGTTACGACCTGGACTTTGCACCCTTCCCTTATGAGAAAACGGCGTTCTCCAGCGGATTAAAAAACGGCATATTTAAAAGTGACAGTGCAGAGGGCTTTCTAAAAGAGGCTGATTTCAAGAAAGAGGACAACGACATGGCGTTAGAACGCGACTCTGACAGCCCTGCAAGTTTCTCAAGCGTGGACAGCCCACCTGACCTCGCGTGGAGTCCGCGAAGCGTTCTGTCTTCAAGGGGTGTTAACGTTGAGCCAAGTGCCTTCAGGGAGCCAGATACCAAGAAATTCGCCTTGCATAGGCACAAGACAGCTTTCAAAAAGTCTGGTCGGCCGCGCCTGTGCCAGTATCTGTTGGAGCTATTGGAGCAGCCAGACAAATACTCTCATATGATAGATTGGATCGACAAAGAGAAAGGGGTGTTTAAATTCATCAACTCCAGCGAAGTGGCCCGTATGTGGGGACGCCGGAGAAACAAACCCTCGATGAAATATGAGAACTTTGCTCGCTCACTACGAACGTACATCGCCAAGGGTATCTTAATAAAACCTCGCAGCAAACTCGTCTACCAGTTTGCCAAGTTGAAGAGTTAAGAGTTTCCATCAACGACCAATGCCAACGCCTTAAACAAGATAAAGCAACTGAGACGCTGGTCTTGGATTCCCATAAGGCAAACGCTTAAGAAAGAACAGAAAATGCGAGCCTCTGTTATACGGGTATCAAGATCTCAGCAAGGCGTAAAACCTGTCAGAGGGAGCTCGAGAGAAAGACAAAGACATAAGTCGTAAAAGGTCTGAACTGAACTGAATGCGTGCAAAAAACAATTTAATTTCTACACAAGAAAACAATGCATAACTATGAATTAATCATCTTCCTAGATTGTATATCATTCAAACATGACGCGAGATTTACTCTAAAAAATTGCCGAAGATCATGATATAACACAAATTTAAACGTAAGTTATTTTAATTTTTAAATGGGGTAAAATGAAAACAAAAAAAAAATTAGAGTGTAGGATTTGAGTGAAGTAAAATTGTACGAGTGTTTCTAAGAAAATGGTCGTGTAAAAACAGTAAAAAATTTAATTCGTTTTAACCTAAGACAATCCACAGAAAAAGCAAGTATCTGTAAGAAAGAAAACACCAATCTGTTTTGTCGCTGAAACCACTAATTTAGGGAATCAAAAAAAGCAAAAACTCGCCATGAACATGTGTGTGCCTTTTAGCGTGGCACATCGATACAGTGCTGGCTAAAATATAGTCAAGCGATTAGTATTTACTATGTAAAAAAAACCAGATATACAAGGTTATCGATAGAGATTCTGGCCGTGCCAGACAATTGCGTGTCACTGTCGTCGAATGTTTCAGTTTTTAGACATAAGAAACTAGATCCTTAAAACAGGACGTGTACTAAAGCCGCTCTAAATTTAACCTATAGTCGATTCTTCAACTATGTCCTCAAGTTTATTTTGCAACGTAAAAAGATATAGCAAGAATTTCCTGTGCAATTTTCATCCAAGTTTATTAGGACTAATGCTTAGTTTTTGAACCTTGTAAGGGTAGAACGACACCTTAAAAAATAAGAACAACCATATTAATATATAATAAGCCCCCTATAGAACTACACTTGAAATCCATCGCGGAGTAATAACAGCTCGAAAATAAGTACCTTATCGCTAGTTTACGACGAGATTTGCAAGTTAGGCGTTTTCACTCATTCCTTCGATTATAATAGTTATTCGCGCTTAGAGAAAGCGTGATTTTAAAATTGGGAGCGATTTTTTTTTTTTGCAAAAGTGAGAAAATAGTAAACAAAACTCACGCAATATTATGGCAAAGTCGTACTTTTACAGAATTTATAAGGCTTTATATTGATAACTTAACTGATATTTGAAATTTTATATGAAAGGTAAAAAATTATATTTGTAGACCACAAATAAAGTAGGAAACAAAAGCAAATAAAGAGTGATTTTAAAATATTTTTATTGTTGGTTTCTTCCTTGGCGTGAGAAGCAAGAGGAATTAAACGATGAATGAAGAGGGTAGTTTCTAAAGAAACTGTGGTGCTGCGTCGGTGGGGAATTAGTATACAAAAATTTGGTTTTATCAACGGAGTTGATAATGTAAATTGGCCACCGTACAGAGATTCTAAAAGCTGACGTTTCGAGCGTTAGCCCTTCGTCAGAGCCCTGACGAAGGACGACCGCTCAACTCCGTTGAGAAAACCAAATTTTTGAATTAAACGATGGATTTCTTGGCTACGGTTCCCAATGCATAAACTGTGCCGGATTTCCCGTCCGAGTCTTGCGTGATTCAGAGCAGTTCCCAACTTTCTATTCCAAAACTGAAAGAGAATCGATCTGCCTGAAATCCGTAATGGATTTCTGTCAGTGATCATTCATCGTGACAAAGTGAGAAGGTTAAGCAGTTAAAAAATGCAAAAAAAAAAAGACAGCATCTAGAAGGGGAGTCGAGCTGCTAAAGTCGGCTGCCAAAGAAGGAATTTAACTGGAGGTCAGCCGGTTGGTGCAGGTATTGTCATACCATCTAAGAGGGCGGTTCTTTTGTACTTTCAATGAAACCTTGTTGGATCACGCAAACCAATTATCTTATTTTCTTATTTCGTTTTGAACGAAGGTTTCAATGAAAAGTTCTTGTTCTGAATGACTTTCGCTGCAAATGAAAAGAAGCATGACGAAAATTTCGAAAAACATAATACCCCTGCAATATAAATCTGTAAATCCACGACTAAGTTTAGCAAAACTAGATGAAGTAATCTTAAAACCACGACAAGACACACATTGGAAACTTTTTGCAGGGTATTCCATTCCGGCACTAAGTTCTTTTGTCAAAGGCATTCTCAAATCCTCCAAATCTTGCTCAAATGTTAAAACCACTTAAATTGTGTGGGCATAGACAAGTGTAGTTAGTTATCCATAAACTGTTAAACATCGAATTATCAACAGTTTTCTCTTTTTCTTCCGTATTTCACACTCAACAAAACAAAGCTTCTAGCTTTAAGAATAAAATAGAGTCCTCGCTGTTTGCAGAATTGTGAAAAATCCGACAACGCGATAACGTATAAATTCTCTAACGTGATTCACGAGAGAACTTTTCGCGCGAGGCGTCCACGCGGCCACGCGAGTGCGGAAGTCTTAAGCCAATGCCAACACCCGGTATTTTAATTTTTCGTTCCTATATAAACAAAAGGACCACTTTTGAAGTCACACATTTACAATAATATCGCTACAATGAAAACCATTCCGTATTTCCTGTTTCTCGTAAATAGCCCGGATATGACGCAAACGGGATGTCCGGTTCTATCCAAGATCACTGATCCAGCATGGGAAGTTCACACTGGAAATGTACAGCACTTCTGAAAATGGTCAAGGTTCGATCTACATCTTCAAAAAAAAGTTGTTCTGTCGGGAAAGAAACCAATATTATACGGTGAGTAGGAATACCTACACCTGTTCGTGATCATCCGTGTGAAACTGAAAGAGTATTAACGATTAAAATAGTGACGGGAGATAGAGTTCTCAGATAAACCTGAACGGTGGGAAATTCAAAGCAAAAAAAGATGGCCAAAAAACTGGGGAAAATGGGAGCAAAAAAAATGCAGACATAAAAATACCGGCCTTGCACCTTTAAATTTCTAGCTATGATTTTGCAGAGCATATGGTCTCAGTCTACAAATACGTATCAACTTCTCTAAGTGATTGTTAGATCAGTTTGCCAAGGAATTAGAAAAATGCTCCACGAGAGTTTCGAATCGTGCCCGAGTTTGTTTTATCCCATCAGGCGTGGGACATTGTTTCAAGATGACCGGGAACTATAAATAGAACTGATAATAATATTCTCCTGCAGGTGAAGAACCAGAGCTCAGAAAAAAAAACAGGTTTTGGTACATATCCTGGTGTGCAGTTTTCTTACTGGAAGATGGAAATACACTGGCCAGCTGGATATCATGATTCGGAAATAATTGAACACAATATAATTTTTTTGATATTACCGGTCAGTGTTCCTGAGATTGACCTGGGGTCTTTACCAAATCTGCTCTGATATGCCAATCTGTGTTGCTAAATTAATCTTCACAGTTTCTATCTCGGTTTAAAGAGGTTGAGGGGTCCAACCCTCGCGTGAAACATTGTGGATTATTTTTAACTTGCAAATGCGCTAATCGTTGAATAACAGTGAGCCGAGCCCCGGGTCAGTACACGCCCAAGTGATTCCGCTTTGCTTCGAGAGGCAATTTCCATTTCTTTTTCTGTCAAATCCGAGTTATGCTTAAAATTAATAGGAGATGGTAACCTGGTGAAACGAAACTATTTTTATGAGCCTGTAAATGAAAAAATACGAAATGCGTTAATACTGAGCCGAGGTCAGCACACGCCCAAGTGATTCGCTTTGCTAGCATACTTCAAAAAGATTCGGCAGGACTGTTTAATTAAGAGATCCACTGAGAGGCAATTTTCACTTTTTTTTTCTGTCAAATGTGAGTTATGCTTTAAATTTAGTAGGCTGAGCTGTAATGCCCACAACATTCCTAACCAGGCCAGAGGACATCAAATACATTTTTATCAGGATTAGCCGGTCTAGGTGATTTTTTTGAAAACACTTTGACCTTGAAAAAGATGGCAAGCTTTCTTAACAATTTCAATCGATTCCCATTGTCAGTGATGCCGTACAAAATACCTTCAACCAGTGATTGCAAAGCAAAAGAAAGCCCCTGCCACTTTAAAAGTGGAATGGCTTTATTTTAAACGATTTTTGAAATCAGGGAGCTAAACTAGCACTAGCTATCGCTAAGTGCCAACGAGACAGTCAATATAATACATAGTTTGCAGATTTGTACCAGAGAGCCATTTTTGGAACCCAATCACTTAGTTGTAATTATTTATTTCAAAGTACATATACTGCAACTCCACGGATCGGACGGTAACCGAAACTAATTAAGCAGTTTTCCATTCCTGGTTTTCCATTCCTGTCTTGACGCTACCACATTTATATTGCTACAAATCTTTTCACTATTAAAGCCGTTTAGTGGAAATATCTGAGAGAGATCGTTTTTCTGGCAATCAAAATGTTCACTGAGGTGTCCGTCCGTGGCACAAAAACCTCGCGTGACTACTCATCTATCTTATTATCATTGCAGTGTCGTCCTTACACCAAGATATTTAAGACTCACTTCGATCTCCACGCGCGCAAGTATTGGGGTCACTAATCTCTAGTTATCTATCAGCGTGCTGTTTATTCGAAAACGGAGGTATTTACACGCAACAGGTAACCCTCATTGAAGAACCGCCTGCAGAGCAGAAATTCTACTCATACCGTTCGGAAACTCACTACAATATCCGTTAGTCCGATGTCGATGATCAGCTGTCATTTGAGCGGATTAAATATTGATTGGAACGAATTGCGGCCGTTGCTAACTCATTTTTAAAGTCATTATTATTATTATTTTATTTTTTATTTTTGCTTTTTTAATTTAAAACCAATGCTACTGGAAAGTTAATCTCGACCAATCTTATAGTATGCGATTTAAAATTCTGTAGCGAGACATGTCAGTCGAAATGTGAAAGAAGTGTACTGACTATTACCATATGTCGAGTATTACCGATGATCAATGAAAAAATAAGGGGCAGTTAATTCTCTTGTTATAGTCGTTAGCCGATCACCCCACGAGCTGATTTTAAAAGGATCAGGCTGAGTTATTATCTTCGGTTTTTCTCTTGTACACGGCCAGCTTACAAAGGCAGAGTGGATAAAAAATTAACGTAATGCAAAGACGGAACCTCGACCATTGTCAACTGCATTAGTTCATATCAAAGGCATGTTGTTCCTGTTTACAAACGCAACGTCACCGAATGCAATTCGACTCAATCCCAATGAACCGACGCAAAATTCATGTGTTGTTATGAGAAAAGTGACATAAAATGCGGAAAACTACCATGGTTTTGCCAAATGAACCTCTGAGAGCGATGCGTCATTTTTACGAGAGGAGTAAAACTGGCGCATCGACGCATGAAGGCTCAGTGTTGGTCGTTTAGCCGGTTTTCTGGCATTCAGTGGAAAACCCATTTGCAAATGAACGTACTGTAAAGACACATCGAAGTAAAGGTACGAGAAAACAGTTGTCTTGTAGGATAATAGTAACAAGATCAGAACTTAGTGGATTGAATATGAACGGACTTTTATTACATCCCTTGGAGAACCCATTTGGAAGGTTCAAGTGTGCTTAAATAGAAAAACAGTGCCGACGAGCATTTCTCCACGTGGTTTTCAGTTGCATACGCGTACAGTGACCAGCCCGCGCTTACACTAAGCCGGTTACTCGAGAGTCACACTCAACAGACTGAATACCTCGGTGATATTAATTAACTGCCTTGTAACAGTTGTAAAGATGTCGCAGCTTTACAACGCAGCTCCAGTGTTTTAGAAATATTAACAGGGCCAGATTTCTCCGCTATCGTGACTTATTTTAATGAAACCATCTTGGTAGTAAACCGCCGCTCTTAGCTCAGAATAGCAAGTCCCTTTGAGCTCTTAAAATTCTTCCGTATAACTTGCTATCAGTGAAGTCGATCATTTCTCTCAGCTCACTAAATCTGACTGCCGATTTCATTTACTGTATTATACTAGATTCAAACAATCACAATGCTTTTGGGGAATGTTAAAAAGAATCTAACTGATTTTGTTCACTGAAGAACTTTCAAGATGCAAGGCGTCGAAATCCAATCGAGAGCCAAACAATAATTTCTCTTCTTCGTACGATTCAGTCTTTCGTTTAAAGATAAACTGTAGAGGTTAATAATCGCCTTTTGTGCGAGCCCTTTTTCCTCTACCAAGTGATGTTAGCTGATGTTGTCAGATGACAAACAACTGTTAAATCACCCTGTCGCATTCAAACAACCAGATAGTCGTTTTATCGAAGTAAATTCAGATAGCCAGGTCATTGAATCCCGTGAGTACATTTCTTAATCAGGAAAAGCTGCATACACAGAAATGAAAATGTTGTGAGGAGTTGTCAGTGAAACCGGCGTCCCCGAACAAGAGATACTGCAAACGAGAAGTGACTGAGTATTGAGAGAACAAGTTAACTTTCGAGTGGCAAGGATAACCATCGCCTGAGAGAAAACTATCAACACAAGAAGACAGTAAATTGTACATCAAGATTGGAAACATTAGAACACTTGAAAGAGAGACAACAAAGATTGTTGGGCTCTTAATTCACGAACATGCTTTTTAAGTCTTTAAAGTGGAGTTAAATGTCTGTTCATGAAGGGCGTTGGTTCTTATGATAAGGTGGTACGAACAACCGGTTTTGAAAATTTAATTTCAAAGTCAGAAAACAGAGCACAGGACGTGGATATTTACTGTCTTTATTTAACGTGACATATGGTAGAGTTCTTTTAAACAGTGAACGGTGGAGAACCTATGGAGATCAATCACAACTGGACTGCTCAGCCATTTCTATTGAAGAAATATTTAAAGAATATTGCCCGAATAAGATTGAAAATTTTGCCTGTGCGACATTGTACACGCAGACAGAAATTGCAACTTGTTTTGTTGTACTTCCAATTAATTAAGGCTTTGCTATATAGATACATATAAATCTATATATTTCTATTTACATAAATGTACGCTATATTTAAATACGTCGGAAGGAAAAGAGGAGTGACTGCTTATCCAGTGAAACTAAATCAACTTTTATCGAGTTTCACTTCGAGATAATTATCAAGTTGCCCGGCTTTTACATACCAGCACGTATAATCCTTGTAGCGTGACTAACCCCCAGCGCAGGGCCGAATTCCCTATACTCACGGAATTACGTGATTCAGGACTTAGCTTAATTCTTTGGACTTATTCCCCATGCATGCACTTCTCTCGGTGCCTTGCTAACACAAAATGGCTCTTCGAGATAACACCCGCCCGGAAAAGGAAATCAACTGATTCATGCTCGCAATTGATTGAACTTGTCCCACGTTTTAAAAACACTACTTCCTATCAGCTCAGGTTTGCATGATTGAAACTCTATGACCCCGAAAGAAAGCGCTGAAGCGAATTCAAACTCATGCCATCCCAACGTTTTGCCTCAAAACTGTTTTCCTGTTGTTTTCAGTAACCGGAAAGCCAAGTTTCAAAGGCGAATTAAACAAACTAAACTGAAAGTCCGGTTGCGTGCTCCTTTAGTTTCAAAGTACGTCGCCGTTCATCCGTTCAACCCTGAACATGCTTCAAGAACCAGAACTAAGGCTCATGACTGTGTGATGAAATTTCAAAGCGTGGAAATTACTGCGAGAAATTTAATTTAAAGCTCGAAAGCTGAACAGATGATAAAAGTACGGCCACTTAGATCTATGCGCTGCAAACGAAGGTAGAGAGATCAGCGACGAATGCGGGATAAATTAGTCGTCAGTAAACTGACAGAATGATTGCCTGCGGAAAAAATGAGAACATCTCAGTTCTGAAGACATTTGACTCGCTCTTGGACGCCGGAAAAAATGCAGAAAATGGTTGAAACAGTCGATGTTGGGAAATCATACTCCACTCGCATCAGTCGAAAAACTAAAAATCCGTTCCCTCACTGATTCAGGGTCATCGTGTTCAGCTCAACCTCATTTTCCGGAGAACACAAAGATCATAGATTGCATGTATCCCATCTCATAGGATTATATGAAGGTATGGCAATGCCTGTTGCTTCAGAATTTACATGGTTGCAGATGAAGCACTGGGCAGTTAAGAACTGGACAACTATACCCAGCTGTTCTGTATAAATCGTTTGCTTCTTTCTTAACTTTTCTCAGTCTTTCCACGTTTCTAGCTTCTTCAATTCACGTCGACTGATTTTTTTATTTTTATTTTTTGCCATACGTAAACTAAAACAACTACATAGTTAATCATCGAAACTCAGTAAAAAAAAAAGAAGGAGAAGA
>NC_090890.1:37921734-37931734 GCF_036669925.1 Montipora capricornis | reverse complement strand
AATTGTTTGTGCGCAACTTTTACTGCACAAGAAACGCGACTGTAATATGTCACGCATTACTTCAAGCATTAGTTAAGATATCATGGCCACAAAAGCGCCGGGGAAAAATTTCCAGGCAGGCAAAAGAATGGCACATATATTCCAATTCATCATGAAACGTTAAAGAGAAAGGAGCGGGAGGCTGGAAAAGGTCTGAAAAAGGTAGCCAATCGAGTAGTGGATGAAAGTTTTGAAAACTCGAGGAAGGTTAGTCTTTCATCGATAGACCCGGTTTTGGGTTCCAGTCCTTCCTCGACAGGTCACGCAAAAACGTGACAAACAAAATTTTCCAAGACCTTAGCAACATCATATCGATTTTACTCATTTAGATCTTCGGTGACCCCTATTTTTAAAAACACGAAGCACTTACTCTTCTTACAATATACAAAAATATGATGAAATGAAAAAAATCACAATGTAAGAAGTGTTCTTTTTTTATATTTTTCTTTCCTTGTGTCGGGAGTTCCGGAAGTGGTTACAAAGGGTGGCGCTTGCGAAAACGATCGTTGACGATTAACTCTAAAGTTTACGTCATCCCTTGTAGCATCCAACTATCTAAAAAAACCACTCCTATTTCTATGCAAAGAAACCTTCACTCTAACATATTTTTATGATTTTCGACGGATGAGCAAATGAGGCTACATATCGTTATGATGACCCATCTATCGAAATAAAGGCATTTTTCTCTTGCCTCTTTCTCCGAAACTAAGTCGGTGACTATCAGGAGCACCCAACGATAATCTTCGGTGAAATGTGTGTTCGGTAGAGTCAAACTGATCTAAGAATTTCGGTTCTACGTTGCCTGACAGCTACAGATTTCTTTACTAAAACATTATAACCTAACAGATTCGCAACCAGGGAAAAGTGGTCCCTTACGTTCTTGGAAGGGGTATTTTTTGCAATTTTTGGCACTTCCCACACTGAAATTTGTTTCATTTCTCGCCTGAAGTTAGGTCATAAATTGCTTATTCCAAAAATAAAAATAAAAATAATTGGAGGTTACAGGCCCCACAAATGGACTTATACAGTAAAGTGAATTTGGAATACTAAGACTTTCAGTTTATGCATCTGCGAACAAACCTTAGTTAAATACTCCTTTCCATAAATAGTGAAGAAGGCAAGAGAGCCAGCCATCATAAACCCATATACTCCGTCAAAGAAAGTCATCTTGTAACTAGTAATTCTATCTTGCAAACCACCGAACATTAGCATGAGAAGGGAACATGATAAGGAGACCATTATTATAATCTTGTCTGGGTAACTCTGGCGGTTTGTCACCCAAGTCGCCAACAAGACTAACGGGGCTGTCAACGCTATGGAAACCTAAAAAAAGAACGAGCCATAGAATTATTTCAAAGCTACGGTACACACTATTTTTCAACTTCTAAGATTCCAATGGTGGTCAATGGTGTCTACGACTCTTCGCATTTAACGGGATCTTCAATGTTCCAAAAACAATACAGATTTGGTAAAAATAGGCACGCAATGTGTGCATGTGTCACGGCTATTATCCAGTCATGAGGCTCCTTGGTCAGCAGGTATATTTTTAGGACAAGGCTGTCACTAGTCTGAAGTGTCGGCCGTCTCCTTGCCCAAACCCGCCAAAGGCGCGAGGCAATAGTTGTATGAGAAATTCCCAGAGCTCTCAATTCTTAAAGTTTTTAAAGAGTGAGATGATTGCTGGAGAATGCGCCAAAGACACAAGTGTCCTGTGTTTCTTGAATCTGAGGGCCGTTCCCCCGGGAAATTTTTGAAATTTGCACTTCTCAGACTTCTCAAATCACTGGAAATGCACCGTCGAGTCCTCGATGTTGGTTTTTTGATGCTGCTTGCTAAGAGAGCCCATGCTATTATGGTCAGCCTGAGCTAACAAATCGGCCAATACTTCATATATTAACGGGTAAAAGTCCAGAAGAAACAAGAAAATTGGTCGCACACGAACAGATTGAACAATTTGGCCGAAGTTCAGTGCCAGTGAAGGAACGAATTCGGAATTCATGAGCACTTCTGAAAGCTTAAAAGGTAGAGTTACCTATGAGAAAAGTGCCAATGCGTGAGAAATACGTGTGTTGGCGTGAGAGCGTGAGATTGCATCGAAATGCGTGAGACTTGAGAGCTCTGGAGGTGGCTTATTAACCAGTTTCAACAATTTCGGAATCAATGTCTTTAATTAGAATTAAGGATGACTCTACAACACTGTTTCACGTAACGGCAATGTTATGGAACCAAATGAAACACCAATAATTGCTTCACTGATGCACACTATACATTTCTTTCACTCATTAATATGACGTAATCGGTCACCATGGCAAAAAACGAGTCGTTTAAAACGCCCTGTATTGTGTCTTTAAACGGTGATATCTCAAAAGCTGACACAGTCACCCCCAATTTTTATTGCTGGAAAGTGACCAGCAGGCTAAGATAAAACTCCCTGCAAAGTTAAGAAAAAATTCGCTGGACAAATACAGAGCCACCCTAAAAATTTCCAGTGGTAAAAGTGGCTATGAATCTGCTCCAGATAATTTTTTTGAAATGATGTAATATATCAAACATGAGAAGGAGTGTTTCATCGGATATCCAAACACTGAGAAGTGAGTTGAAAAATAAGGCCGTTGAAGGTCGAGTTTTTTAACCAATTTCGAGGTGTTTGGATATCTGATGAAACACTCTTTCAAGTGTTTGATATTGCTTCTCAAAGGAATCAGTATTTTAAGAGATATTTGGGATCAAAGGTGGCAAGATTTTATGCTAATTAAGACCACATATCCAGACTTCCTTTACCATAGTGATTTCTTTTGTTTTTTGGCTTATGAATTTTAGAAGTGACAGAACTAGAATCCCCTGCTGAGGGAACTTTCGATGAGAACTGTGCTTCACTCATACTCTTCTGAGCAAAACCACAATAATAATAATATTCTAATTTTTAGGCTACTGGTAATTTCTTCAGAACAAAGTGTCTTCAATGCCTCTGCAAATGAGCATTAGAGAGGTTGACCTGAAAGCGTTAATTTAAAAGCACAAATTCATATATCTTTCAAGCATAGAACCTGAATTTTTAGTTCTATTTTTCACAGAGAGAGTTTGGTATGAATAAATCACAGACCAATTTTTAAAAATATGTAAAACTATGAAAAGTTTGCCATTCTTTGTTATTCGTGATCATGTTGATGTCATGAGACAGAGTAACATGTTTTATCGGACAAATGTAAAGGAATCCACGTACCTCTTGGATTCCGGATCCCAGCCCGTGAATTCTGGGTCCGAATAGTGGATCCCAGATCCCGAGTTGTCGATTGCAGATTCCAAACTTACTAGTTCCACAGAAGTGAATCCTGGATTCCATCGAAATTTGTGAATTCTGGATTCCATACAATGGATTCCCAATTCCACGCTCTGGATTCCGGATTCCAAAGCCTCACATTTGCTGGATTCTGGAATCCAGATTTCTTCACATTGGACAACACACAAGGAAACAGAAATGTGTTCATCACTAAATATTGTATAAAAATTAATGTCTTACACAAAAAGATTCTGATCCTCCTGAACTGAAAAATGTTCCTTGATGAAAATGATTTAAATCCAATCCAAACATGACCACCACAGCAATATGTACAGCAAGGAAGGGAAAGAAATGCCTTGCTCGGCTCCTGAAGCTAAAAGAAATTAAGGACCCAATAACACGTCAGTATTCCCAACAGTGCAATGCAGTGGTATTAAATTAATGTCATCTGAAGTGAACTAACATGATAGAAAGTTATAGAGTTATATTAAATGTTCATACTGGTATATTTAAAATGTGGAAACTGAAATTATAATACTTCATTGAGAGTTTGAGGTCAACAAAGTTTAGCAGCACTACTTAAGCAGTTGCGAAGAAGGCTACAATCATAGACAAAAATAGTTGGGAAGGTTATGTAAATGAACCACACCAGAGCTGTATTTCAACCTGCTTCTGTTAAAGCTCAAAAGAAATAGTTTTACTTTCTCTTACATAGCCCCCCTCCCCCCTATTCAATGTTGGAAGGTAAGTCAACAATTTTCCACTGAAACCATTCAGTTTTACACAACATTGAAGGAGGGAGGAGGGGAGAGAAGCATTGAAGACTTCAAAAGTGCTAACCTTCCCAATAGTTTTGTCTAGGATTGTATGCGAGTAGGACATCTGCTTTGAATGCTAATAACTCTCGTAGAATTTGACATGTGGCTTCCATTTGTTATTCTGGACATGTTCTTATAATGTACTTTCCAATGCATAAATAAAATCTCACAATACTGAAATTTGGTTAAAATCATCGTTTTATGATTTGGATTTCAGACTTGCGTGACGCTTCACAACGTTACTCCAGAATCCATTCTGTTGGGGAAGTGTTTACTAAGTCAGAATGCCATAAAAAATACCTTTTTGTTGTTTGATGTTTCATATTCGTTAATAGATAGCTTTCTTTTTTGGAGGACGTTGGAAGAATGCCAAAAACTGTTTTATTTCGATCGATTTAGCAAGAAATGGTGCGAGCAGTGCGAGAGCACTTACATTACTCCCGGCATCACTCCCAACATTACTCCATTTTCGAAGCCTAAAATAATGCCTTTAAAGCACAGCTACAGATAAATTATTGAAACTGGAGTGTAAAGGGTTTCAAAGGAAATAGTAGTAGCACTTTGCATGGTCATTTCAGCTTTATTTTAGGTAAACTGCAACATTACTCCATAAAGAGAGCTAAAATTGAAATAACGCATCTAATTAACCTTTGTGTATACATGGTTTCAATGGAGTAATGTTGAAAATAAGTAGATACAATAACTTTTGTCCATAATCAGAAATACAGTGTACGTATTCCAGTATGCTTTACATATAACTACGTTATTGTTGCAAAATATTCACATTCATTGGGCATATATTTCGCATTTTCTTATGGAGTAATGTCATGGAGCAATGTTCACATACACGTTTACTGTTCCCAAAATAGGTCAATGATTGACAGGCCATCCTACTCACGCTACTGGTGCAAAAAAAGTAATCACTGTTAATTTACTTACTTAATGTGACTCTGTTTGAAATGCACGTGACGTTTTTAAAAGGCGCTGCTCTCAACTTGGCAAAGTGCAACTGACATCTGCCATTGTAAGAGTTTAGTCCGTGAACTCGTTTGACCTTTCAAGACCAGCTTTTTGGCTTTAATTAACTATCATTTAGTCTCCTCCCCTTTCTGTTCATTTACGAAGAAATTTTCTTCATGTTATTTGCTCTACAATTTAATACCATTGAGACACTAATGCAACATGACGTCCTAACACATGTATCAAAGTTGAAAACCTGCCTTATTTTTAACCAGATGAACGCCTAAAATTCACAATAACATGGCAAAAAGCAGTTAAATGTTAAAGCAAGCACTAATTGTGTTTGTGTTTCAAAGGCACTGTAAACGCTAAGAAAAAAGTTGTCTTTCTAATTTAAGACCACACCCAGAATTTTCAGACAATCATAGACAAAAGTAGTTGGGAATGTTATGTAAATGAACCACACCAGAGCTGTATTTCTGTATGAGGGGAGAGAAGCAATGAAGACTTCAAAAGTGCTAACCTTCCCAATAGTTTTGTCTAGGATTGTAGGTAAAAACCCAGGCTTGAACCCATGATCCTGTGATTGCACTGCACTGCTCTAATCCAAGAATCAGGCAAACTGGGAGATGGTCACTTTGAGGTAATCATCCCATAAGAGGTGCACAAATCAAATAACAATAGTAATAACAGTAATAATAATAATAATAATAATAATAATAATAATAATAATAATAATAATAATAATAATAATAATAATAACAACAATAACAATAATAACAGTGGTGCCCCTGCTTTGTCAGCTGGGTAGATTGGTGAGTGAAAGTCTCTGCTTTGCCTTAATTGGCTGTCAGTGGCAAGTAATTTGCCTAAAGGTGTTAGCAAACCTTCCCTGTCAGCCCGACCATAAGAAAATGACTCCTTCTGACTGTTCCGATGGCCTAATACCTTAATTGGTGGAGTGAGTCCATATCACCTGATGTCTACAAGGGATTGCATAGTTTAGCAACAAATTGATCACATCCTCAAATTTCAGCTATTGGACTGGCACCTAGCTTACAGTGTACCTGAATTGGTTGGCTTTGCAGAACAGATCCTTTTAATAGTTTGATGCAAGGTGTGATGTTTATTGAGAAAGTTTCATGATTTATAGGTGTAAGACACCAGCTCTTGACCATGCCCAACCAACGGAATTATGCGTGTGAGGCTTTGGTAAAAAAATGGCATAATCTGTCGCCTTTGCATTTAGTTGTTTTGTTAATACCTGTCACTATAATTCATGTGGCATGTGCCCACTTTGGCATAATATGATAATTTGGAGTAAAAGACATCATTGGCTCCCTCGTGCATTACTTAATTCCTAAATAACAATAACAATAACAAATTATACCAGTTGCTAAAGAAGGAAATCACGAGACTATGGAATATGAGAAAAGTCTGTGTGGTCCCAGTTGTAGTTGGTGGATTAAGGTCTACAATGGTTTTGGACAAACTGGAAGCGAAAATGAGACTGGAAGTTATTCACAAGTCAGCATAATACGGTTGGGTACGGCACGTATCCTGAGCAAACCCTAACCCTAAACCTGCTTGAAACCTTTGGCTACTTGTCACCTGCTTCCAAGCGAGACATCCCAGATTCTTAAGTCAAATCTGTGGATTCAATATTGGACATAATACTAACAACAACAACAACAACAATAATAATAATAATAATAATAATAATAATCATTATTAATAATAACAACAACAACAACAACAAGTATTAATTTTCTCGTTATAATACTTATAATAATAATGAATTTCTATGGTGCTTTTTCCATGAGATCGAGAGCACTTTACATTTATCCTTCAATTAATTAAAATAAAATAAAATAAAATTACAATTTAAAATAGTAACATTGTTCTAAAGAGAAAATATTATAATGATTTACTTAGCAAAAAGTATGCTTTCCTGAATAGGAAAAAGAACATAATGATTGAGACTGAGAAATATTCAAAGTGTTCCAAAAAAGGATGGGGGGGGGGGGGGAGGGGGAATAGCCCATTTTCTTAACAGACAGAATTGTTTCAGAAAGTGTTCATGGGTGCCACCCCTTAACTGTGACAAATCCCCTTCACAGAACACGTGAATAAAAACAGCAGCTGTAAGCTCATAGTTGACTTCTAAATGTACAACAGGCCTGCAGGTCAAAAAAGGTTTTGGTGGCAGAGAACCACTCACCCACCTTACCCACACATACTCTTAACGAACAGGGTGTAACCTATAGCTTCTTGAACATCTCGTAGTGTTTTTTTAACAGGATAGGTTGTGAAATGGGTCTTCGGTTTACAGTCTTTATCCATGAAGACTTGAAAGTCTGACCATTTGTGGATGTAATTATAAAGGCAGCACTTTCTCCTCAGTTATTTTAAGACCCTGAGTGTTGGTCCGGCAGGAGTCGAACTCACGATCTCCCGCATGGTAGCCCGTGGACATCCGAGTTTCAAATTCGAGTCTTGATTTTCATATTCGACATCGAAGTTTTATATCCAACATTGCAGTTTTGAATTTGACATTGAAGTGGAAAATTCTGTAGTTCACATTCAACTTTCAAGTTTTAAATTCAACTTGCAACTTTTGAATGTGAACTTCACGGGCGCATAAAGAACTTGAACTTGAATTATGGTAACCGCTGATGTAGTTGACTGAGGGCTTGCAAGGCTCGGAGACTAGATTATGTATATGTGGCTCGAACACTAGTGAACATTGATAGCGGACTTTACGAACTTGACAAAATTGTTCGACTCTCAGTCTGAGCCTCTCTCTCTCTTTCCATCTTCTCAATCAGCTCCTCTGACTTTTTCTGGGAATCAGGCGACCATCATTTAACATAAGAGGGACTATTACCATTGCTAAAGGAAGTCGGTCAACAGGGTTTTCAAGTTCCAATTCCCGTTATAGCTGTTCTCCTTAGAATATCGGAGAAGGATGGCAAAATACAGTCTCTAGTTCAAGGCCAGATCGTTCCAGCATAGTCAATTCTTTCAAAAAAAGAGTCAGATCGTTCTACTTAGAAAAAGATAAGAAAACACTCTTACCCAATGAAGATGTAAAAAGTTCCTCTGCAATGCAAGTCTAGTTGACAGAACGAGTTAACAACACAAAGCTCCATCATCGCTGACTGTATTCGAACATTTCGATATAGAAGTACTCTGGCAAAACTCTTCTCTTTTTCTTTGGAAAGGAAACTTTCCGCAGCAGTTGATAAGTTGTTCATTTACGCACGAAGGAACTTCAAGTTCGCCCTTTTTAATTAATTAAGTCTACCCACGTAATTGAATCAGCTTGTTTTTCCACCGGTTAGGGACATTCACAAAATTAATACTGTGCTATAATGCTAATCCGCATACTATGAAATGTAACCCAAAAAAATGTAAAGAAGTGGTGGTTAACTTAATGAAAAATCCAAACATCGTAATTAGACCGTTATGTGCCGACAACTGTCAAATTGAGCGCGTTTCCTCATATAAACTATCACGTGTAGGTATCAGTGAAGTGCTCAAATGGAATCATCACATAGATTACCTTGTTACCAAGGCATCTAAGAGACTCTATGCCTTACGACTTCTGAAAAGGGCGGTGTGAATTCCCGAACACATCATACTTTTTGTCTATAGGAGTAGTGTTTTGGTCTATCCTAAAATATGACATTTGGCAAAATATCCCTGAGTACCTTTGTAATAGCATTGAATCAATTCAAAAAAGGGCTTTGAAGATCATTTACCCGGACTGCTCATATGATCAAGCCCTGGTGCTGACTAATGAAGACACTCTATCGGATAGATAGAGACAGTTCATGTAAGAAGTTTCATGATGAATGATGACAGAGGCAACGCAGAGTAGAGAACACCCATTGGCATTCCTGGTGCAGTTGCCTATGTTGGAGTCAATACCGTATAACATAGGATCAGGCGCTACGCAGCCTACCAAACCACTGGAAAAACTAAGAGAAGCCAGGACTTCTTTACCACCAAATACCATGTTCTTATTAGAATTGAACATTAGTTCGTAATATTGGACTGTTATTAGTGTTTGTATGTTATAATAATTACATGCAGTGCACATATTTGTAGTAATGATTGCAATTACCCATGTTAATTCAGTTTTTATTCTAATTGCAAGAGATTCAAATAAACGATTGTTATTCATTTATTTGATAATAAAAATTAACGGTAAAACTACGACGTTTCGAAGTCTCCATGACCTCATTATCAAGTAAAATGTAAAATGTTAAAACTTGACAATGAGGTCATGGAGACTTCGAAACGTCGTAGTTTTACCGTTAATTTTTATTATCAAATGTATTTCTAAACGTTCTCTGATTGTTATTCATTTAACTATTTTAAAGATTTTTTTATCTGGTTATTTGTAAGCGGAATGATCTGACTTTTTGTGGAACGGAGGTCACTCTGTTACACAGTAATAACAATAGTTGACGAAAACGATATTTTGGGCTAAAAAGAGACAAAAACCCTAACATAAACGATGCACAACTCATCGAGCTACGGGCGTGTCTAAAATACGATATAATGTTTCGCAGGTAAAAGAGTGCAAAGGTAACAATTAAAGACGCAAAATAAAAACCAAAGTTGTACGTAACGTAACATCTGTACGTAACGTAACATTTCCCATGTGTATAATGAGAGGCATATAACAATAAACGCAATACATGGTCGGGTCTTCCATAAATCTAGACGCCCAAATCCAAGATACGCGAAGTTTTAATGCCACAAGTCAAAGTTTGTACTCTAAAAGTAATCGTGAATTGTACCCAATTAAGCCTATTCGCTCAATACGTGTACTTCCAACAAATTAACGCACAACCCGCTTTAAGTTATAAAAATCAACATTGACATGTGCTGA
>NC_090890.1:37911734-37916734 GCF_036669925.1 Montipora capricornis | reverse complement strand
ATAGTGAAGCCATGCAAAAGCGTTACCCTTAGTTTTAAGTACTTAGGGAGCAAGTGTTTTGATTTGAAATCAAATTACTTTATTATAATTATTAACTTTGTCTTTTATATACATGCTATTTTCCTTTATTATATATTATATTTCTCAGATAGTACAAGCGCTGTGATTGGCTAAATTAGCGAGCCGTATTCTACAGGTATGGCCCGCTAAATTTGAAATTTCGATAAATCATCTTCAAGCCAGTTTTTCATGTATTTTCTGTTGCATAAACATTTAAAACCGTTTGAATCTTGCAACTGAGCAACTATTTTAAAAACCAACTTATTGTAAGTCAGCTTATACTTAAAGTTTTTCAGATCTTTATGGCGATTAAACCTTCCGCTTTCAACTAGTTTCCTTTCCCGCGCGCCGCTGATTACCAAAGATAGAACAAATATCTTACAAAGCTCGTTTTATCGGTCCGTACCGTAAGTTACGCAACCTCGTTTCCAGGGCCTCCATCCTCGACATAGTGACCCTGGGAACGAGGTTGTAAATTACGGACCCTTGTTACAATCAAAGGATAGCTTTCGACTCCGTTTTTGAACTTTAGACCTTTTTGTTTTTTTCGGTTCGCGCTCTGGCTACAATGTTAGGATGCGTTTGATTGACCGCATTCCAGAATGGGAACAATAGACAACAGAAATCCTCGTTTTTACGGAGATTCATATGGAAATTGTCAAGCACTTGATAAATTGAAATTTATAACATATATTGTTCATCCTAGTTGCTTAAGAACTAACCCCTAAGCAAACTATTTCAAACCACCACTACACCTATAGTACGCACTCTTTATTGCTATAAAAACAGTTTCAGCTCAAGCGGTCAAGAATTGAGAAAATCTAGGAGACAGTTGTTGTAGTATTTGAGCACGAGCATAGATATTATGTCCTGCGAAAAAAAAGCGCATCATGAATCCCCTTTCGAATTTCGTACATGGATAGTTGGTGACGTTAATTGTCTGTATTCCGAACCACGAGTGATGTTGAAGTTGGGGAAAGAGTAAGAGAACACTTCGCGACGCTTATTGAACATGATCAGCGTGCGTCTAATTAGATGCAATCCTGGACAAAAGAAATCACAATGCTATCAATTAAACGGAAGATGAAAGTAAACATTTGAAAGACGTTGGATAATTTCAATCGACTCTGGTTGAACAACGTATACTATATTCCAGATTCCGTATTCTTGATTTTTGGCAAACCCGTTTACCTAGTGAACTGTTAGGTTGATGTGGCGAATAGACTGATTGGGGCACGTACAAAACCCAGGTCTCCGCGGCCGGTTACAGGTCTCTGTTTCATTAAAGCTAACCTTAGGCCTAAAAACTCTTGTTTAGGTCTAATTAGGCCTAAGGTCAGCTTTAAAGAATGTTTAGGTTTGTTTCTGTATATGTAAAACAGAGACCCGTGAACGAGATCTGTGACCTGAGAGAGACCTGTGTTTTGTACCTGCCGGACTATGTACCATTTGTGGCAGTTAAACGCTCCTCTAGACTTCAACTAGTTTCCTTTCCCGCTATCAAGTGTATCGCCCTAGCTGCCGGACTATAAATGTCACTTTTCAAAAATTGAGAAATCAAACTTTATTGATGTGCTTAAGTTCAGCAACGCTTTTAATTTCTTAAACATATTATACTATCTTCTTTGTATTCATATATTTCATTAAATAGCTCAACTATTTTAGTGAACTTCATAAATAAACAACTCATGCATGCTATAAAATTATTTAAAATCTCTGTCTTCAACATGTTCCGGGTGTCAAGTGGTTTTGGGTCAAGACAATAGAGTGTTTTCATTTGACGTCACAGCAGCCATGTTGGTGTTCCTAAACAATGGAACGGCGGCCATGTTGGTGTCCCCAACTGATCCTCCGGGAATTGAGCTCTGTTACCATGCAAACGATTTCTTTTGTTTCGGAGGAAAAACAAGGTTACGGATCACGTGAGTGAAAACACTCTATAATGGCTTACCAAATGTATATTGTCCTACCCCTTTAAAGTTTTTAGCTTGTTTAAAAGAGCTTTCAAAATGGTGAAGAACGGCGTTCATTTTATTGTGATAGCTCTTTTGGTTGCCGAGTTATTCAAGGTTTTGATTTATGCAAATTAGACGACTTGTGACGTCACATTGTGGACACAATATGATGTAAAATCACAAAAAATGGAATATCTCTGAGGACGTTTTCTGTATGGAACTGAAACTTTTCACAGTTATTATACTCATTACAAAGTTCCATGAACGTCCCACTGTGACGTTTCCATAGCAACGCAATGGGCTCCAGGCCCTCCCCATATAAAGGGTAAAATCAGAGTTTCCCTCCCCAATAAGGGTTATTTGCTCTTGATGTTCATTCAGTGGGTGTGAGCGAATATGGACATTACACAACATAAGCATAAGGAAGTCTGTTAGACTCTGGAGCAACAAAGAAGGCATTTTTCATTAGAGGTCTGGTAAGGAGTATGTTGCTATGGTGACATCATAATCACTATCGCAATGTGTAGTTTTGGCAGCACATCAACCATGCAAAATTTCAACCCTGCAAACTTAGTATTTGCAAAGATATTCCATATTTTGTGATTTTACATAATTTTGTGTCCACTATGTGACGTCACAAGTCCTCAAATTTGCATAAATCTAAATCTTGAATAATTCGGCAACCAAGACTGCTATTACAATAAAGTAAACGCCATTCTTCATCATATGGAAAACTCTTTCGAACAAGCTAATAAAAAAATTTGAGTCATATGCACTTTAAGGCCGAGACACACTAGGCGACAAGTCGCTTCGTGTATACTACTTGAAAAACAAGTCGCTGCGACACGACGCCTGTTCGTGCACACGCAGTGATCTCGTATGAGGGGGAATGTGAACTAGTTTTCTAATTCAATATGGCGGACCATATGACATTCTGTCATTGTTTGCATTTATATTTTGTCGCAGCGACTTGTTGCCTGAAGTGTACACACTGTGCTACAACGCTGCTTTCGCAAAGTTTGTCGCTGCGATCGGAACGACAAATTCTGCCGCAGCGATAATGATTTTCAAAAAATTAACCGTGTCACACGAAGCGAATTGTTGTGGCGACTTGTGCCCGCGACGTGTCGCAGCGACTTATCGCCTAGTGTGTCCCAGCTTTTAGAGATTATCCGGATACTGGATTCAAAACGACCTACTCGTAATGTATTCCGTGTAGTGACAGAAAATAATTAGACGTCAAACCACTTAAAATGTTCAAGAAATACCTCGCAAAATTTCAACAACATACAAAGAAACATTCTATTGTTAAATGAAAGCAAGAATACTCTTCATCTCAAACTGTCTACCGAACTTAATTTATGAAAAACATAAAACGTCATTTGACAGTACAATGCAAAGGGAATCTTTTCTGGCGTCATTGCTTATATTTTGTTTCATTAACACACGAGTTTTCTCGCACAAGGCATCATGCTATTCACAAATTGGCTTCAAAAGGTAAAAGAACTTGTTAAACTTACTTAAAAGTCCAAGTTTAAGCCTTTTAGCTTTTCTTAACGAGCCAGCTATTAGCCATAAAAAAACTGATATATTTCGAATCGCTCAAAGATTTCTGGTATAATAGACAATTTTACAGTTGTGTGCTTAGTTACCTGGCCTTCGAATGAAAGTGAGGTTGGAGTTGACCTTGCTTTGATGGAAACCCCACTGCTTTTCTTATGTTAACGATGTTGTTCTCATGCTAATAAGTAGGAAATTACATAAGAAAAGCTGTGTGGTTTCTATCAAAGCAAGGTCAAGTCCAGCCTCACTTTCATTCAAAGACCAGGTAACTAAGCACACAATTGTAAAATGGTCTATGGGTTCAAATTCCCAGAGATAGCTCATTACGCAATGCACTTTCAATATATTCATGCAGTACTTTATTCTTTGCTGACTCATTAGAAATCGATAGCCTCGTGTTAATGTAGCATTAAAAATCGTAAACAACGACTCCCCCGTAGAACCCAACTGTTTCGTTCCATGCAGATTAGCTTAAGTGATTTATTGCATCCTGATCTTTTGACAGCTTCAAGGGTTTGAAGCCCTTGTCATATTAAAAAGGTCGGAAAAGTCACGACGTGTTTACATTAACGAGAATTTATATTTTGAGATGACGTTCTCGTTGCCGTCTCAGTCGTCGTTGATAAAAGGGGCTGAGTCACGGTTAAATGGTTTGAAAAGTTTAGCTAAACTTTTCAATTTCGTTGTTCGCCATCCATGTCAATCTTCTCCATCCTTAACCATCCTCGTTCCTTTATGCTTTGTTATAATCTCTTTGGTGTTTTTCTATCTTTGTAAAGTATTATTTTCAGGTTTCCTTCAATTTAACAGTAATTTTGTCGATGCTCAAAATAACTCAAAATACCGTGACTGAGCTCCTTTAAGTTCTCTATCGTTAAAAGAGGTGGGCAAACAGCTTCAACTTCATTCAACATTCGCGATAACAAAAGAAATGTTGAATGGTTGTTGAAGCAAAGTTTTAACACTTTTTAACTCATTCAAAATCGATTCAACTCCGATTCAACATGTTTCAACACGGTTGAAAGAAGGGAAGGGAGGGGGGGGGGGGATGGCAAGCGGTGTCAACATCGCCGTTGAAGCCGTGTGTCGGGGCCCACACCCCACGTGCATTGAATCCAGATTTGGATTTGGATACTAACTATGTTCGATGGAGAAACCAACTGCTCGCTGGATAAAATTAGCACTTTATCAGACAATATTAAAATACACTGCAAAATAGTCGTATTTTTTGCGAACGCAAGCGAACGCGGTAAATATTCGAACGAAACGTCTGGAGTGAGTGTAAAAACGGCAAAGGAGAATGGGGAGAGACGCCCTACGGGCGTGTGAGGCTCGCGCGCTTCACACGCGAGGATCACGCTTACGGCGCTTCGCGCCTTCCGAAAAGGGAAGAAAACGACTGTTTTGCAGTCTAATATTAAA
>NC_090890.1:37894234-37906734 GCF_036669925.1 Montipora capricornis | reverse complement strand
AAGGTCTCATGTTGGTGCTTTTTCAATGTGTCATGTCGCTGGTCGGAAATTAAATGCAATTTTAAAAAAAGGATGTCATTTGTCGCGGTTTCACTTTAAGTGCTGTCGCTACTTTTTAGGCCATGTCGCTTGTCATAATTTACCGTTGCAGAGCCTAAAAGGCGCGTTCGAAAACTTTCGTAAATGTTTAACACAAAGTATATTGAACATACTCTGTCCCACCCAGGTCTGAGATTTTTTCTCTGTCCTTGGATGATGAACAAAATTTAAAGTAGTTCCTGATGCTGTTGTTCAGCTAAGGTTCTTTATCCATCTCTCACATTCACAGCAGTGTTAAGGCCTGACTTGATTCTGTGCCATCATAGTCATACACAAAACTTATTTTCCTATGAACCAATTAAACCAATCCGCCTAAGAAACACATTGCAAAACAAATAGAAATGAAGACATGCATTTGCATTTTGGAATGCGCCTTGTTAGACATAATAGGAGACATACCTTTGACAAATTATTCTTTCCATGAACAGTGAAAAAGGCAAGGGAAGAAGCCATAATAAAACCAAATGCTCCATCAAGCAATGTCGTCTTGTAATTTGCAATTCTATCTTGCATACCACAGAACAGTACCATGAGGAGGGAACATGATAGTGATACTATTATTATAATCTTTTCTGGATAACTCTGGCGGTTCGTCGTCCAAGTCGCTAAAACAACTAATGGTGCTGTCATCGCTAATGAAACCTAAAAAAGATGAACCCCTTATATATGAATTTTTAAGGTCTCAGAACACATGTAATATTCTTTTTTTCATTGTTGGCACATCATGGTAGTCTAATATTGATTTAAGTGAGGTAAGCATTTATAATCTTTTGATTATCTTTTCTAGTATAATTATTATCATTATACAATTTCTAGTATAGAGTATTGTCCGACTTAAGTGTGCATGTATTCTAATAATAATAATAATAATAATAATAATAATAATGAATGTGTTGATAGTGAACAAAGAATGCTCAACCAATACCTTGCAAGCATGATGAGAACCTGCTGAAGTACATTACTGTATGCTACAATAGAAATGGAGCTGTTGAGAGGCAGGCTAGACAGTAAAGAGGACTTTAAGAAAAGGGAAGCGGATGAGCAAAATGCATGGCCAGTTTGAGAAAGAAACTGAGGAAATAAAGACTGAGACATCAAGGAACTGGTTCACCAAAGGTGACCTGATGAGGGAAATGGAGAGTCTGCTGATAACAGCCCAAGACCAGCCTCTGAACACAAACTTGGTGAAGAGAGGTGTTTACAACATGGGTGGAACCAACAAAAGAATGTTGACTATGCGGGGGAAAAGTGGAGTCAGTGTGATTGTAAGCGCGTGCTAAATGCTAGCGCAAAGAGAATTCAAACGCCGCCGTGACAAAGTTTGTCATTTACCTACCCCTGTACACTACCCTGGATGCCAGAGGTTTTTTCTCTCTTAGAGCGACGGATTAGAGAGGTGCGGAGCGGCGAGAAAAACCTCTGGTACAGGCTGTTGAGAACCTCACTTCCAAGCCCCGTTTGATTGACATCGAAATAACTCAGTAAATTGATACGTGACATAACCTACCAATCAGCATCTTCGGTTCCCACAATACATTCGTCTTATTTACTTCGATGTCAAATTCAAAAATTCAATGTTCCATATAAAACTTTGCTGTCGAATATGAAAATAAAAACTTAAATTTGAAATGTGGATGTCAAATTCAGAAGTTGAATTTTGGCGGACATATACAAACAACAAAAAAAAATGTAGAACCCACTGAACTTTTTCTGCCTTCAAAGACTCGATTTCCGGAACTTTGCAATGTTTCGATTATGGCCACAGTGGGCACAAGGAATCAGGTTTATGGCAATTGAAAACTTGTTTGAACTACTTTCTGTTGCTAAACCAATCAGAGTACTCGTTAGAACTGACAAGTTCCCAGAACCAATTGAATTGCTAGGGTCAAAATCTGACTCTGGGAATATAAAACGGCATCCCATTGGACCGGCCTTCTCAAAGAACTCAACGGCCTGCACCAGAGGTTTTTCCTCACCTATTCAGTCACTCTGAGAGAGAAAAACCTCTGGCAGCCAGGGTACCTGTACACTGGTCATAATTTTTTTTAAATGCAAAAAGTACCCATATGAGGTCAGTGATCACTGGTACCAACATTCCCCAGAGAGGGTACTAGATGATTCACACACACGTAAGATTGTCTACGACCTTCATTCATGATGGACAGGGAGATTGGGCATTGAAGACCTGACACGTACATTGTAGTATTAAAAAAAGACCCATACAAGTGACAGTTGATTGACGTTTCAATTCCTGGGGACCAAAACATCACAATGAAGGAAGAAGAAAAGATCACTTGACCGTCTAACTACTCAGAGTTAAGAAGGTTTTTTTTAAAATTCAATATTTATCGAGGGGCATCCAATTTAGCAGAGCTATTTTAAATGGAGCCCTCACACAACACAAAAACAAAGACATTAAAAAAACTAGACAAATAATTAAGTTATAAAGGCAACATGTACTACAGGAGTTACTGTTTAAGATGGGGGTTTAGTTTGATCTTACACCTGTAAATTTGCTAATGTCTCTACTTGTCTAATGTTTCTCGGAAGGGTGTTGTAAGTCAGACCACCGATTATTCTGAAGCTTCCCTGTGGTCTGAAGTTGCCTGCTTCCAAGGTAAAAGTCATCCCATTAGTAATTGGAGCATCAGGGTCAATAAAATTCCATTGAAGATAAAAAGCCACATGTGCCAATTCAACATTGACTGCAACTGCATCAGAGTCAGAGAAGAATTGTAACAACTATAATAACAATGGTATATTTTGGCATTCCAAATTGGCAGACATCTTGAGAATTGATTTCACGGTAAGGAACTCAGGCCTCGATCTTGTTACGTCATCCAGATTAAAAAATTTCCTGATTTAGAATACACATGGTTCCAGATTCATCGCGGATTAAAAAATATCCCCTATGGAGAGCGTATTCAAAAAGTTCGGAATTTGCCAGCGAATTTGCCGGATACGTGTGGATGGAAGGCATAACCTGGAGAAAAACCTCTCAAAGCAGAGCAGAGTAGAAAACCAACCACTTTAATAGCCTGCAGTGCAGGCGTATTTTGGGCGCGCGAGTGCACATTTTCGTATTAGGCCACCATCTTACATTTGGTAACTGTGGAAGATTGGGGCGAGGAAATATTCGAGTGCCCCACCCCCAACCCGCCACTGCACCAACCCTCTCCTAGTCAAGCATCTAATCACAATCCAAGATGGCGGCATCGAAAACCTGATTTATCTAGTGTTCCGCGCCAAAATAACGCCTGCACTGCAGGCTACCAACCACTCAACTCTCATACTGTACAATGATGTATGATGCCAAGACAAGTCTGCAAAGCAAACCAGGGAAACTTTTGTGGGAGGCGAGTAGTCTCTCACCACTATGCCAGATCTCCTCTCCCTTTACATGTATTCTTTCAAAAACATTAAAGAGCTCATACTATTCTCAGCTTCTAAAATTTTATGACTTTCCAATTGTCCCTTTGAACTTAGAATGACCTTCAGTTCACAAAAAAATTATATAAGCACAAACATGCACAAATTCTAGTTGTATTTCCTAAGTTAGTTTAAAGATTAACCAGTTACTAACCAAGCGCGCGGGCCGTACTGGTCCAGTATGGCCCGAGCAAGCTTGGTTAGTAAGTTGTTTATTACATGGCACTCTGTTTCTGATAATAAAATGCACTTCTGGTGCAATCAATCTTTTTAGCTTTTTATCTTTTAGCTTTTTACCTTTTTAGCTTTTCAATCTTTTTATCTTTCAATCTTTTTAGCTTCTTCTGGTAGTTTCACTGTAAAGAATGACAAATTATTCACAGTTTTTTTCGCTGTTTTGGTCGCAAATTATGAATTTGCCGGCTTTGCTCCAAAACAAAAATTCACGGCTTAGACCGTTTCCACGGAAATGGTCCGTACTGCAAAATCCCAACCGAGAAAGAACCAATCAGAGTGCTGGGATTTGCCCAAGACTGGCTTTGCCATATAATAAAGGGTTTTATTTCAGAAATACACACTTATCTAGACTAACACAGAATCTGTTAAGATGACATATAAGAAAGAAAGAACAACATCACATAAACCACATACACAAAAAGATTCAGATCCTCCTGAACTGCCAAATGTTGACTGATTGAGATCCAATCCAAATGTGACCATAACAGCGACATGCAGGACAAGAAAGGGAAGGAAATGTCTAGCCTGGCTCCTGAAACTAAAAGAAAAGTAATAACTACAGTATTGGTCACTGGGGGTAAAAATCATTGGTCAGGAATTTGAAGACCGTCCACCCTCTTTTATGTAAACTGCAGGAGGCCACAAACATTCATTTACAACAACCTGCAATGAACTGATATATACATAAGGTTGTAGAGTGCAGAAGAGGTTATGGAGTGCAATTACGGAAGTTGTTATGAGAACACAGCAACTGAGTTATTTTGTTGAGTGTATATTAATAACTATTTTAAAATCTTATGAACTTGCTCGTGCATTTTGTGATTATAATGGCCACTCGGCATGATGTTTTAAAAGTTCATAGATTACACTTGCCGACAACTAGTGCAATTTTGAGAACTTTCAAAACATGTGCCCATAAATAGCGAAATGCACTTGCAATCAATTTCCGAAATTTAAGACCAAGTAACATGCACAACACTGTTGTCTTCAAGTTGAAAAAAGTTGTTGCTTGTATTACCACCTACGTGGCCAACTTGTCACGCAGCAAAATCCAGTGTTGCAAGTTGAAGACATTTAAATGATTGGTCAATTGCAAGCAGCTGCATTAAAACAAAAATGGCAACTGCTATGGACTATCGAAAGAGAGCACTTGCCACACCTTTTTTAAAGAATGCTGTTAGAGGAAGAAGAAACAAGACCTCAAAAACATAATATTGTAAGATTTACATGTACATGCTGGAGTGGACTGTTCGAAAGGGAGGAAAGGGGATTAATTTCCACCAGCTGGTGAAGGAACTTGAAGTTAGTGACATTTAAATCACGTACAGAAAATTGTTTTAGATTGTCCAAGGAACAATTTTGCTTTCTAATGGAAACGTTATCTCCCTTAATTTAGAAAAAGGAACACAGTATTCCTATTTCTCCACCAGGCATGTTTTTATTTTCAATTTGGCACGATGCTGCGCTTGTCAGTGACAACCAATTACAAGTCCCATTGCATCCATTTGTTGCCAAAAGTAGAGCTTTCTTCCACTCTCCACAACACGTTGACGTGACTTGCAACACAGGATTTTGTTGCGTGACAAGTTGGCCATGTAGGTGGTTATGTTCTTTCTTTCATTGTTGGCGCATCGTTGTAGTCTAATCTCGATTTAAGTTCTTGAACTTGCAAAGCAACAGTGTCATGTGTGACAAGTTGAAGGAAATTGTTGCCCATATTACTTGGCCTTTATGGAACAATAATTATTAATGCAGCCTCTTCAAAACAATGCTGCAAATCTTAGAAAAAGAAGGAGTCAGGGTGGATTTCAAAAGCCTTGTGTAACTTTCAAGAACTTTGTTTGTGAAGAAGAATAGTTAGCTAATAGGTCACTGATAGCTGCTTTGCCTAACATAAGGAGCTGTTCCCACATCCAAAACACATTCCCTAAAGGCCGATACACACGAGGGGTTTTGCTCCTGGAGCATGCAAGGCTCCAGGGGCATGCTACTGGAGCAAAACTCCTCAGTGTGTACCAACCATTTCAAGGGAAATCTTCATCCTCGGGAGCAGAATTTCCACCCGGCAAAATGCTCCATGGTATTTTAATTTTAAACAAGTTAAATATTTGGGAGTTGAATCTCCCGCGGGAAATTGAGCAGATCTCAAAATGTTCCCTCGTGTGTACTGACACTTTTTTTGCTGCACGTGGATTAATATGGCAAATGTAAGGCATTGACCAATCAGATTACCCAATGTTTTCATCCATAATTCCTTTGGAACTAATTGACTCTTGATCAAAATTCAAAATGGCATCCAAAAGATCTAGAACTAAAGCAAGTGGATGCTCAAAAAAAAAAAAAAAAAAAATAGGAGGAAGCTGCCTGGAGTGTTACCAACACAGTAATAGACCCCACAGTTACATGATAAAAATCATAATTATAAAGACTATGGAAGTAAAGCCGTAACGAAGAACTAATGATATAAAGTGTTTGCACCAATACTGGCCAAATTACTAAAAAATCCCAACACGCATATCAAAAGTAGGCGGCACACACTTCTCCAAACATCATCATCATCATCATCATCATCATCATCAAATTAATCAAATTTTCTTCTTTGAATTTGACCTCAAGTAAGCAATCCATCCCAAAGCAATATGTATTCTTAATTTCGTTTGCTCCCTCGTGTGTACTATAATATGGAGCAAGCTCCCGCAGCATGGTGCCTGGTGTGTACTGGTCGTAAAATGCAAATGACAGGTCTTTTTGACACCTGTGTGCCTTAAAACCGACCATAAAGACGCTTCGTCCTAAACCATTTCCGATTTTAAATATTGATGTACTAAAATTTAATACTTTTAAAAAAATTTATCATTCAACAAATAATGCACTCTTTCAATTGCAAACGCGTCCTTTTTTTTTTTAACTAAAATTTGTCCACACGGCCCCACTGTACTTGATAATGTTATTAAGCCCACAAACCTTTTACTTCTTTTTCTTCCCCAGCTTTTGAAAATAAAAACGATGACACAACTCTCCAGCCAGTAGAATGAAATAAACGAATGTGAACGTTGAAACAATCGAAATTGAAAAAGGCTTTCGACAACCAAGATCGCTGCATAGAGCATTGTCGACATGTAAATTGCGCAAAGGTTAAGCTTGCTAAACATTGTGACAGTCCTTTTGTGTGATGAATGTTCGGCGCTAGATTCTGGGAACTGTGAAAATCTTTCCGCCAAAACATCGCCTTTGGAATTGGTGTCGTAAACAGGACGATTTGTACGTTCGTGTGACCTTTCATGTAGTTCAATGCCAATCTCCATTTCACATCAAAAGGCTGGATCATCTCCAGACGTGATTTGCGATCGAGGAAAAATTCATCGTTGTCTACTTAAGAGCAGTCCTGGGCAGTAGTATGATTGTAACCATGGGGACCATACCCAGCCTTGGCACACTCCGCAGTTAAATTCTTGAATATCAAGCGATTTATCCCAGCATCATTTTAAAGAATGCATTAATAATGGTAAACGAGTGAAGTGTTATCTTTATCTTTTTTTTTTTTTGCCTTCTTCTCGCGAAATCTTTCCTGAAAGCTGTTTGTGGCCTTTTGAAACTCTTCCCTAGCAGGGGAGGGGAGGGGGAGGGTACTATCATTTGATCTTGTGGATTCAGCACATGTAAAAATGTGTGCACAAAACAAGTAAGTAACATGTATACTGAAATCTTTGGACAGATTAAATTCTTAAGCTTGATTTGTTTTTTTAATTCTTGTGTGCTTTAACCTAAATCAGATATTTTACTCGTTTTTTGAACTTCCTTGTAATCTCTCTGATGATGTGTTCTGCGGTTGACTTCACACGTTAACCTTTGAGTTGGATGAACAAGACGCCTGTGAGGGTGTATCCGTGGGATGCACAACAGTTAGCATAAATTGTCCAGTTACAGTTAAGCACAACTACGGATAAAATTAGGAAAATGACAAGAGTTTACCAGAAAGACGAATATGTAATTTAAATAGCAGGTATTTGCTGTAAAACAGAAATAGAATTACAAAGTTTACGCCCACAAGAATTCAGAATCTCAACAGTCGAACTTGAATTCTTGTTTCAAGTATTTCAAAATATTCCTGTTACCGAGTTTATAAGATCGACTGTGAATTTGGCAGAAGTTTCGGAAGTACTATCAGGATTTAAATGTTGGCTGGAATAGAAGTTACTGATTTTCCTGAGGGTAAGCTTAGTAGTCACGCAAACGGCTTCGGAGTTGCTCGTATTTTTCCAGCTGATTTTGTTTCATGCATCACTTCCACATGCACACTTTTACACGCAAAGCCACGTTTTATGCATTGAAATGTCACTGGCAACACAGACGCAAGGCAGACAATGTTTCCACGGCTATGTTTCCATGATCAAATTTTCTACGCGACTGTCGAACTAAAGCAAGTGGATGGTCGAAAAAAAAAAAAACGAGGAAGCTGCCTGGAGTGTTACCAACACAGTAATAGTAATAGTTCCTGTGGTCACATGGGGTTCCTGTGGTCACCTATCACGTGATTTCGCAGGCGTGAAGAATCGAGATTTTTTGGGTAGACTAACCTGCGATCAGGCCCATTTTTAGCTTCGCCCATATGTTCTCTAAAGTCGTCGCTCGCTAAAATTGGGCCTGACCAAAAGTCTCTCAAGAATATATCCAAACTCGTGATCTGATTGGCTGTTGAAACGCCGGAAGTGAAAATGCCATCGTGATTGCGCGGAGCTCTCGCGAAGTTCTGGAGACTAATCCGCCATAAGTGTACGAAAAAATTTGCTCCCTTTTGTTCTTACAATGCCGTGGACGGTGCAACTTGATTTTATTTGTATAAATGGAGATATGCCATCTGAAACATCTCATAATTTGTCCAGAATCGGGTTTGAATCTCTGGAACGAGTGAAATTAGCGATTCCCTTGTGGGGCTCTGTGGCCATGGGGTTGAAAGTACTTTGGCACAAACTTCCCTGATGTTTTGAAAGCTAAATAGCTGGTTCTTTCAAATGGCAATGAAAGCCGATGCATATTGGTTACCTGGATGAGACAGGGGACATATATATCAACAGGAGGAGATGCTGATAAAATGGCAAGTTACACGAATGCATGTTTTGAATATCTGTGTATCAAACGGCTTTATTTATTTACTGTACATGACACGGTTTGTTTGCACACTTCATAATATTTCCAGTTGATTTAACTTAAAACTCGCACTCCAGAAACTAAACTGGCATGTTTCCAGAGAGATCAATTGTACAACAATAAAAGAAACTTTGCGAGTCCATCTTACTGTTCGTACTCCATCAAAAAATTAACAGCCAAACTTATCATGATTTTACTGCGCGCAATTCTAGAAATAAACTGCAACTGAAGATATTACCCGAAAAAATCACCAAAGAAACCTTCATGGGCAAACACGTTAAAGGAATAATGTATTTCCAAACCGTCCAACGACAAAATGCTAGGTTATCTCAATTACAAATTAAGATGTCAAGCTTAAAAGATTGCATATTCACCGGCCTTTGCCGCAATATAGTCGTCGAAAACATTCCCCATGCTTTAAATGTGTTTTTCTCAAATCATGAAGCCAACGGTAACTTCCGAATTCGTTTATAATATTCCTCCCACGGTAATTAACTCTGGTCAAAACAAAACAGCGTGAATCTGCCGTCCACGCGTGTATTGGTGTAATGGAAGTAAATTTGATTGGCCGATGAAGGACATGTCAATCAATCAAAAAAAGTGGGTGGAAGGAATCTCGAAGAGGAATTTGGTCAGGCTCTATTTTTCGTTTCGCCAACTGCACATTACGTATCACGCGAAACTAAAATAGAGCCTGATCGCAGGTTATGGGTGGACGGGAGTGGACGGGCGATGTGCAAAATCTGAATCTGCGCCATTTTGAATTTTGAATAAGAACTATGCGCACGCATCTATTTATTTTTATCAAGAGCGCGGGAGAGCGCGGGCTCTGCGCGCGCAACTATTTTCAGCTGAAAACCTTTTCAAGATTTTCGCGGGCTCTCAACGAGTTACCTCGTGCGAACGGACTTTCCGCCGCTCACTCGAGTTCGGGTATCTCCCCGAGATTTCGGGAGTGAGCGCTGGCTCATTTCCCGAAACAGCGGCTTGTAATCGAGCCTAGACTTTGCGTCGACTTTGCGTGGATCGAAAGGAATACAACCACCATTGGTAAGTTCAATTCATTTTTTCAAACTTTAATGCGATGTTTCTTAAAAAGTTCATCGTTGCTAATTGTCAAAGCGTTATCAGGGAAATGTTTACTACGTCAAGAGTATATGTAAAGCCCGATGTCGGCATCCGAGCAACGACAAACCAAGCACCTTTGCTGTCGTCCTCCTGCTGTGAATTGATGTCGACTTTTCTGAACAAAACGGGAACTCAACCGGGTAATTGTACTCTGACCCATAGCGGTCACAAATACAAACCAAATGAACCGAGTGATTGTGGTCGGTGTCCATTGAGCCAAATGACCTTTTGTGGTCACAAACGAAATGAACCGAATATTTGTATCTGGTGGCGATTTAGTAAACTGAAACGTCGAATGAATTCAACTGTTGTGCTATTAAACAACCCACTAACCGTTCATGGGCTAATCAGTGTTGTGCTATTAAACAACCCACTAATCGTTCATGGGCTAATCAGTGCTGATTGTAGTTCACAAGATCATGATGAGACTTTAACAATTCGTAACTGTGAGAAAAATGAGAAGCACATTAATTATCACCCTGCAAGCAGAGCCTTTCTTTTGCTTGCTCGATTTTGGCATTCTCGAGAAAGGCTCTGCATGAATCGAGTAAGATCTTTATTGAATATGCGCTGCATGTTGCCAGGATACAGTCTCAAACCCAAGCCAAATATGCCAGATCTCGCCGCCATCTTGGTTTTTCATGGTACAGCGGGCTCAATTATAACCATCGGTTTTGTCACTAAACAGACGCTCGCACTGGAAAAACCGGTTTGACGAGAGAAAACAAGATTGACTAGTCCAGAAGTTCGGGCTGCGGCAGCTTCAAAGAGTTGACGCGATTCGAGCAGAGCCTACTTTTCTCCTCTTCAGTAAAGAAAAAGACAAAAGGAGGCTCTGCTCGCAGGGTGATTAATTATTATAGTGTAACTATTTCTGAGAAAGTTGAATCTGGTAAGAAAACAGTAAAGCGTCTGAGGAAAAGGGATAGGGAACCATCTCGAATTCCTGTTAAGAGAATTCTAAAGGGTCTAAACAAGAGAAAGTTCAGGAAAAGAATACAGTCTTTTGTAAGGCAACATCTTCCAGACAACTCTTTCATGAGTGATTTGTGTAAAAATTACAAAACCTGGAACATATGGTATATCACTGATCATTCTTATAATAAATTTGTTTTTTACATGAAGTTACAGAAAAAAAATGTAAAACAAGAGAAAGGCATTGTACATGTAGCTGTAGACAAACACACAATCATGATGTGCAAAATTTAATGAATTGTAAAGGTGATACCTTTCCTCAACTTCATAATGATAATTCAAGGTTAAAGGGAGGCATGTCTCTCGAGAATGCAGTTAGTCATGATACGCCATTGAATCGTTTGACTGAAAGGCTTCGTCTGATAGGACTGATACCACATGATGTAGGTGGATGTGGGATTGTTTCTTTAAATCAGTTTCACACCAACTGTATAGGACTGCTGACTTGCACCTTGAAATTCGTATGGCTGGAATTAACCATTTACAGAATTACCCAGAATTATATATTGAAAGTATTTCTGATGATGACTGGAATAACTATATTCGGCAAATGTCAAAACAAGGCACATGGTGTGATAATATCATTATGCAAGCTGTGGCTAATGCATATAACTGTCATTCATATCACAGAATCTAATATAGATTCACCTGAATGTATATTCCTAACTCCTGTTGCTGATCAGGAAGGACGGAAGACAATTTTTATTGGATATATCAATGCGTTGCACTATGTTTCAACAGTGACTGACAAAAATGGTCAACATAAAAACAAACTGAGATACATAAAGAGAAAGTTATCGGAAACCAATGAAAACAAAGAATGTAGGCATCTCAAGCACAGAGATTACTTGAAAAGAGTCAAATATACAGAAACAGCCAATGAGAGGGCAAGCAGACTTGCAGATAAAAGAGATACTTATAAGAAAAACATGTGTGAAGAAACTCCTGAAAAGCGAAAAGAGAGACTTGCAAATAAAAGAGACAGTTATAGAAAAAGGATGTCTGAAGAAACTGCTAAAAAACGAAAAGAGAGACTTGAAAATAAGAGAGCCAGTTATAGAAATGAGAAGTCTGAAACAATTTCTGAAGGACAAAACAAAAGTTGTGCCAATCCAATTCATGAACAAAAACAGGCACAAAATAACATGAACATTTTTCATAAGTCCAATGAGTTTTCAGTTTGTCAATGCACTGTGTGTTTTGAAGCATGGCCATTGAAATCCAGCCCAAGGAGGGCAAACCATTACAGTGTCAAAGGTGCACAAGAGATAAACAACAACCAAAGAAATTTTCCAAGGAAAATGACATGTTGCCATCATTAGTACCTTTACAACTGCTAGGATTAACCCAAGTAGAAGAAATGCTTATTGCTCGTGCACTCCCTATTATGCGTGTTTACATAAAACCTGGTGGACAAAGGGGCTATTCGGGCCACGTTATCAATTTGCCTCAGAATATAGCTGAACTAGCACATTCTCTGCCTA
>NC_090890.1:37876734-37889234 GCF_036669925.1 Montipora capricornis | reverse complement strand
GTTCCTGATTACTTCAACTTGCTCCCCATAATCTGCTTACTGTTTAAGAATATATAAAACTTGTCTTTCCAGTACGTTGCATGCATCGTAAAGTAGCACCTTTAGACTACAACTCAGCACCATTTACTTGCAGTTGAAAAACAAAAGTTTATTGCAGTCAAACCTGACAGACCATGAAAACCTAAAATTATTTCTCGAATGTGTATTCTGTTGCAATCAATCAGATGCAATTATGCTTCGGTTTCATCTACCTTCAAATTCCTCACAACCAGCTTTACAGAAATAATTTCACACTTTGTTAGGTTTGAATGTAAGTGAATCTTTATTCCTTGTTTATTTGCAAAATAAAAAGAAAGTCATTTGAACCATTTCACTAACACTTCTTTTCTTTTCTTTAGCCCCCAAAAGCTACAAAACTGTCTCTGGGTATATCCACTCAGTATCTCCTGTGAATAAAGCTGCCAATTCACAAACAAAATACTTCAATTGTAGTATTCAAACCAATGACACAGTGGTTAGGGCAGTCTGCTTTAATCCTGACAAGAAGCCTCATCTGGAAGAAATCCAAAAAGGGAAAACTGCTGTCACCCTCTTCAATGTCAGAAGTTCAATAAAAGATGAAGTTGAAAGTGTGGTAATCCAAAATAATACCAAGATGCAACCAGTGGTTCTGCCATTTTCATATAAAGACATCAGCATGATGTCGTCATTGCCAAGTCTTGCATTGCTTCAAGATGTTTCTTTGGAACAACTGGTAGAAGTGAAGGCGAAACTTACTAGGCTAACTGCAGTTAAAACTCAAAACAACCATTTTGGCCAACCTCTGAACAGAAACAAGAAGATATTTTAGTTGATCACACTACCTCAATCAAAGTCATCCTTTGGCATGAACATTGTGACACGCTTACTGAGGAAAAAACATACAGGCTAAAGAACCTAAGAATCAAAGAATCATATGGAACAAGATACCTGAACACTCCTAAATCAGAGAACTTTGAATTCGAGGAAATTGCTGCATTCACCCAGAGTTTAGCTGCTGTTGTAACTGACATAGAGTCTCTGTCACAGGCCAAGATGTCAGCAAAGATCATTGGTGTACAAAGTGCAATGAAATCCCTTTCTTGTGTGGCATGCAAGAAAAAGGTGACCATTAAGACCAGTGTACAAATAGCAAACTGCCAATCCTGTAAGCTAATGCAAAAGGTTAATGCTTGCAGCTCACAGTGGATTCTGAAAATTCTATTTCAGAACACTCACAACATCAGTGAAAAGGTTGCAATTATGCTATTCCACCAAGAGGTAACCAAACTCGCAACATCATCAAGTGGTATTAATTTAAATATCATTTCAGAGGAATAATTGATTTTAACCCTCCTAGAAATGGACTCTGAGTTCCTCATCACTTCTAATACTTCTTCCAATAAGTGATAGATGTTTCACAAATAAACATTTAGAATCTTGTTACCTCGCTACCTCGTTACAAACCAAAACGTTGCTTTGTACTAATAACATGTTATTAGCTAATCCGTTCATGTTATCAATGGAATGTTTGCACTACACACACAACATTCTACTTTATAGAGTTTACAACTATCTAATTTCACCAAAGTAATATTCTAGCAGTTGAAGCTTTGTTTAAAACTTAGTGTATGTTATATACATGTAGCCCACACGTTCGTGTTATGCAGTGGATCAAAACATTCTACTTTATTGAGCCTTGAACTATGTAATTTTAACAAAGTTGTATTCTAGTTCAAATTATATTGAAAACTTATCTATGTATTAATTGTTACATACTGATACATGTAGCTGACACAAGTTCATGTTATCGATCAAATTTTCCTATTAGAGATAAAAGGTTTTACTTTGTAATGCATAAAAGTATGTCATTCTACCTAAGGCATTATGTTGTAGTTGAAATTATTTTGTCCACAAATCATAAACAACTAAGAAATAGTACTTTGTATTATCACATTGTTACTTCATTAAAACGTTAGTAAATTTGAAACTTGTCTAATCATGCACCTCTTAGAAATCGACTTGTGCTTTTGGTACCTCACAATACTGCAATTATTATTAAATCCTGATTTAAGATGTACCCGAAATCCCCCTCCTCCCCCCAACCCCTCCCCCACACACCCACCTGAATGACACTTTTCCAATGGCAATTTCTGTTCCCATAATAGCAATTTCGAACGCACTTCATTAATCCCTGATTACTCCTAGTCTTAAACTAAAATTTGTCCACATGGCCCCACTGTATTTGATAATGTTATTAAGCCCACCAACCTTTCAATTCTTTTTCTTTCCAAGATTGTGAAAATAAAAACGATGACACAACTCTCCAGCCAGTAGAATGAAATAAACGAATGTGAACGTTGAAACAATCGAAATTGAAAAAGGCTTTCGACAACCAAGATCGCTGCATAGAGCATTGTCGACATGTAAATCGTGGAAAGGTTAAGCTTGCTAAACATTGTGACAGTCCTTTTGCGTGATGAATGTTCGGCGCTAGATTCTGGGAACTGTGAAAATCCTTCCTCCAAAACAGCGCCTTTGGAATTGGTGTCGTAAACAGGACGATTTGTAAGTTCGTGTGACCTTTCATGTAGTTCAATCCCAATCTCCATTTCACATCTAAAGGCTGGATCACACCCAGACGATTATCCGAGACGTGATTTGCGATCAAGGAAAAAGTGAGCAACCCGGAATCCGGAAACTGGAATCACAGTACAATACAGAGAGTAAAAACTATCCTAAACATTCATAAAAGCTAACCTTAGGCCTAATTAGGCCTAAACAAACGTTTTTAGGCCTAATTAGGCCTAACGTTAGCTTTTATGAATGTTTAGGATAGTTTTTACTCTCTGTATTGTACTGTGATTCCGGATTCCGGATTTTAGGGTTGCCCGGAAAAATTCATCGTTGTTTACGTTACATGTAAGAGCAGTCCTGGGCAGTAGTAGGATTGTAACCATGGGGACCATACCCAGCCTTGGCACACTCCGCAGTTAAATTCTTGATATCAAGCGATTTATCCCAGCATCATTTTAAAGAATGCATTAATAATGGTTAACGAGTGAAGTTTTATCTTTCTCTCTCTTTTTTTTTTTTTGCTTTCTCCTCGCGAAATCTTTCCTGAAAGCTGTTTGTGGCCTTTTGAAACTCTTCCCTAGAGGGGAGGGGGAGGGTACTATCATTTGATCTTGTGGTAGAATATGGCGGATGAGTTTCAGCATGGTTTCAGCATCAAGCCTGTGTCGATATTGGTAATAATATTTGGTCATGAGTGAAACGAAATCGAAACCCGCGGTTGATGACCTCGAAGCAGAAGCCGAAAAAGCATTTGAGCTTGCCTCCGCTCAGCAGAAACAAAATGAAGATGACTTTGATTTTGAGTTTGAAAGCGCCTTCCAAAGTTCGTCATCATCTTTCCCTGCAGAGGCGACAACGAAATCCGGTGGTTCGGCATTTATGATCACAAGTGATGCTCAAAGCACTTCGAACGGCCCTCGTACACTTCCACTCAAGACAGAGGCAATGCCAAGTAGTTTGCCTTCAAGTCAAGGGTAAGAATATAATTATATAAGATACTCAGTTGAAATTTACGACAATTTTGACAATTTGACTTGAGTTGTTCATAAGCCGGGTACATGTAACTTTATCCAGTGGATGATTCACTATCCACTGCTATCCAGAGTAAAAAATATACTCCTCGTTAAACGATGGTGAAGATTTTCGTACACGCCTTTGTTTAATTAATGTGCTTAAAAATTATAAGCTCAGGCATTTTACGTGTGCCGAATCTAATGCAAAATAATGAGGGAAAAGAACAGATTTTTCTCATTTGTATTAGATTCAGCACATGTAAAATGTGTGCACAAAAGAAGTAAGTAACATGTATACTGAAATCTTTGCACAGATTAAATTCGTAAGCTTGATTTGTTTTTTTAATTCTTGAGTGCTTTAACCTAAATCAGATATTTTACTTGTATATTGGACTTCCTTGTAATCTCTGATGATGTGTTCTGCGGTTGACTTCACACGATAACCTTTGAGTTGGATGAACAAGATGCCTGTGAGGGTGTATCTGTGGGATGCACAACAGTTAGCATAAATTGTCCAGTTACAGTTGAACACAACTACGGATAAAATTAGGAAAATGACAAGAGTTTACCAGAAAGACGAATATGTAATTTAAATAGCAGGCATTTGTTGTAAAACAGAAATAGAGGTATTTGTTATTGTTAACGACTGTGCCTACTTTTGTTATTGTGCATACGTTCTGCGCATCTCCAGATACTCGGATTTCCTATCGGTAGTGCTTACTAATGCAGGGATATTTTTGCGATGTTTAAAACTATTCGGAGAAAGCGGAACTTAGCAAGTGCTCTTGCTATCCAAAAAGAAAATTGAGGGTAGCCATGCATTTTTCAGAGATAATTAAGCTTTAATTTGGAAAGGAATGCCATATATATTGCTTTGTATTTTAAAGCTTTTTACCAATATGTGACCGTCCAGATGGAAAGGATGCTTAGACCATTTCTTCCCAAACACGTCTCAAAACAGTGTTTCAAACAAATTTAAACGCGTTTCAAACAGTGTCAAACATGTTTCAAATGCGTTTCAAAAAACATTGCGTTTCATAGCGTTTCACACACAAGTGTCACATTTCATTGTGTTTGAAACAGAAGAATTAGCATGTGCATAATTATATTATCACTCGGTTCTTCTGCATGAATTATTGCCTTCAAAGTCTTTGTAAGTTTTGTCAAATATGAATGAATTTCACTTTTTTTTCGAAACGTTTCTGAAGCTAAATAATTTCAAGATCTTTGAAATGGAAATGAACAAAAGTACGAGTGTCTGTTCCTTCGCTAAGATGCCAGAGGTTGTTTCTGTCAGAGCGACGGAATGGTGCGAGTCGTGAAGTGGCGAGAAAAACCGGTTAGTGATCTTTCGTCGCCCAAAGAGAGCAAAAAACCTCTGGAATCCAGGCTAACCAGAAACCCTGCATTTCAGGAGGATTTGAACGTAGTGGATAACAAGTATATTTTAGTCAAACGCGGGAGAGATGTTTCCAACATTTCTGTCACGTCCTTGTCATGCAAACCCCCCCCCCCCCCCCCGACTTTTAGTGAAACGTTTCTGCACAGAAGGCTTTAACAACGCTGAGAAGATCTTGGTAACTTTAAGAGCTAGGCTTTTCGTCAGTTAAAATAATGCCTTCACCTTTTTTTGATATTGGCATTTAGAGATAGGCGCTTTGCTTTTGAAACAGCATTTACTTTTTACAGTGAATTGTCATGCGTGACCCGGCAGAATCTGGAAGATCTTTTCGCGATCTCCGAAATTTGATTGCAATCTCGGAAGTCTTTCACAAAATCTTGCTACAAATTGCAGTTTTTCTTAAAATCAATGCGCTATGAGTCGTTTATGCATTTACAATGATTCTTTTAAGGAAATGGAATTACAAAGTGTACTCCCACAAGAATTCAGAATCTCAACAGTCGAACTTGAATTCTTGTTTCAAGTATTTCAAAATATTCCTGTTACCGAGTTTATAAGATCGACTGTGAATTTGGAAAGTGGTTTCAATGGCAGAAGTTTCAGAAGTACCATGAGGATTTAAATGTTGGCTTGAATGGAAGTTACTGATTTTCCTGAGGGTAAGCTCTGTAGTCACACAAACGGCTTCGGAGTTGCTGGTATTTTTCCAGCTGATTTTGTTTCATGCATCACTTCCACATGCACACTTTTATATGCTAAGCCACGTTTTATGCATTGAAATGTCACTGGCAACGCAGACGCAAGGCAGACAATGTTTCCACGGCTATGTTTCCATGATCAAATTTTCTAAGCGACTGTTATTTCACACAACAACCACAAGGTGTCAATAAAACAAAAGCGTACTTTTAAGAAATAAATGAAACAAAAAAAATTAATCCGTGCATTCTCTACTGAAATAATTTGCTGCGACAGTAATAATTATGTTCACTGTTGACAGATGTAGCACAGGTTGGCTTTTCAAACACAGATAAAAATCTTTTACTGCGTTTCAAACACCTTGGATTTCAAACGCATTTCAAACAGTTTCAAACGTGTTTCAAACGCATTTCAAACACAATCGCACTCGAAACGCTTTTTGGTTAAGCATCCTTTTCATCTGGACGGTCACATATTGTTGATTAATTATTATCTTTGAAAACTGCGTGGTTGGGGCCAAGGTGAAACCCCACCCTCAACCAACAGGCTTTTCGACTGTTTGTTTTTGTTATGGAAATTCACATCGCCTATCACAGCGATCTGATTGGATGAATTCAGCTTTGGCTGGATTTTTATGTATGAAAATTGTTCCACGGCATTCAAAGCCTGTCGGTTGAAGGTGGGCCTTTAAGGACGGTGCCTACTATTGTTATTGCGCATACATTCTGTGCATCTCGAGATACTCGGATTTCCTATCGGTGATGCTTACTAACACTGGGATATTTTTGCGCGGTTTAAAACTGTCCGGAGAAAGTAGATCTTAGTAAGTACTCTTGGTATCCAAAAAGAAAATTGGGGGTAACCATGCATTTTTGAGAGATAATTGAGTTTCAATTTGAGAAAGAACGCCATACGTTGCTTTGTATTTTAACGCTTTTTACAAATGTTATTCATGAATTATCTTTGAAAAATGCGTGGCGACCCCCAATTTTCTTTTTGGATTTCAATAACAATTGTTAAGATCTACATTTCCTGCATAATCACACACCAGGTCAAAAATATCTTTAATTAGTAGGCACCGTCCTTAACAGGGTCGTAACGAGGTATATTTTTTCGTAATTGGTCCCCTATTTTTACCCAAAATTTTGATCCCTGATTCCAAAAATGACGAGAATCTTGAGCCCTGAACCCGGAAAAATTTGATCCCTGATCCCTCGGCCCTTTTCAGGCCTTTGATCCCTGATCCCATATACCTCGTTACGACCCTGCTTTAAATCAATGACAGCAGCACTATTTCTGACAGAGCACAGGCATTGAGTAATAAATATTAATTATTTGTGAACTGGCATACTTATGCATGGATATTAATTTTAACAACTATTCACTGGCTAGTGGTGGATCTTTCAAGGAAAATATCCACGACTAGCCTCTGAAAATGAGGTGAATAGTTGTTTTAGTATACAATGTAGTATTCTTAAATGGTGAGATAATATTGCACAAAAAGATGATTTGAAATTATTTATTCCAGACCTGCAATGATTACTGTAACAATATTTGCAGGTGCAATTTCTGCGCAAGTTGCTTAGAGATGAATAGCAAAGGATATTAAATATCCCCAAATTTTGGGGTTTGAGCAGCCAATCAGAGCATGTCTTAAACGCTATCAACTGTTCTAGTATTATAATATACTTAAACCTAGTAAATATTTGTGAATAAATATATTTCTTATTTCTTTACTCCAGGCATTATGCTTCAGAAATTAACAGACATTCTCCAAATGCAGATGTCCCTGATGGTTCTGATGAGGGAACTCGATCTATCAGTCCCACATCAGATCGTGATGTTAGATCTGGTAAACGCAGGAGACGGTCTGACAAAGATAACATTCCAGCTGGTATTCGAAAATTACCATCACCTCCAACAACGCTTGAGCAAGCACAGATGGAGTGGGATCTAGTGGAGACTGTTCAACCAGGTTGGTGTAGTGTATGGTGAAGGTCAAAGAGTCATCTATTGGACAGAACTAGTGCTGGTCAATTGCATCAAACAAATTATGTAGAGTCAGTGTGGCCCAGTGGTTAGAGCGCTTGCCTTGAGATCCGGAGCTCCCGGGTTCATTAGACCCGCTCTGACCACTTGTTGAATTTGATCCTGGTAGTCCCTGGTTCAACTTCCCAGCTGCACTTGTAAATAGGCAACTGGTTTGCCTGCAGCCAGTTGGGATTCTCAACAGTTGTTGTTATTCTGTTCTGTCGTTTCGTTGTGTTTCATTGGCCCTGAAAAGCCCCTATGGAGCAGTCAATTAAGTATGTATTGTATTGTAAATCTGGTGTAAATTAGCACGTGTCTTGGCAAATAAAACAATACTAACACGCAGTACATTACTATTGAGCATACAACTACCAGCACTAAAGTCTAAGGCGACAAGCTTTTTCCAAAACCTTCCATGAATATTGTGGGGAGGAGAGCATGAGAGCAGTATTGGCACAGTGGTGAGAGCTTACCGTCTAGACACAGGGAGCCCACACAATTTGTTTGTGTATTCTAACCGTTTGTAAGTTTATAATAAATGCATTGGATTCACTGTTTGCTTCTTCTGTAGTGATATACCGATAAATATGTGTATGGACCAATGATAATTCCTAAATAAATCTTGTATTACCTTACCTGTGGTGTACTGTCATTCTTTTTTTTTTTGAAGATTTCGAGTGCGCTGTTTACTGTGCCTCTCAATAGAAGGACAAGGGTGGAAGCTAATTTTTAAACAGAGCGCCGGGGCGATTTTTCCTTTGAAAATCGCATAACTCCGCTTTCAAACTTTGTAGGAGATTATGGCCCAGAGCTAGCCCTCGAAGAAAATCACAATCCTATACCTTCTGAGTGGAGGAAATGCGTAACAAGATTCACGTGTGCCAGCTAAGTGCCAGCCTCAAAGGGCATCCAATCAGAAAGAGGCAATCAGCAGACTGGCACACGTAAATCCTAAACCATTATTATTATTATTATTATTATTATTATTATTATTATTATTATTATTATTATTATTATTATTATTATTGTTGTAGATTCAGCACTGGCTTTTCCAAAAGTTGGATCCGGGTTGTCTTCTTGGAGGCCAAGCAACAACAAGTTGCCTAAGGAAACCTAAATCATCGCTCCAGAACCTTTCTCAGAATTCTTGCTGTGCCAAGGAGAGCAGTTTTTTGAATTAGTTTTATAGAAGTGTTAGTGCCATTGCGCTTTATTATTATTATTATTATTATTATTACTTTGTTTTCGTGATCAAGCAATTTTAATCAGGCCTTTATGATTTTCTGTGCATCAGGTAATGGCCAAGTTGCAAGTCGCTCACCTATCACTACATTCCAGGATGCCATACGCCATTTCCAATCAGCAAGTTACCTTGAGCAACACATGTCACACATAAAGCCAACCATTAAGCACCGAGGCATTGCCGCAGTGACGCATAAATTGTTTGGCCCTCCAGGATTGAAAAGTAGCCTCCATTTGGAGCGCGACCTGATCTTTGCCATTGCATTGTGTATGTTCAAGAATGACGAAACCGTGCATAACTATGTGCTTCAAACCATCTACAAGAAGTTAACCGGAACTAAGCTTGATTGCCCTCGCTATGGCAACCACTGGGAGCTGATTGGCTTTCAAGGTATGGTGTAAGCTGCTTCCTGATTGATTCCTGACTGATTTCCCTTCACTAACGAAAAAGTTGATGTCATCTGGCCTCGACTCATCCCTTCCTGTTTCCCTCTATTCATATCTTGTCTCCCCCACCCCCCCCTCCTCCTCCCCTCCCCCTCCCCTCCCCTCGATCTTGAAGCATAGGAAGATATTGTAACTCGCGCTCCCTAGGAAAGCCCTCTTTTTTGCAGGTTGGCAAATAAGGTAATTGGACCACCGAAATTGAGAAATTTGTGAGTTGATGTTTCGAGCGTCAGCCCCTCATTGGTCTCAGGGTCCGAAATTGCGCCTTCCTGGTCGCCAATGCGACTAAAAATTGAGTACCGGCGACCAGAATTTCACAGTTGCTGACTGAGCACAGTTGGTCGCCAGTGGGCGACCTACTATTAAGTTCACAGCCGTTTGCCAACAAGTGTCTTACTTTTTATCTTGCCGATGTTTTTGAAATAAAAATGAAAGGAGTTTTCCCGTTAACTACCTCCATAGGTCTCCATAACGTCGCAAGCCGCCACGTTTTTTTGCGGTTTCTCATAAAATACGTATTGCGGCGAAAAAACTGCGACTCAGTAGAGAGATTTGAGGGACTGGTGCAAGGAATGTAGCACAGTAATAACATGGCGGCTCGTGTGCGACAGAACGTGAATGGTGTTTCCGGGGCTGAAATTTTCAACAAATGGGCAGATGGACTTCTTCATTACATTCCAGGTCGGGTACATTTTGTCTCCAAAATGTCCGCTTACGAAAGCGAAAAATAATGCTTGAGACATACACAAGACCGCGCGGTCGTTGCTTTCCAGTCTCCATAACAAAGTTCAAAACGTGCGTTTTCAGGAGAAAATTTTTGGCGACCACAATTTGCATTTCGTCCCAGTTTCATGTAAACGGCTGGAAAAATTTCATACCGGTCTGGGTTCGTCCTGGTCTCATGCAAATACCCCCTTACGTCTCTTTTGTCCCGTTTTCTCCTCCCATTCTCTCCCTTCTGTTCTTCTTTTTTCCTTCTTTCTCTCACTGCTTTTCTCCTTTATTCTCGCTTTCGTTTATTCTTCACTTTCTCTAAATGAACTGATTCTTTTCTCCCTGAAGGTCTCGACCCTGCAACAGACTTGCGTGGTTGTGGGCTACTTGGTTTGGTGACCACATTGTACTTAGTAACTGAGCATCGCATGCATGGTCTTGCCCTCGACATTTACAAACTGTCTCGGCATGAAACACAGAACTTTCCATTCGCTATTATGTCGATCAACATCACAAGAATTGCACTTCAGACGCTTAGAGAAGAGAAACTTAACAAGTAAGTTCAATCAGAGCAATAGGGGTTATCCTAATCCAGCTTTTCCCCTCTATTGTTATCAATTTTATCGTTAGATTGCAGAAAGGTGAGCAATTAGATTCACGCCAGAAACCCATAAGGGTTGAAACGTGTAACGACCCCTTGTGTGCTAAGAAACAAGCTTCTGAATATTCAATGTGCTAAGTACCATATTTGGAACAACAAGAACGAGGGGTTTCCAAATATGGTACTTAGCACTGAAACATTCAACCAATCAGTTCGCGCTGAATATTCGGAAGCTGTGAACGCTCGATGTTATACCTCCCAACTCAAATACGTTTTCTGATCGGAGGAGAACGTGTCACGTGTCATTGGTCAAAACTTCATGACGCCCTAGGGCGAACAAAACTTCATGACGCCCTAGGGCAACAACAACTTGAACTTTCGACTCACACGTGATCAGGTCGTGCACCTTTGAAACGGCGGCAAATCTGTACGCCAGCCGACGTCAATCAAATAATTTTTATCAGTGTATTGTTCTATTTTGAGTTGGGAGGTATAGTGGGGGACTTTAGCCAGACTGCTTGTTACGCAGTTTACAATTAATTTTTATGGAAGGGAAAGATGCCCCCGTCCAGCTTAGGTTAGACCACAACACCGGGGACTACGTCCCCTACTCTTATCGAACAGTGAGTGGGTTCTTTAACGTCCCATATTATTTAATTTCCAACAAGGGTTATGAGAAGGAACCTCCGGTTTACAGTCCTTATCCGAGAAGACTTGAAAGTCTAACCATTTGCAGATGTAGTTACAAAGGCAGCACATTCTCCTCAGTTATTTTAAGACCCTGAGAGTTGGTCCGGCCGGAGTCGAACTCACGACCTCCCGACAACAAAATGGACGTACTTCTATGAAAATGTGCATAAATGCCTCTGTTAAAACAATACCTCAGCATTTTAGCGTAATCTGACGCCACTTTCGATATCTCGAATCAATGTTCGTTTCCCTTAGTGGTTCGAGAAATCGGGATTCTACTGTAATAAAATGGGTGGCAATTGATTTTGGCGCGAAATTTCAGCGTTAATGTGAAATTACAATGTTGCCATGGCATCTTTTCCTACAGTGCCAAAATGGCGTCCAGGTTTGAAAATACTCGCGTCGTATGAACGTAATTTGTCACCCATTATATTAATAGCTAATCAAATGGTATATTCGTGAAAATAGGGAATAATTTCACTTGCGTTTTGTCCAAAATCAAATAATTTTTTATTTTGGACAAAACGCGTATGAGATTATTTCATAATTTCACTCGTCACCATTTGTTTTCCCACACGAATATGATAAGCTGCATTCACACGCTGAAATTTAGTGAGTAAATGACGTCACTTTCCCTAGGTGCAACCCCCAATGGATCAGTTTTGAACGTGAGAAATGTTGGACCGCTGCCAACTGCCAAGGTTTATATATGCGAAGTGCGAGTTATGAAAAGGGGGAAGTGATTCTTCGCACTTATATTTGGACAACTCTCTCTTTATGTAACTGCGTCCTTATAGACCTGAACAATTCAGGTGGCTGCAATTGCGATACTCATCTCTTATTTATTTACAGGGAATGCAACCGTCGGGATCAAGTTTTCGCAGTTTTTGTCGAGTTCTACGCGGGCATCTATCTCCACGTGTTCCAAATTTGGAAACATCAACACAAGACCATCAATGACTCGGGGTTCGTGCTCAGGGAAACGGAGAAGCTCGCCAAAAAGCGGCCGCGTGAACTCTTAGGAAACTTGGAACGATTTCTGACGAGCCGCCAGAGTCTGATCCAAACC
>NC_090890.1:37866734-37869234 GCF_036669925.1 Montipora capricornis | reverse complement strand
GATTTCTAATCAAATATTCAAAGTGTTCGCCCCTGAGTTAGCACCTGTTATTTGCGCAATTTATAATCAGTCCTTACAGGATTCATTTGTTCCAGGATCATTAAAACAGTCGATCGTAACACCAGTACCCAAGATTTCCCCGCCACAAGAGATTGATAATGATCTCCGTCCAATCTCCCTTACTAATAGTATTGCAAAGATCCTGGAGGGATTTACGAACAGGAGGCTTCTACAACAGATAGGAGATAAGATTGATTCCAAACAATTTGCTAGGAAAGGACATTCAACGACTCATGCCCTTGTTTACCTCCTACAAGCAATCCACGAGGCTATTGACCGTGGAAATAATTGTGTTAAAATCTTCTTCTCGGATTTTTCTAAGGGTTTTGACTTGATTGACCATCAGATCCTTATGGACGAATTATCACTGCTTGGTGTGGACCCAGTGCTTTTCAGTTGGATAAGATCTTTTTTAACAAATAGAACTCAAGCCGTGCGCATCGGAAATGTCTTATCGGATTGGAAGCATACCCATGGAGGTATACCCCAAGGGACCATGATGGGTGTCACCCTTTTCTCAGTTATGATAAATAGACTCCTAAAGGATTGGAATGTGAGAGCAAAATACGTTGATGATACCACAGTTGTAGAAATCCTGCCTCGCAATTCAATAAGCCTTCTCGATTTGGCTGTTAGAGACACACATTCATTTTGTACTGCCCATAAGATGAAGCTAAACCCTCGGAAGTGTAATGAAATGCTGATAAATTTTATGGAGTACCCGAACTCTGTAATTCCACCTATTTGTATTGGAAATCACCAGCTCGAACGTGTCTCATCTTTTAAATTACTTGGTGTTAAAATCAGAGACGATCTTAAATGGAATGACCACATAGACTATATTTATTGTAAGGCCGCCAAACGTTTATATACCCTAAGAGTGCTTAAAAGAGCTGGTGTAGCGAATAGCAATATTTTAAATATTTATAAGTGCTCTGTCAGATCCATTTTGGAATATGCCGTGGCTGCTTGGCAAGACATCCCTGAATATTTGTCATCTAAATTAGAATCTATACAAAGGAGAGCCCTTAAGGTAATACTCCCGGGTGTTGGTTATAAGGAAGCCCTGACCATATCTGGCCTTCCAAGTCTAGAAGTCAGGCGAGAAACATTAAGTAGGAAGTTCATTGCGACGTGGAAACTCCGCCCTCAGGCTAATGTTTATAATGTTCCTTACAATCTTAGATCTGGGAGTGAAAAGTCCGTTCGCCAGGAGGCAAGAACCAAGAGAGCTAATGATTTTATAACTTTTAGATTTCTAGATTAATTATTATGTAGATTTTACATTAGTATACCTTAATTATTTTTAATAGTTTTGTAAATGATACCGCTTGATAATTCAGTTTATACATAGTTCTAACTGCAAAGAGTGGATTAAACGATATATATATACATCACCGATAGGAAACCCGAGTATCTCGAGATGCGCAGAACGTATGCGCAGTAACAATAGTAGGCACCGTCCTTAACAAGTTGAAAACAAGATGGCAGCCGAATTTTGTAAGTTTACGAAGTCTTATGTCGCATCCTTTCCGTGATACATTGCACGTCCTTACATCGTTTATCGTTCAATGTTGCGTGCGTTAGCACACCACCAACACCATCCAACTTCTGCAGAACCAATAACTCCCAACAATGTTGGGAGTTGTTGCTTTGGACAGTAGAGCAACGTTGTTCATGTGCAGGAGCAGTGGATTCAGTCCTTTTTGGTTAAAGAGGGTTTAGTTTCGAAACGGAAATTGTGGTACTGCGTCGGCGGGGAAGTGAAACACACAAATGGGTTTATCGGTAACTGAATTTATAAGCTAAATTGACGAATTTGACAGCCGATGTTTCGAGTAGCAACTTATGGTATGGTCGTTTCTGATGAAGGACTAACGCTCGTAACGTTAGGTTTCAACTTTATTGTGAACGAATTTTTAATTTTCCCGGTGTGGTCACATGTCTACAATAGACGTAACAACCAGCTCGAGTTTTCTGGCATTATTGCTCTTAATAGTTCTCCACGGATAGCTCAAGCGAAATAGAAAACTGAAGGAATTAAGTTATCACTGCCGTCATTCACTGTAGTGAACTGGCTTAATGAGTGACATCAGAAACCCATAAGGGTTGAAACGTGTAACGGCCCCTTGTGTGCTGGGAAACAAGCTTCTGAACACTCAATTTGCTAAGTACCATATTTGAAACAAGAGCGAGGGGTTTCCAAATATGGTACTTACCACTGAAACATTCAGCCAATCGGTTCGCACTGAATATTCGGAAGCTGTGACCGTGCGTTACACGTTTCAACCCTTATGGTTTCTGGTGACATACAGTATCTTGATTGGTTAACTTGATATAACTTTTCTCCTCACATGCTCAATACCATTAAACAGACGGGTGACGAGAATAAAGAAATTTATCACCAGGTCTTTTATAGATATATATATATCACCAAATT
>NC_090890.1:37859234-37861734 GCF_036669925.1 Montipora capricornis | reverse complement strand
ACGGGCACTCCCACATTTATCACTTGCAGGCAATTTAGAAATTTTAAGTTGTCTGTGTTTAGGAAGGACTTGGGTCTAGCTCCATGGCATTCATTAGCGAATACAACTGACCCTAATGAAGCTTGGAATGTTTGGAAGTTTATGTCACTGTATATTTGTGATTTCCATGCGCCTTATCGGCAGAAAAGTGTCCGAAACTCAAAATCTCTCTGGCTTACCCCGGACATCAAAAAGTTAATGTTTGTGCTCGCATCAAGAGTCAAGACAAATGAAAACTGGGAGGGTTTTAAAGCTATGCGAAAAAAAGTCAATACAGCGATTAAACGAGCGAAAGCGTCATATTTAAATTCGCTTTTTAAGGACAATCTTGGCAACATGAAGAACACATGGAAGGGGATAAATAACACTTTTGGCAGAACACCTCAGCCCACTAAAATTTTTTGCCTAGTAATTGACGATACCACTCTACTCTACTCTAAAGTGGAATTCGCTTATTGGCCTAACTGTTAAAAAAGTGTCAGACGGCCTACCGCGGAATAACCTAATTAACTTGCTCTTGTTGTACCATATTTCGACTAATATAGCCCTGTATGGGGTTGCATTGCCAAATGTCAGCCTAAAAGATTAAAAAGTTACAAAATAGGGCTGCTCGCATAGACACTAACTCTGATCATACGACTCCATCCTCTAGTTTACTATATGACCTTGGCTGGGATGCACTTGAAAAATGGCGTTCGAATCCTCTAGCGGTTACTATGTACAAGGTGATCAATGGTCTCTTTCCTGTTCGACTCCGCGGCATTTTTCAAAATAATTCGCAAGTTCATTCCCATAACTTAAGGGGTTCAGATATAAATTGGCTCATTCCCGGACCGCTTTCTGAAGCACGGAAACGTACTTTTCAATATCGAGGCGCTGCACTGTGGAACAGCCTTCCCATTCGAGCAAGGAATCAAGCCACCCTCACTTCCTTTAAAGCATCCCTTCCCGCATAACTGTTTTCTTTTATTGTCCTTGTAAATATAGTATCGTTAACGATTTGATTTGCAACGAAGAAAGCGACTAGTAATATAACGTAGTCACCGCAAATACCATTAAAAAATAACAACGTTGCATCTCTTTGCTGTCATTTATTTCTCTGTTAAAATACATTGGTAAAAACCACAAAACTGATTGGAAAAGGAACATGTTCGTAGCCGCCATCTTGCTCTGCGCGAAAAGAATCTTTGTTACAATGGAACTCAGTTTTGCACCGCCAAATACGCTACGATACCGCTTTGATATCGAACAAGCGCACAAGAAAATTCTTCCTTTTGTCAAGGAAGTTCAACCAGCTTTGAAAGGCTTAAAGAACGTGCTATTGGACAATTGGCATTTAATTCAAAACCAACCTAATCTCACAGATATATTCAAGGAATCTCCTTGATCTCTCATAGAAAAGGAAAATCGCTTTAAGATATGCTTGTCAGTAGTTGTATGCGCTCATTCAGACCGGATTTGCCGTGTAGGTGACATGTAATGTTGTCACGCAAGTTCAACCAGTTTTGAAAGGCTTAAAGAATGTGCTATTGGACGGCATTTAATTCAAAACCAGCCTAATCTCAGAGATATATTCAAGGAATCTCCTTGATCTCTTATAGAAAAGGAAAATCGCTTTAAGATATGCTTGTCATTAGTTGCATGCGCTCATTCAGACCGGATTTGACAGGTAGTCATTAAATGACGTCAAAAGACAAAAGAAGGGGCGTGCAACCCTAACACGTGTAACAACATGTGCATCGCATAAATTAGGGTTAGATTAATGAGATGCCAGTCACGAACGTACACGAAGGTAAACCCTAAACCAATAACGTGAACTTGTCCAGGGCATTGTTATACCCTTTTTAAAATGGCGCGCTACAATCTTCCTTCAACAACGAATATTTAAAATAACAAATCGAGGAAAATGAAAAGAACGCAAGGACATGGGTGTTTCATTCTTTCTCTTCTTTTTAAAGAGTGAACAACGCAATTAAACGTGAGATCTTTGCACTTGGAATTAAATCACCATCCTCGCAGATGCAATAAACTACAACTTGAAAAGAAAAGTGGTCCTCTTCCTATACTACAAAGATTTACTTGCGATTCGTTTCACTCACATAAAATCTACTGGAAAAAAGTCAATAGTATTGTCAACTTCGCGCCTTAAAGAAGCTGCGAACTTGTCCAATTCCCGAAACAGATCGATGGTACATGAGGTGATGACTTCTCTTATTATGTTATCAACTATTTACGATCGCTCTCTTGATTCCCTTTCGCGCGCTTCTGTTTTTGCGCGATTCGCACGTATTTGAGCCAAACGTTCTTGCGCTGCGTCGAAGAGGAATGATCTAACTCTGTCCTTTTCTGTAACTCTATCCTTTCGTCCCTCAGTTGCCACTCTGCCATAAAAAAATCAATCAATGAATCAACAAAGAAACATGGAAATTAAACCCTTCAACACCACCAAATATGTTTGTAA
>NC_090890.1:37831734-37839234 GCF_036669925.1 Montipora capricornis | reverse complement strand
TCATAACCAGTCCCTCGATTAACTATGCTGCAAGAGACCAAATCGGCTAACTCGATGTTGTACCCAATAGACCAATTTCGATATATTAAAATTCAGTCCTAAACAAAAGATATCATCTCGAGGCTCTGGGGAATAAATATAAGGATTTGTATGAGTTTATTTCCCAGAGCCTCGAGATGATGCCTTTTGTTTTTAACTGAATTTTAATAAATCGAAATTGGTCTATTCAAATCACCCTGGTTTAAGATTCTTTGTGTAAATATTGCATATGCCATCATTATAATGTAGCATTCCCAGTTAAATGATATGGAAATACCTACAACAAAACGTTTTATTCCCAAAGGGTTTGAATTGGTAGCAAAGACAATATGCAGCCCACTACACTAGGCAGGCATTCTCAGTGTTGTGGTCCATCGCTGCCAGTGCATAATTTTGAGCAAATGAAGCAACAAAAACAAAAATTGTTCAAAAGGTGGATAACGCTAATCCAACGGATAAACACTTGCAAAACCAATTGAGTTGTCCAGTGAATAGTGATTTATCCACCCTTGGGACAACTGGGGCCTGGTCATGGTGCCATACAGATCAAACATTCACACCAACTAGGAAAGTGAAGTGAATGACAGAACCAAATAAGAACAGCTTGTGGCAAAAACTGTAACTTTCACCAATGCATGTGCATTTTTCAATGACCACTTTGTGGTTCTCTCAAAAATACAAGCATTTCATTTTGTAAAGACCAAGCCTGATCAAATATCTTTTTTGGTGTTTCTTAGGAGCTGTTGACACATGGTGGACTGCAAGCACTCTTTCTTTTGCTCTAAAATTTGCTGAAACAAATGAGAACTTTCGAAATGAATGAAACTGCGGGTCGCAAATACGGCGGGGGCGTTGCCCTCTAACCAACGCCCACAGTATTTGCGACCCACAGCTTCAGCAAAAGAGAGACTGGTCGCAGTCTATTGACATGGTGGAAGGAACATGCTGCCACTTAAAAGATCCTATGATGGTGGTTCATAAAAGGCGGCATATGTTTTCTGACCACTTAGACATGATTTCCTTTGCAGAGAGGTACTGTAAGAAGATCCCATTTCCTTTGAGGTTTGAGTTCCACCCGCTAGACATTAGGCTTGAGCAAAGGTCTACGTATTGGAGTGATCCTTTTTAGTGTGTGTGTTTTTATTGGTATGTTTAAGTGCTTATACATGTATCAGATATGAATGGCTACAACTCTTCTCTATACCTCATCTCCTCCAATGTGGAACCATTTTGCATCAGGATGCAGCTCTAAAACCTGGTCAATGAGTTCAAGAACCATGGGCACAGACTCTGTGCAAAGTAATGTGGAGAAAATGTGGAGGTAAAATCGAATTGCAAAGGAAATATGCAGAAAATAATCATAGTCACACATTTACTAATTCGATCTAGTAATTACCACTAGCTCTCCTCACAATACTAGTGGGAGGCACAGTGGCCTCATGGTTAGTGCACTCGACTCCGGATTGAGTGGTCCGGGTTCGGGTCCTGGCCGGGTACATTGTGTTGTGTTCTTGGGTAAGACACTTTACTCTCACGGTGCCTCTCTCCACCCAGGTGTATAAATGGGTACCGGTGAATTTAATGCTGGGGGTAACCCTGCTATTTGACTAGTATCCCATCCAGGGGGGAGTAGAAATACTCATAGTCGTTTCATAAGCCGAGTACCAAAACCAGAGATAAGCGCCGGCCTGATGGGCCTCTCTAGGCTCGTAATAGAGACTCCTCACAATACCGATTCAGATAAACCCGTGCCACAGCAAAGGAAAGCATTATCAGCAAAGGATGTCACTTCAAACAGCTGGGCAAAAAGGAAGAGGCTGAGAATCTCAATCACCTGCAAGAGGGGACTGGCTTTAAAAGGAAAAAAATGTCTTAGTAGAAAAGCATCAAGAAGTACAAGAAGAAGCGTGAATCTTTTGGCCATACTCCTGCTAAGTTTGAAAGCGAAGTGATGCAATTTTCAGGAGAAAAAACGCATGGTGCTGGAGCCGTTCAAAAAATTAGCTTCCACCCTTGTCCTTCTATTGAGAGGCACAATAAACAGTGAACTCGAAATCTTCAAAATCGCTCAAAATACCACTCCTGAGGCAAAAGAACAACAGTACACCACAGGTAAGGTAATACAACGTTTAGTGTTAGTTCATGCACATATTCATCGATATATTGCTGCAGAAGAAGCAAATGGTGAATCCAATACATTTACTATAAAATTACAAACGGTTACGGAAACAGATTGTGCAGGTTCCCTGTGGTGAAACAGAACAGAATAAAGAATGAAAAAAGTGGCACAGTGATAAATGGGTCAATTCTTTGAAAGCATGCAAATAAAGAGGAATTATGCACCTGAAATTACGGTACGCCATTTTGTCAAAAAACTTCAAGTGGAAAAGGAAATTATTGTAACATTATACATAACTGTGTGGGTGCTCTTTCATGGGCCTTATGCTCAGGTTAAATTAGTATGCACCTATAGTTGTGATTGACACATTCAATTATTATTGTAACTTGGTAAATGAACCAATGTACAACATAGCTTTTATGGCATTTAATTATAATTATTATTTTAGTAATAAAATTAGCTAATGACTGTCTCCTGGCCCACCTGAAATACAAAACTGTCAAACTCACCTTTGTTATTTGGACATAATGAATTTGTGAAGTGTTCTGTTTCCCGAAGATGTGAAAACTCTTTTTGTTTCAAGACAAACTTGACAAATGAGAAAATAAAAGAAACAGTCACACTGAGGTCAGGGCACTGAGAGTTGGTTGCATTAAGCATGCTTGGTGTTAACCATTAGTTAAGTCCTTTTTAATAGCCTATGGGCTGTGATCATAGTAGTTATCATGGGTAGGGCTACGTAACCATGATTTGAGATTTCAACACAGGGCCACCAGCCAAGGCCTGTGATGGAAATGGTTAATTAAGTACATAGTTTAAGGTAGCTCTGTAGGTACATGTCAATTGAACAATCCACATTCAATGAGTTGAAGCTAATGTGAATAAGAAAAAAAGAACCATGAATTAAAGAGGGCAGTGCAGTAGAGTGTCAGACCATGCAGTCTGAAATTCCTGTGTTCTTGTTCCATCCTGACCTTTTTTGACTTAAAAGTTGTTCTAGCTCCCCACTGGTGACTTTAAAGTTGTTCTAGCTTCCCATTGGTCGCAACATGTTTTTGTTCTGGTACATGTACTAGTTCCCATTCAATGTCTTGCAAAAAATAATGACCAAGATTTATTTTATTGAACCTAAAGGCTTGTGACGGGAGTGGTCAATTAGGCACTGAGTATTACCTTCATTCCAGTTGTCATGAAATACTTTTAACATTGGATTAAAAACAGAAATGGCCAGCCAGACACGTCAGTTTGCAAAGAAAGTGCAACAATTTGAAGGAAAACTTGCACGATAATCCCTCACATTTTTCTGGAGAGGTATATATTATCTTCGAAGTGTGTTCATTTGAAGGGTGCCGTAGAATTAGTCCTTCAAAATGCCTGGTCTGGCCAGTCAGTTCTGTCATTAAACTGGAAAGCATGCTAAGACAACAAGTACAGTGAAATAAGCATTACAAAATCTTGATTACCCTACCTCGAGATGGCCAAATGTCTGCACAAGTGGAATCACCATCAACTCGGCCTCACTGGCAGCTTCTAGAAACTGCTTGATTTCCCCTTGGCTGAAAGGTTAAATCATGTACTATAATATTTACATCAGGTAGTTTCAAGAATACTTCTTGAGATTAAAATTACTAGACAAGTAATCACATTTTCAAGAAATCACCTCTGAAAGTGTTTATTATTCACCTTCTAACATGAGCCACAAAAATACAAATAAATCTTCTTCATTTACTAAAGCCAAATGATCTTACTGTATATATTACAACCCTGTAAATTGACCTCATAATAACCTTGGGTTAAGGAGAGTACGCAAGGAAATCCACAGACTGAGGAATTTAACATATGCTTTTGGATAAATTAATATAAATTAGAACAAAGGGCAACCGGTACTTATTTCGGTCCATATCATTGTTAATGTAATTGCAATGGCTGTTTCTTGAGTACCTGATTTATACACACAATGGCCCAAGCTACATGTATGACACTACAAATCCTCTTTTATTTGCTCAATTTAAGTCAACATTAAATAGGTACAGCTGAGGGCTATCCGAGATTTTGTACCATAAAGCGAAGTAGAGTATTGCTCCTCCAGGCCCCTGGAAGCGATGCAAGTGAATCATAGGGTTAACCCAGGAGTACAACTGTATGTTGCCAGTAGCCATAATAATTATACATGTACTTGGATGGAGAGAGATGAGGTAGGACAAAGTTTGTTGTCTAACGAAACAACATGGTGAAAGAACCACTAGCCTTGAGACCCATGCCCATCAGGATTGGCAGTCTCGTAAACCATTATGTCACCGTTCTTCTAGAAAGTTGCTCTTGATATGGAATCGTGCACGAAAGAGATGACCATCATGCACTCCCTTATCCTATCCTCTTTCCTAAAAGAGCTTTAATTTAACTCTTTCACTCCCAAGAGTGACACTTATAGATTTTACTCTGTCTCACGCCAGAAGATTTTACTCATCAATGGGGAACCCCACAGGAGTGAAAGGGTTAACAACAGCTAGATTCACTCAAAAACTATGTCCCCATTAACCCTTTCACTCCCAAGAGTGACACTTATAGATTTTACTCTGTCTCACGCCAGTAGATTTTACTCTGTCTAATGGGGAACCCCACAGGAGTGAAAGGGTTAAGAGTGTAGGGACACCAATTGAAACTGGATATACAGAAGACTTACCTATAAGGCTTTTGACCTTGTAAAACTTCAAATTTTTCTTTATAGGGAAACATATCCTCATACTCCAAAAGTACGCCACTGGCTCCCCATTTCTTGAAGTCACCTAAGATCTGTTCAGATGATAAAAAGAGAGACAGCGATTGTGCAAAACAACTAGAATCTCCAGATTATAGTCATTGAGTCATACAATAATAAATTATCACTGTTACAATTAGTATTTATTGTTACACTATATCTTTTCCTTTTTTTAACACTCCACCAGTAAACTAGTTTAATGATAATAACAATGACAATGGCAATGACATAATTATGACTCTGACACTGACACACACACTGACACACACACTGACACTGGCAATATGTCACTGACAACAACGGTATTTGACAATGACACTGATACTGACACTGACAGTAATACTGACAATGACACTGACATTAATACCGACACTGACACTGACAGTAATACTGACAATGACACTGAGACTAATACTGACAATGACAATGATACTGATACTGACACTGTCACACTGACACTGACAGTAATACTGAAAATGGTAAAGGTAAGGTAAAGTCTGCTTACGAGCCTAGAAGGCCCATCAGGCCGGCGCTTATCTCCGGTTTCTGTAGCATGAAGCGACTAGGAGTATTTCTACTCCCCCTGGATGGGATGCCAGTCCATCGCAGGGTTACCCCCGGCATTAAATTCGCCGGTACCCATTTATACACCTGGGTGGAGAGAGGCACCGTGATAGTAAAGTGTCTTGCCCAAGAACACAACACAATGTCCCCGGCGAGGACCCGAACCCGGACCACTCGATCCGGAGTCGAGCGCACTAACCATGAGGCCACCGCACCTCCAATACTGACAATGACACTGACAGTAATACTGACACTGACACTGACAGTAATACTGACACTGACACTGACACTGACAGTAATACTGACAACGACACTGACAATGATACTGATACTGACACTGACACTGACAATGACACTGATACTGACTCTGACAGTGTTACTGTTAATGATAATGATAATAATAATGATAATGATAACAAGTGCCCCATTAGTGCCCAAGGACCATGGCTGATCCCAATACCCTAGTCAAACTTCAACAAAGAAAAATTTCTCGTCATGAGTTTTTTCAATCTCAAGATATGGGGCAAAATTGAAGCATTATTTATCTGCAATGGACGTTCTATGCACAACACCATTCCCTCAAACACCTGCCATTGTCAGCAGTTTCTTTCAATGTCTACTGCAGGCTCATGTTTTGTTTTGTTTTGTTAAACCTCTTGCAACACAATACAGTGCGATTACCCCTGATTACATTTCATTATACACAGTCTGCAACTAAAATTTGTCAACTTGCAACTACATTTATTTTAATTGATGAAATGGTATATGAAATGAATCATATATGAACTGCGGATATGAAATCAAGTGAGGCTTAATGATCTTTGCAGTTATGAGCGCAATTTTTGCAATTGCGTAGAGAAGCCTGAAAAATTCAGGACCCCGTTGAAGTCCTGAATTTTTCAGGCTTCTCTACGCAATTGCAAAAATTGCGCTCATAACTGCGAAGATCATAGCCTCACTTGATTACATTTATTTTGGATCTTGTTGCAAAAATTTCGACTGGAATTTTTTTATAATGTTGAGCCCTATTACATGTATGTAGAATGACAAGTGTGAGAAATGAAATTATTGGTTGAAAGGCCAGTGTTCTCAACGCTCCGCCACATTGCAGCTTATTTAAAGATAATGATTAACAATTTTTTAAAAAGTATTTAATTAAAATGACACTAATACACATACCTTAATCAGATAATCCATCCTTGGTGGAGCCCCTTTGAGATCCAAATGAACAAGTTTGTGACCCCCAAATCTGGTAACAAATCATGGTGAGATCTAATTATTAAAATCCTGACTAATGAATGGTTACCTGAATTGTACCTTTCCAACAAACTCTTACTTCCTTTTGTCTAATTCCATCCTGTTGGTTTTTGTGTTAATTCTCTTTGCTTCTGACAGTTCTTGTTTGAGATTATCTATGGTCAAATAAGCCTTTTTAAGTTCTGTCTCTGCCTCCTTAATTGTTTTGACCTTGACTTTGGAGATGAAAAAAAAAAGATCATAATTGTTATTGATTTATGTATTTCTTTACAATTATATATATATATATATATACAGTATATATGTGGAGGTAGAGTCAACCTTGGCGTAAAGTGCTCAATGCTGTGGTAGCAGAGCTCAGACAAAGTATACATAAGTTGAAGGATTAACCCTTTCACTCCCAAGAGTGACACATAGATTTTACTCTGTCTAACGCCAGACGATTTTACTTGTCAATGGGGAACCCCACAGGAGTGAAAGGGTTAACAACAGTTAGATTCACTCAAAAACTATGTCCCCATTAACCCTTTCACTCCCAAGAGTGACACTTATAGATTTTAAAAGAACTGTGTCCTCATGCATGCCAGTGGTCAAAACTCTGAAGCTGACAAAAACCATTCGAAAAAAAAAAATCTTGTAAAAAGGAGTTTCAATTCGACTCATCCTTGTTGGGAGAATCCGCAAAACTCATGGATGACGCAAAAAATTGAAAATACACTGTAAAGGTGCTTCAAAAAAATTAAACATGTCAACAAAAGTGCCT
>NC_090890.1:37804234-37824234 GCF_036669925.1 Montipora capricornis | reverse complement strand
TTAATCGTTATGGTAGGTTTGAAACTGTTTTAAATGTTTAGCTCCTTGAATGGGAGACAGATCCGAGGGTGTATCATATAATACAGAGAGTGGTGAATGCCCTGTTTCAACTTGTGTTTAATTACACGGTGATGATTCATAAAATGACAATGAAGGACCGTTATTCCTGTTTTGAGATTAACATTGAATCATTCATACAGTTTCTTTGTTAAGTTTTGTATTTGTTCAAATCAGCTTATTAAACGCAAATAATTCTTGTCACTTTTAAAATTTAATTATTTTCTCACGGCGAAATAACCACTAGAGGACCCTTATTCCAAGACGAAAAACAAACTTCAATGTTTACTCACTTACGATATATCTAATTCAAGAGAGCAATCAAGAATTTGTTTTTTAATCTCCTATCTCAGCTAAATCGATTTCAATTAGTTTAAGGAACAATAGAAGATGCCGGTGAAACAGCTAGCAAATCCTTGATGGTAAATAAGAAAGTTTTTAAAGCTCCAATAAGCTCGTCTGGAGGCACTTTCCTTTCGGCTAGCGAGGCATTGAGATGTTCATCGCCGTCGAGTAAAAAGAAGTGAGTTCTTTTTTAGTTCTTTCTCTTTGGGTTTTTCCTTTGTTTTTAACGACAATTTACTCCTAATCGTACTCAAGCGACCCACAATTATGAGAAAGTAAGATTTTCCCTTTGCTTCTTAACAAATTTTCTTAAAAACCTATGCATTTAGCATAGCGTCGCACGCTATCCTCCGAATGTTTCCGCCAAAGGTTTCGGAGGATCTTTCAGGCCGGCGAGGCTTGTAAAGAAATGTTGCGCGATGCCTGTAGCTAACTATAACAGGCACGGAATGTATGACATTATATCAAACAAGTGTATCATTTTCGAGTTTACGTTTTCCCTTAAACGCCGCGATGTTAACATAATACGGTTGTTAAGGTGAACAAAGCATCGTGTTATGAACTCCGAGTCAACATCCTCGGAGACCCAGGAGCGGATAAATGGAGAGCCACTCAATGAATGACGTGGAAGAAGATTGCTACAGTGTTTGATTAACCGTCCCATAAATAATAAAGAAGAGAAGACAAAAAATAGAAGCAAACACAAGCACTCGACCTGGAATTGGAATTTCTTTCGATAAAGAAAGTGCCTGGGACGGCTTCAAATACAAATAAGCGCGATACAGGCAAAAGATTCATGCGAGGGTGCCATTCGAAAAAAAAAAAAAAAAAGTATATAAACTGACTGAAGCTTTCACACCTTTGTGACGGAGCGGCCTAAAAATTGCGCATGCGCAACCATATCGCACGGCAGTGGACACCGCGGCAAAATGAGTGCGCATGCCCTGCTTCGAACACATTCGAGCTTTTGAGATCTTTGTTTTTGAGTTTATTTGGCGGTGAAGGAAAAGTTCTTCTGTACCTTTTGATGATCAAGATCTCACGCTCAACATGGACTCGACAGAAAAACTAAACAGTAGTTCCGAGTTGTTTCCAACGAGAAGGTCAAAAGAGGTAAGCTTATTTTAGGCATGAATTTATTTGTTTATGTCGTTTCCATGAGTTATCTTTCCCAAACCATGTTTGCTCGTGTTTCGGTCACACCGTTGAAGACCTAACAGTTGTAAATTTTAAACTGATAACATTTTTCGTTTACTGTTTTTCGCTTAAGGGCAATTCCTCTAAAAACGCGGAGGGTTTTGACACAACAGAAGTTTTAACCTCTGACATGTGATACGAGAGCCATGGATTTTTCTGTGACCTGGTTGTTCACAGCAAGAGCAATGGCTTGTCTGGTAGATGGCGATGCTCTTTCTTTTCCAGCTCTGTGTTGCTTTGCAGGACACACTAGGTTGTGGTATGATTAAATTTAATTGATCACTAGATTTCTTTTGATTTCATTGTCCCAGTCATCTGACCTGAAGAAATCTTGTGGAAAGTTTTGATATCTGGCTGGCTGTCATTTTGACTGTCATTACTTTCAAGATGTGAGCAACTGTTTTTATCTGCACTGTTTGACAAAACCTCTTATTAAGGGAGTCAGTTAAATTTAGTTTTTTTTATAAAGGGATCTTTACAAATAGGGCACAGATTTCCCTGTTTTTTTCAAGCATCTTAAGTGACATCTGACCATTTGTTGTTGTTATTTGTTACTATTGTAGGTTTGTAGTTTCTTTTCGGTGTGGAAAAAGTGATCCCTACCAGTGAATTCTTATGCCAAAAAAATGTTTCTACCCACGAGTTAGCCTGAATTTCAGTCGCCTCTCTCCCCGAGTGACTTAGCGAGTGGAGGAGGCGGCTGAAAATCAAGGCTAACCATCAGTTTAAAGCTGTTTAATTAGAGCTAAGATTTTTGCAGCTGCCTCTAACGACAAACAGTGCAACATTTTTATCAGTCAAGGAAAAAGGCCAACAAGAATGGTTACTCGTAAACGACTCCTATCAATCAGCTTAGAAAATTAGCAAAAAGGTATTTCACGAGGGAGAGCCAGATAATAAATGGAACCAGGAGTCCATTACCCGGAGCTTCCATCTGTATTGTACCCTTGAGTCAACCCTTTCCGTATATTTCTATTTTTAGATCTACTAAATAGTGACGTATGTGATTGAGAATAGAATACAATATGATTTTATTTGCTCAGTTCATAGTTAATGTACAATTTAAAGTCGGAAACAAACAGATAAATAGATAAAATGATCATAATTACAAGTCTAATTAATTAATTTAATTTGAAAGTTTAAAATTGCCACGCTGGTTTAAAAATATTTATCATGGAGATTGATCATGCGCAAAAATTTAAAAAACAGGTTTGACAAGTCGCAACTGGGCTGACTCATCCATTTCCTTGGATGAGCGCAAATCAAAGAATGTCCAGGCGGCTGGCAGAGTCGTCTTTTCTCTTCCCGACTTATCACCACAACTACTGTGACCACCGCAACTACTGTGACCGCCACGACCACTGTGACAACCATAACCACCACAACTACTGTGACCACCACGACCACTGTGACCACTGTGACCACCACGACCACCACAACTACTGTGACCACTACGACCACTGTGACAACCATGAACACCACAACTACTGTGACCACTACGATCACTGTCACCACGATTACAACCACAACTACTGTGACCACTACCACCACCACAGCTATTGTGACCAATACGCTCACTGTCACCACGATAACCACCACGACCACTGTCACCGCCATGACCACCACAACTACTGTGACCACCACGACCACCACAACTACTGTGACCACTACGACCACTGTGACCACCAAGACCACCACGACCACCACAACTACTGTGATCACCACGATCACCAATACGATCACTGTCACCACCATAACGACCACTGTGACCACCATAACCACCACAACTACTGTGACCACCACAACCACCATGACCACCACAGCTAGTGTGACCAATACGATCACTGTCACCACCATAACCACCACGACCACCACAAATACTGTGACCACCATGACCACCACAACTACTGTGACCACCACAATTACAACGACCACTGTGACCACCATAACCACCACAACTACTGTGACCACTACGATCACTGTGACCACCAAGACCACCACAGCTATTGTGACCAATGCGATCACTGTCACCACCATATCGACCACTGTGACCACCATAACCATCACGACCACTGTGACCACCATAACCACCACAACTACTGTGACCACTACGACCACCACAACTACTGTGACCACCACAACCACCATGACCACCACAGCTATTGTGACCAATACGATCACTGTCACCACCATAACCACCACGAACACTGTGGCCACCATGACCACCACAACTACTGTGACCACCACAATTACTATGACCACTGTGACCACCATAACCACCACGACCACTGTGACCACCATAACCACCACAACTACTGTGACAACTACGACCACCACAACTACTGTGACCACGACAACCACCATGACCACCACAGCTATTGTGACCAATACGACCACTGTGACCACCATAACCACCACGACCACTGTGACCACCATAACCACCACAACTACTGTGACCACTACGACCACCATATCTACTATGACCACCACAACCACCATGACCACCACAGCTATTGTCACCAATACGATCACTGTCACCACCATAACCACCACGACCACCACAAATACTGTGACCACTACGACCACTGTGGCCACAATGACTACCACAACTACTGTGACCACCACAATTACTGTGACCACTACGACCATTGTGACCACCATAACCACCACAACTACTGTGACCACCACCACAACCACTATGACCACCACAGCTATTGTGACCAATACGACCACTGTGACCACCATAACCACCACGACCACTGTGACCACCATAACCACCACAACTACTGTGACCACTACGACCACCACAACTACTGTGACCACCACAACCACCATGACCACCACAGCTATTGTGACCAATACGATCACTGTCACCACCATAACCACCACGACCACCACAAATACTGTGACCACTACGACCACTGTGGCCACAATGACCACCACAATTACTACGACCACTGTGGCCACCATGACCACCACAACTACTGTGACCACCACAATTACTATGACCACTGTGACCACCATAACCACCACAACCACTGTGACCACTACGACCACTGTGACCACCAAGACCAAAACAACTACTGTGACTACCACGACCACCACAACTACTGTGACCACCACGACCACCATGACCACCATGACCACCACAGCTATTGTGACCAATACGATCACTGTCACCACCATAACCACCACGACCACCACAAATACTGTGACCACTACGACCACTGTGGCCACCATGGCCACCACAACTACTGTGACCACCACAATTACTATGACCACTGTGACCTCCATGGCCACCACAACTACTGTGACCACTACGATCACTGTCACCACCATAACCACCACAACTATCATGACCACCACGACCACCATGACCACCACAGCTATTGTGACCAATACGATCACTGTCACCACCATAACTACCACAACTACTGACCACCATAACCACCACAAGTACTGTGACCACCACGACCACCACAACTACTGTAACCACTACCACCACTGTGACCAATATAACCACCACAACTACTGTGACCACTACGATCATTGTCACCACCATAACCACCACAACTACCATGACCACCACAACTACTGTGACCACCGCAACTACTGTGACCGCCACGACCACTGTGACAACTATAACCACCACAACTACTGTGACCACCACGACCACTGTGACAACCATGACCACGACAACTACTGTAACCACCATCATGACCAGTACGACCACCACGACCACCACAACTACTGTGACCACTACGACCACCACAACTACTGTGACCATCATGACGAATACGATCACTGTCACCACCATAACAACCACAACTACTGTGACCGCCACGACCAGTGAGAACCATGACCACCACAACTACTGTGAGCACCACGACCACAACTACTACTGTGACCATCATGACCATCACAACTACTGTGACCACCACGACCACCATGACCACCACAGCTATTGTGACCAATACGATCACTGTCACCACCATAACTACCACAAGTACTGACCACCATGACCACCACGACTACCACAACTACTGTAACCACTACCACCACTGTGAGCACCATAACCACCACAACTACTGTGACCACTACGATCATTGTCACCACCATAACCACCACAACTACCATGACCACCATGACCACTGTGACCACCACAACCACTGTGACCACCACAACTACTGTGACCACCACGACCACCACGACCACTGTGACAACCATGACCACCACAACTACTGTGAGGAGCACGACCACCACAACTACTGTAACCACCATCATGACCAGTACGACCACCACGACCACCACAACTACTGTGACCACTAGGACCACCACAACTACTGTGAGCACCATGACGAATACGATCACTGTCACCACCATAACCACCACAACTACTGTGACCGCCACGACCAGTGAGAACCATGACCACCACAACTACTGTGAGCACCACGACCACAACAACTACTGTGACCATCATGACCATCACAACTACTGTGACCACCACGACCACCATGACCACCACAGCTATTGTGACCAATACGATCACTGTCACCACCATAACTACCACAAGTACTGACCACCATGACCACCACGACTACCACAACTACTGTAACCACTACCACCACTGTGAGCACCATAACCACCACAACTACTGTGACCACTACGATCATTGTCACCACCATAACCACCACAACTACCATGACCACCATGACCACTGTGACCACCACAACCACTGTGACCACCACAACTACTGTGACCACCACGACCACCACAACCACTGTGACAACCATGACCACCACAACTACTGTGAGGACCACAATTACTATGACCACTGTGACCACCATGACCACCACAACCACTGTGACCACTACGACCACTGTGACCACCGAGACCAAAACAACTACTGTGACTACCACGACCACCACAACTACTGTGACCACCATGACGAATACGATCACTGTCACCACCATAACCACCACAACTACTGTGACCACCATAACCACCACAACTACTGTGACCACCACGACCACTGTGACAACCATGACCACCACAACTACTGTGAGCACCACGACCACAACAACCACTGTGACCACCATGACCATCACAACTACTGTGACCACCACGACCACCATAGCTATTGTGACCAATACGATCACTGTCACCACCACAACCACTGTGACCACCATGACCACCACAACTACTGTGACCTCCACGACCACCACAACTACTGTGACCACTATGACCACCACAACTACTGTGACCACTACGACCACCATGACTACCACAGCTATTGTGACCAATACGATCACTGTCACCACCATAACCATCACAACTACTGTGACCACTACGACCACTGTGACCAACATAACCACCACAACTACTGTGACCAATACGATCACTGTGACAACCATGAACACCACAACTACTGTGACCAAAACCTCTTATTAAGGGAGTCCGTCAAGTTTAGTTTTTTTTATCAAGGGATCTTTACAAATAGGGCACAGATTTCCATGTTTTTTTCAAGTATCTTAAGTGACATCTGTGTATGAAAATGACCAAGTGATAATAATATTATTGTTTTACTTGATCAGTTTCCTGTTGTTTTTTAAACATGTCATTTATTGTTATTCCAGTGCCTAAGTCTAAAACTCTTCCTGGCGTGTGTGTGCTGATCTGGTCAAACCATGCATGGCAAGCGACATTCCAGGTTGTTTTCAGAGATTGTGATGAGGAGTTCAGCGTTGAATATTTTATTGGTTTTGTGATGAAAAAAGCCAGGGTTGTTATTCATCTCTCATTTTTTCCTGCATGAGATCCTGCATGATGACAACAGTATTACTGCAAATTAAACATCACAGATGTGAGCATGTCAGTGATTAATACAAGATGGTTTCCAAACAGCTCTTCAAAATTGTCTAGAAAAGGGACGATAATTATTTACTTTCCACACCTTCTAAGTCAATGGTTGACCAAGCAAATATAATTTGGTTTTTTTATTCAAGTAAACTGTCTTGCTTTCATTAATACAGCTGTATGTTACTCTAGTCTTTCTCTTGCTGAGCATGGGTTTGGATATTAACTTCTGAGAATGCTCCTACTTGTAATAGTCTTAATAATGAATATACGGTACTTACAACAATAAAATTAGAGAGATATTTGAGTTAGTGTATATTGTGTTTTGTGGTAACACATACCATAGTAGTTGTTGTGGTTGTTGTTGTTGAAAATGAATCAGATAGAGTCATTGTGGGTCCAGATAGAGCCATTGTGGGTCTATCATTGGGTAGTGAAACTGGATCAGTTGTGCATAATAAAATGTTAGTATGAAGCAGAATGCCTCTAGTCTTGCTGGATGTATGATTACATTCCTCTTTCAGTATCTTTACACACAGTGCAAAATTTAGGCTGGATTTTTGCTGGTGCAATGCATGCAAAAGTGAAATAAGTATTTTCCAAACACATGCACGTGAATGTTTTCTATGTTTCATTATCATGATTCTCATGTCTCCCCACCCTCATCCCAGCAAGGCTCTACAAGGAGATCGACGAAGCTGGAGAAGGAAAAATGCTGAAAAAATATTTTCAACGATGGACCACTACCAAACTCCAAGTAAAAGGGAAACATCAAGTAGCATTGGAGTCAAATTTATACTTAGTTTCAAAACTTTTTTGCGATCCTCTCTTAAAATTAAGACTTATTTTCTTTATTTTATTGCCTCGCTCTTGTAAAAGTAACTAGTGTTGTAAAATATGAAAATGGAGGGCAGGGAAGTGACTTAGCCATGCGGCCGAATGAGTGGGATGCGGGCATGAAAAGAACTTAAGCTTATTTCTCACTTTCAAATGATTCCAATGAAACAAACAGACGATTTCCTCGTTCAACAGAAGCAACATAAGCCATCTTCGCAAAAGGAATTATCATTCTGCCCTTGCAGATGTTTACCCCGCGTTTTCCTTCTCAGTGCACAGTTTTCCCCCCAGAAGTTTACCAACGCGGAGACCATCGCGACTAATAACATTACGAACTTCGTCCTTTTGCTCTAGCGCTCGAATGCAAGGTAAAATTTTCCTTGTTTGAACTATAGTTTTTTGGTTTGAAAAGACACACGGAAGATTAGTCTTTCAGGAAGCTCTCTTCAAAATTTAAACCTTATCAAAGTAGTGTTGTCCTTATCATCGCAAAATGAAAACAAACAGAGAATTTAAATTGCCGCCATTTTGCCGCGCTGTTGTTTCTATGGCACCTTTGATTAGTACCAGTCCCTCGCGCGTGGAAACGATTCGCGCGTAGCTCAAGCCTGCGCTCTCATTTTGCCGCGGTGTCAAGGCAGTGGCATACATCTTTTCCTCCACAGAGACCGTGGTACTTCTGGCCGGCAAAACAAACGCTGAGGAGAGGGGGTTAGTTGCCTTTCGGCTGCTCTACGCAGAGTCACATCTATATATACGTATCTAACAAATGGAAAGATTTCATTGTTTTGGGATTTGATTAAAAGAAGACCTTATAAGCAGGGCATAGCCCTTCAACTTTTTACGACTAAGTACCGACTTCAAAACCTTGTCAGTGACGAGGAAAAGTAAAAGAAAAAAAGCAATAACAACATAAAGCAACAACAACAAAAAAGACGTCGCATTAAAGCTCGGTTAATATCTCCTCCACTTCCCACATTGGAAATTAATTAAACTTTTCTAACAAAAAAAAAAAAACAAAGGAATGAATAAATGTTACATTTTTTATTTGCAGATTGTTATTTCGTCAATCAAGATGCGTCTGTGTCTTTTCTTCTTGGTGATTGACGTGCTTTTCGCCATCGGCAAAGGTGTCTTGCATTACTAGCAACTTCATTAACTTTGATTTCATTTTTACTATTTCTTCTTTAGCTGCCAAAAGTGTAAGCTTATACCGATCAAAGCCCAGCTTGAGAAAGTAGAGTCGCCCTTCTTTTCTCACTTTCATAGTTATTTTTAATATCTAATATTAATACCATTTTGCAAACGCATTGAGGCTTTTTTCTCTAAATTAATATCCACACCGTTGTCTCTAATTTTAATCGTGGAATGTGGACTCACACTTTCCAATGATATTTTTAAGCAACGTTCTCGTAGCAATCATCGTCGTCTCGCCAAGGTCCCTAATATTGGCGACACGTCAACTTCCCGGGTTGAGGAAATTAACACGTCGTTTCGAGTTAATGATCAAAAGAACCGTGGGCTCAAGGGTAAAAAATAAACCGGGTGAGACTGGGTAAAAATAAAAATGGCGGAGAAATTAAAAAGTGTCCGCCTTAGGCCCGTTTCAAACGTCGAACTTTTCATGTGCCGAATCTAATGCAAATGAGAAAATCTATTGTTTTCGCTCATTTGCATTAGATTCGGCACATGAAAAGTTCGACGTTTGAAACGGGCCTTAATTGTGCGATAAAAACAAACTACTACTTTCGCAATTTTGGACCAAAGCAGCCTCAAATTAGGAACAATGAAATTGCGGTATTTTTTTTATTGCCGACGAGTCTTACTGCACCTTGATCGAAAAAAAAATGCTGTCTACTGATTAACCTTGTTATACGTTCGTTTGTTAATTCTAGGTGCTTTGCCACATACAACTTGTGAGAGGACGTTTGAAAAGGTCGGTTGCTTCGTAGACAATACAAGACAAGGCGGAGCTTTGAGAACCCTTCCTGATCTCTTAGTTAACGACAGAGATCCAAAAAGTGATGCTTACGATGGTCATCGGTTGGACTGGAATAAATGGCCTGAGTCAATTCACAGGTAAAAAATATAAGACCATATTATACTTGAGTTACATACGGTAAATAATGGCATTAGGACCGAGTGGAGTCCAATTCGTATAGGTAATCATACGAGTTCTTAATCACCGAATTCGGTCTGTAATCATACGAGTGCTTAATAAAATCGGACGACCGTGTAGCGGGAGTCCGATTTGTTTCTACATCTACACGTTCCAGCACTCGGCAAAGTCCTTTTGACTTATGGCTGTTTTTGCTTAGGTGGTATCATACACCACAAGCCTTTTTAGAGACATAACGCCAAGCCAGCCACTTCTGGTGGAAAGAACACACTCACAGAGGGCAGCCACAACACCGGGAACTTCATCCCCTACTCTTCTCGAATAGGGTGTGGGTTCTTTAACGTCCCACAGAGAACTTATAAACATGGAAGATATTTGTGAGACGGGGCTTACGATTTACAGTCCTTATCCGAGAAGCCTTGAAAATGGTCGGCCATTTGTTTCCAACAAACAAACAAACAAACAAACAAACAAACACTTTATTTATTGACGGTGAAATACATTATTACCGGTTACCTGGTAGTTTAATGCCCCCTCCCTCCCCCCCCCCCCCCAAAAAAAAAGAAAAAAAAGAAAAAAAAACCTTCTAAATATAAGGGGTGCGTTCGATTGGGAAATCTGGATTTAGATCTTAAAATCTGGATCATTGGATTTCCAATCGAACAGATTCACTAGTTGGAAATCCATGTCGGGTAAGGATTTCAATTAACAAAATCCACTGCGAAATCAGTTTTCGGATTTTGGGTTAGATTGGAAATCCGAAGATCCAGATTTTAAGATCTAAATCCAGATTTCCCAATCGAATGTACCCAAAAACACCTACCGTACTTACAGTTAAAAAATTAAAAAAATATGCTTAAAAGGTCCTGCTAATCTTAAAATGAGGAGTTTTCGGTAATGAAGTTATTCTGAGGCGTTATCCTGAAATTTGAGTGGGAAATTATGTTTCTGTATGAGTTACCCAGATTATTCCATAGACGACATGTACTTGAGTGAAAACTTCTAAGCACAGAATTTCTTTTACAAGATGGTGTTAAAACGTCATTAGAGACAGCATATCTAGTACGATAACCATGTGTAGACCTGACATATTTAAAATATGTACTGAAATATTGAGGACAATGACCTTGGCTAACCTTGTGTAGCATAAAGAGTTTTCTAATGTGTACAATGTCATCTATAGCTATAGCCAACCTAATTTATCAAAAAGTTCAACAGAGCTGTCATTGATAGTGGCATCCAATATTGATCTCGCACATCGTTTTTGCACTTGTAACAACCTTTGAAGGTTTTCAACAGAACAGTCACCCCAAACAGTACAACAGTACTCAAGAATTGGCTTAATGAGAGCATTAAATAACATTTTTCTACATTCAATAGTTAAATAGACTTTTGCCCTCTTAAGGAGGCATATCCTAGAATTCAACTTTTTTATAAGGTAGTAAATGTGTAGGTCCCAAGAAAGAAAAGGATAAACTAATAACACCAAAAAGTTTTTCTCCAACTGATTCCTCAAGTCTTACGTTGTCAATGGAAAGCTCCAATGTAGTTATCTCACTGTGATAGAGTTTTGTAGCAGTACCTATAAGTGAGTGCTTGGTCTTTTTACTGTTACATGGTGTAGGTTGCATTTCATTAAGTTTAAGCCAGCTATTTGCTTTACCTAGACTCACATTTAGAGTTTGTTGTATCTCTGTCAGACAAACACGGCAAGCATATGCGTGATTTTTTGGGCTTTTTTATTTTTATTGTAGTCTAGTTTTCTATATTTTGGGGGCGTTTTTAATAAAACATTTATTCCACTTGCGCTTGTTGGATATGAGATGATTATAGCCAACTCGGCGCTACGCGCCTCGTTGGCTATCTATCATCTCATATCCAACCCGCGCTCATGGAATAATTGTTAAATATGCATTACAAACGAACATTTTTTGTATAGGGACGTAGCAGGTCGTCATATAAGAGGCATCGAATTATACCGTCAGGAATATATCGATATACTACTTCATGTATGATAGAGCTGGAAAGGAACTTTAGTTTGGCGCCAAAATTTCACAATCATGGCGGAAGGTTCCTCAAAGGGGAAAGACTCATGGGACGGCTATGGGAACAAAAATGGCGGTCGCTTTTGACAACATATTCATGGCCGAAATCGAAACCAACCTACTGAACCAAAGTAGGATAAAGCCTATAGCATGGAGACGTTATATCGATGACTTTTTATCCCTTTGGGACACGAAAAGAGAGGACCTCGATATATTCATAGTACAAACAAACAAACACATAACATATAGATTTAGCCTAGCCTAAAAGCGGAGCTCCCGTCTCTAATCCCAGAAAGCAAATTTATTATACACACTCTTTTTTATGAAAACGTCTAATTTTGGAGCTGAGGCTGAACGTTCTTATACTGATAATTTGGCCTTGTGAGGTTGAAAACGTTCTCAAAGATGTTCTTAATTTTACATGGTCTAGTTTTTTAATCTATCAAAGTGTTTGCTTTGATGGTGGTGAAGTTTAATATTTTGTAATGATTATAAACAAGAACTGCTCATTAACTGAGATGTGTGTCATGCAATCAGAAAACCATCGTTATGTTATACTAAATATGCCCTTAAATTTTTAGGTTAATTTCATTTCTTTACCTTTATTTCATGCTTTCATTTAAAATACAAACAACAAAATAAGAACGTTCTCAATCGACTCAGTCTCAGCCTGAGGAATCTTCTTAATACGTTCTTTTAATTTCGGTTAATCTCAGCCAATGTCAGCCTTAACGTTCTTATAAAAAAAGGTTCTTCCAAAACAAAGCAGCTCACAACTGGACATCCATTTAACACAAAAAGCCTATAAATGTGATTGTTGAAATATGTCAGAATCTCTGTCAACACGGAATTGCAAACGTTTTCAGGCCTTCCTCGTTTTTTTAACACAAAATATGTGAAGCAGCGAGGTATATAATTATTAAGAAGGAAAACATTACCTGAAAGCTAGCCGTTGTAAATAAGTGTTTTGTCTCTCGCTCTTAGACTATTTCTTTCAGCTTTAAGTTGATTTTCATTGAAATTTTCTCTTCTTCTCCTTCTTCGGTTTCTCTCGAGGATTCCTTCGCTTAAATTTCTCAAATTTCGTCGCCTCTTCTCTTGTGCTCCTTCCTGCTCTTTATCCCGTTTCTCGTCACTAATATGATTTCCCGCCAGAAAAGCGCGGGTTGCCGATACAACGCTGCCACACGATTTCCCGCCAAGGAAAATTGCCCCAACACTCCCGTCCCTAGAGGCTGTCCTGCCTCTACACCTCCGTCCCGACAGTCTGTATAAGTGGATGTACGTGACGTCACTGTACGGGCGGACGTACGTGACGTCAGTCTGTGCAGGCGGACGTACGTGACGTCATAACCAAAATTTCTCGCATCGATAGATTACCCAAAAAATCTTACCCATGATGCTCCGCTGGCGTGCTTCGCGCGCTCTGAGCTTCACCATCATCCAACGATAAAATTCACAGCTGAGATCTCAGACACCGAAATCGCTTTTCTTGACACAATGGTTTACAAAGGAGTGAGAATCGAAACAGAATCGATCCTTGACCTCAAAACCCACTATAAACAGACCGAGACCTTCCAATACACCCAATATACCTCTTGTCACCCAGGTGTAAAACGAGGTTTCATAAAGGGTGAAGCTAGAAAACTGTTACGTACAAAATTCTCGAAAACACATTTCCAGGAGGCCATCTCAAATTTTAAAACGCGACTTGAAGCTCGCGGCTTACCTCAAAACCTAATAGATGGCACATTGTCTGAAGTAAAATTTTCCGGAAGGCAATCGGCATTAAGAAAACAAACAAAAAGACTTACGAGAGAATAATACCATTTGTCACAACATATCATCCAGCAGTTAAAAACCTGAAACAACTCTTGATGCAAGAATGGATTTTAATATAAAATCAGCCAATGCTGAAAAACATTTACAAAATGCCCACTATAATATCATACAGAAGAGGGACATACTTGTTACAGCAAAACTTTGAAGGCACGTATCACAGCGTCGCAACCGCAAAGACAAGTAGGGAAGTCAGAGGAGGTCTGTCATGATCTTTTCTCTGCTGCCATGAAAAGTGCATGCGCTGTTGCAGCAAGTTTGTTTGTTGAACAACCTAAATAAACTATGAGCCTTGAAAAACCGTCATTCCCCCCATGTATCACAAGCCTCCAAACGGACAAGGCAATGCAGTCCATCAATGTGCCAAAGAAAGTTCGGTCCCCTGACACTGTAAGTACGCCTTCCGATTGTGTTAAACCATCTCAAAGACCGACCAACAGGATCAGTTCGAACCAAACTTGACCTAAACACGTTCACGTTGGACAAAAACATTTCTGTTGCGCAGGTGTCCCAGCATCATGCTGATTCCCGAATTTGGAAAGCCTCTCTTTATCTCTCTAATTAATTCATCTAATTCCGCATCCGAGATTGTAGTATAACGGTTGGAGAATGACTCCATATCCTGAACTCTACGCCAAAGAGTGGTTCAAGAAACCAATAACATTCCCGTTATTTAAGACCAAGTAAATCGCAATGTATTCCGGAGAAACTCCGGCTGAGGTAAAGATATTTCATACCGAGGTCGGCCGACTCCTCGACTTCTAGGAGAAACTGTTGCCAATCCTCTGATAGGGCAAATAGACGTGCACGATGCAGCTACAATTGCCAGCAACTCCCACCAGCCTAATAAGGTCCTTAGCTGTATTACCAGGCTTTCAAGAACCAGAATTCTCGCACGTGAACGTTATTCTGAAAATAATTTGCACTCGTGTGTTTTTCAAAAAGCTCAAATTGCATTCGTCCTACGGGCTCATGCAATTTTGATACTTTTTTATTTCCAAATTGAACTTGAAGTCGTATGTTTACCTATACTAATTTGGAGCGATTTATTAAGTTATAAATGCCATTGTCATGATAAATGAAATATAAATTTCTCTGCCCACATAGCCTGCGGTCAGCACTGTCGAGAATTTTCAAGTTGATATATTTTGGGCTTCAAGAATTTAAGGATTCGGAAGTGTATTTGATATCACCATAGAAACTAGTGCGAGGAAAGGCTGCAAGTACGTTTTGTCAGTATGTGACATCGCATGGGATGTGTAAATGCAAGGTGGCTAAGATCTCCCGCCAATTCTTTTGTGCACTTTCTTTCCAACTGCTGTGCATGATTCTTGATTTGAATATACACATTTTTCTCTGACAGCTGTATAGGTATGGGTGTGGTTTTGCTCAAGAAATAAATGCACTTACCCTTTTAGAGCGGTTTTCGAATGAGTGTCGTAAAACCAAAACCAAAGTAATTACTTTGGCCAATCAAAAAGGACGGAGACAATCCAGTAGACCAATCAAAACTCGAAGTAATTAAACGTAGCCGACACAAAGCGCGGGAAAAATATGCACGCGCGAGTCACGATTGGTTTTGGTTTCACTTCTGATTGGTTGAAAAAGTGGCGCGAGAACTTTGAACCAATCACTGAGTGAAGTAATGCAAAACCAAAGTAATTATCTGATTACTTTCGACACTGAATTGAAAACCACTCTATGGTTCTTATTAAGCCTCTTCATGCACCATGATTCATGTTTATTGAAACAACATAAGAAAAACCACCAACCTTTGTTCTAGTCTTGCATGCCGTTGTGCAAATGCCACCCGCGGAAAAGGCTGGAAGGTATTCGGATTGCAGTTCTATGGGGAATGTTGGAGTGGAGAGAACGGTGAAACCACATTCAACAAATATGGAGATGCCAATCCCAAAAAGTGTATTCAAGAGCTGGTTGATCCATTGCCACCTTGTAACAAAAGCAAAGACATGGAGTGTGTTGGAGTACAAAGCACCAACTACATCTATAAACTGAAGGAATGTAAGTTGTGCTAGCCTCCTTGAGTGTTTGGATATGACCAGAACATATGATGCACAGACCATAGTTGTTCACAAGGTGGATAACTCTATCCACTGAAGCGCAATTGGTTTCGCTATGACTTATCCACTAGATAGTGATTTATCAGGCGGATAGTGCCATCATTGTTTTGAACAACTGGGGTCTGAGACTGTTAAAAAAATATGTAGGTATTACCTTAAATGACTTAAATAAACTCGTTGACACTGTTTGTCACATTTGAATTGCCTGTAATTTCAACGAAGTTTTCCACCTCAGTTCTTCTCCACATATGTCCCAAACATATTTTGTCAAAGAGGGGTATTTTTTCTATGGTTATACAGAGATACTATTGATCTCAGACGTCCATGGACGATGGGTTTTTCCAGCCCTCTACACGGACTGTTGAGTTCAGTCTGGGGTTCAAGAATTCTGATCACGTGATAGCATTTTTTTGTAGCTCTGCGGTTTCGAAAATCCTTGCCTTGCACCTGACGTAATGGTGAAAATGTCTCCTGGGAATTTGGCTCTATTATTATCTATTCTTTTGTTCACCAACATGGCCATCTAATCACGTGAGTACAACTGAAGCCAAAATGACCGATCAAGTGACGCTATTCCTTCGTTCTTCCCATGGCTGCTAAAAGAAAGAAACCTAAAGTATAGTCTCCACCTGCTTGCCCTATTGTCATTGAGTCTATTATACATTACTGCGTCTCATTTCCACAAACAAGGCTAACCACGAACAATGTATTTTCACAAGTACCTGTCAACGTTATTGTCAATTTTCAATCGTGAATTTGTGCGGTCTGGAATCCTTATGCGATATAAGGCGAGATTGCTGTCATCATTTTGTTAGCGAACGGGACATTGGGCGCGATGCCCAACGAGTTCGTAAAGCAGAAAGGTCTCTGATGAGTCCCTTGGTCGGGATCAAACGAGCTTCGTAAGACTAACCACGAACAATGTATTTTCACAAGTAACTGTCAACGTTATTGTCGAACAAGGCTTTCCCTGGGTAATAGCTTCTGCCGGATTTACTCGCCGTCAACATCGTTTCACTCTCTTTGGGGACAGCAACAGAAAATGGCATCACGTGATCGGTATTTTTGAAACCACAGAGCCACAAAAAAATGTTATCATGCGATCAGAATTTTTGAACTGCACATTGAAATCAATGGTCCATCAATTGAGCTGAAAAAAAGCCATTGTCCACGGACCTCTGAGATCGATAGTACTCTTGACTAAAAAAATCCTAGTGCTTCTTTGCAGGGGTGGAATCAATGACCTTCGGATTACTATTTCAGATACGCTTCCATAAAGCTATAGGAGACTCATGTGAACTAAGTCATTAACGCATTCAGTCCTCACGCACTCCAGATTTTCCCCAGTTGATGAGTTAAATCGTGTGGCGTTAGATAGAGTAAAATCTGTTAAGTCGCCCTCCCAGGAGGCAATGGGTTAAACTAGCCAGGGATCTCAATAACTTTTGAAGTAAAAGTAAAGTAAAGTAAAGTCAATTTATTTAACGTCGGTAGTTCCTTTACTTATGAAACTGGTATCAATGGAAGGCGACGGTGCGCCTTTTACCCCCCTCCCTCTGTCAGTGCTCCGTTTCACGGATATTTAAAGCTATAGCTACACGGGTCAGAGGAAAGTGGAAACAGACGTTGAAGTCACCGAGGATCGAACTGGGGACCCCTTGCTCCGAGAGCCGCGCACTAGCCAACTCAGCTACGCGCCGCAAATGTTGCCAACATTTTTTGAGGAGAGAGGAAAACCAGAGTACCCGGGGAAAATCCTCTCGGAGCAGAGTGGAGAACCAACAAACTCAACCCACATACAGCGTAGAATCCGGGAATCGATCCTGGGCCACATTGGTGGAAGGGGAGTGCTCTCACCACTGCGCCACCCTGCTTCCCAAGTAGATGCCTGGGCTAGTCGATGTAAGCGGCAGTCACTCTTTTCTTTTACGAGGGTTTGAGTGAATATCAAGGCAGAGTAGCCGGCGGTGAGACTCAGAGGCACATTTTTGACAAACAGGCGGCGGTATACTGCCAGTGACGGGCTTTTAATGAAAACCCTGCTGGCTTATTTTGTTGTTTTTTGCAAGTTTTTTTTTTCCCAAAAACTTACTTCCAATATGGCTTGAAAGATGTTTAAAGTGACCTTACTTTGACAAGTTACTGAGCATTGAAGGGAAAAATTTAATAGGTCCTACATGTACAATTTTTTTTTGCTGTTTTAAGAGAACTGTTTTACTGGTACCATAATCCAAATTACCATAATTTGAGCAATTGTCTCTTATAGTAGACACCCGAAAAACCCAGGTATCTTCAACGGGATTTGAACCCATGACCTCTGCGATACCGTAGACAAGTAGACTTCGCGTGCGTTGAAATGATCCCGCGATGAAATATCCCGCCAGCTACGTCGGCTAGCTGTTGGCCAGTATTAAAAATACCATAATTCCCCTTTGTTTGTCCCACCAAAATTTTACATAAACTTTGTTTTTATTTTCTCTTGGGACTTTCAATGGTCCCAAGAGAAATTGGAAACGATGCTTATGCAAAATTCTGGAGGAACAAACAAAGAGTATTATGGTGTTTTTAATACTGGCTAATAATTATTGGAGTGACAACTTGCACCCTGCGAGCAGAGCCTCCTTTTGTCTTTTTCTTTACTGAGGAGGAGAAAAGTAGGCTCTGCCCGAATCGCGTCAACTCTTTGAAGCCGCCGCAGCCCGAACTTCTGGACTAGTCAATCTTGTTTTCTCTCGTCAAACCGGTTTTTCCAGTGCGAGCGTCCGTTTAGTGACAAAACCGATGGTTATAATTGAGCCCGCTGCACCATGAAAAACCAAGATGGCGGCGAGATCTGGCATATTAGGCTTGGGTTCGAGACTGTATCCTGGCAACATGCAGCACATATTCAATAAAGATCTTACTCGATTCAAGCAGAGCCTTTCTCGAGAACGCCAAAATCGAGCAAGCAAAAGAAAGGCTCTGCTAGCAGGGTGGACAACTTGTTGATAGAAATGAAATGTGCGCTGTTCGACTAACATGTTGAGTGTCTCAACACTTTTATCCGCAAATTGTTGGTTTTTAGCTTAAAGCGCCACTGCACAATGGCTAGTTAATATATAGTGTATCCTAGCTCCTGTTTTTGATGATGTGACTGTTTATTCAAACCGCAGTGAAACCACAGGATGTGAACGGGGGTTTCTCCAGCTGGTCTCAGTGGACTGAATGCAGCAAGAGCTGCGGCGGTGGTACAAAGTCAAGAGAAAGGACCTGCACTAACCCTCCTCCTTCCGGAAATGGACAGGGCTGCATGGGTGATGCTGAAGAGGTGGAAAAGTGCAACGAGGACCAATGCCCTGATCGTGAGTAATCATGCATTAGTTTTTAAGAATATTTAGATTGTTAATTTAAAGATCCCATTCTTCCGATTTTCAGTTACACAGAAAATCCATAAAACGAAATTCTATATCCACTTTAATAAATAAATAAACAAAATAATAAATTGCCCCCGCATAAAGAGGCAACCTAGAAGTCCCCGCATAAAAAGAGTAAATGAATAAATAGACCATTTTACAGTTGTAGCTAAGTTACCTGGCCTAAGAATGGAAGCGAGGCTGCCGGTGACCATGCTTTGATACAAACATT
>NC_090890.1:37796734-37799234 GCF_036669925.1 Montipora capricornis | reverse complement strand
TATATCTGCCCGTCATTAGAAGTGATGTTGCCATGGTAACGGCCATAATCCAAAAATTAACACCCAAAAAAAGTAAATCTTATTATATGGGTACCCATACTGGTAAATCTCTTACAGGGATAAATTTAAGAGAAGTTAACTAGGTTTCCTTTTGTAACTCGTGCCCTGCAGTGAGGGTATTCGCAAATACTCTAGCGATAAACACGAAGACGGACTATAAAAAGCGTAGTGCCTTAGGCACATGTGGATGACTTGTCAATCAACTGTGGTCATGACTAAGCTCTGTGATAATTTAAGCAATAAAAAACATCCCCAAATGGCAATGTGCCGTTCTTTTTACCACCCCCCCCCCCCCTCCCCCGTCCCTTTTCTCGCGCTGGAAATATATTTCAGGGGTTTCGTCTCCTTGTTGCTGCAACTCAAACATAAAATTCTTATCTTCTCGCCACCGTGTAATATCCTTTATTTAGTATATACCAAACCAGTGGATAGCGTTGGACGCGCGCGCTGATTGGCTATTCAAACTCCGAATATCCATTGCTATTCACCTCAGAGCAATTCGCGCGGAATCCGCGCCCTAAAATGATGTAATCTTTGCAGAAATAAATAAATTGAAATCATCTTTTTGTGCTATATTATCTCACTGTTTTAGAATATCCACCACTAGCCATCTCCACTTCGGTGAATGGTTGTTAAATATCAGATCCGACCGCTGCCAAATTGTAATTGAATTAATGGCTCCAAATCGACCCATTTACGGAGTTTCAATGTGTTATACTTTTAAATTAATTTTTGCTTCAGGCGCTGGTGATGTTGATGGGGCGTGGTCTGACTGGATGATTTGGACCCAGTGCTCTAAGTCGTGTGGAGGAGGCGTAAAGGCCCGGAGGAGATCCTGTAGCAACCCCCCTCCAAATAGAAACGGGCAGAGCTGTGTAGGACTGGTCCAGGAAACTGCAGCTTGTTCGGAGAATCCTTGTCCCAAACGTAAGTGTCTGGCTGAAAACACATGCCACGTGACTTGACCAATATGCTATTAACATAGCTCTAGTCGAAAGCTTAGTATTTCTCTGGGTACAGTGTAGCGTTAGAAATGTATGACGTTAACCGGAATTATACACCCCTACGCAATTAACCACTCCGTTAGATTCTGGCAAAGCAAGCTGCATTTATTTTTGTCGGTTTACGCCAATTTTGAAATTCTTGAATAGTTGGTACACATTTGGCCTACCAAACTACTGGAAATACCGGTAATTGCTAAAATATTACAATAACGAGAATTTATATCTGTAGATAATAATTTGACCCGTTTTTGTCGTTTTGTGTTCAAGTTTTCCTTAAAACTTGAGGATTTCTCATTTCTCTCATTTCATGTTTCAGATTCTCGGAAAACGGGGGAGAAATGCAAAAAAAAAGTTCAAAAAGCACTTTTGCAGATAAATTGTATTGCACTTTTGCTTTTTCGTTTTCTTCATCGCGACTTCTATCTTAAGTCCTTAATTATAGGGAGCTTAAGGTCGAGACGTTTCTGATCTACGGACAGTAACGCAACTACTTCATTTGTATTGCTAAGAATCTCAAGTTTTCTCTGTTAGAGACGATTAGTTTAAAAACCTGGGAAAGACAACTGCTCTGGCATGCGAGAGGTTTAATTCCGGTTTCCGCCTGTCTCAAAAATGTCTCGTCTAATTTAAATTAAAGACGTTGGGTCGTTTATTCCGCAGCGTGCACGAAGGCCTTGGATGTCGGAATCATTCTAGATGGATCAGGAAGTGTAAGAAGCTCAAATTTCGAGAAAGCGAAAGAGTTTGTGCGGGATCTCATCGAGCACTTTTCTGTGTCCCCCAAAGGGACCCACTTTGGGGTTATTATCTACAGCACCTCCCCCAAACTACAATTGGACTTCGCGAACGCAGCATACCACAGAATAGTCGAGCTCAAGAAGCGTGTGATGTCCATCAAATATCCGGGAGGATTGACCCGCACAGACAAGGCGCTTGAAATGGCTGCACAAAAACTCTTCACAGTTGCTGGCGGTGATCGAAAAGACAAGCCAAACGTTTTGCTTGTTTTCACTGATGGAAAGACGAACAGAGGCAGCAAGCCTTATCCCGTAGTACTAAGGCCACTACAGGTTAGTGCTGAGCGGAAAGAAATCGTAACTCAAGTTTCTGATTTCTCATCATCATTATCATCTTCTTTGCTGTCCTCACAGTCTTGAAAGGCATGTACTAAAACCAGAAACACCGGAACACTCCGGAACACTCCGGGACACCGGAACACCCTGGAAGTAACCCAAAACCCTCAATTTGGCTAACCCTAGGCCTAGCTAGGCCTTAAGTTGGTTTTTAGGCCTAGGGTTAGCACACCGGAACACTCCGGAACACCCTGGAAGTTAGGGTTAGCCCTCAATTTGGCTAACCCTAGGCCTAAAAACCAACTTAAGGACTAGCTAGGCCTAGGGTTAGCCAAATTGAGGGTTTTGGGTTACTTCCATGGT
>NC_090890.1:37784234-37789234 GCF_036669925.1 Montipora capricornis | reverse complement strand
CTCTCTACTAAGACCTGTCCAGTTGCCAAAATAGGTGGTTTGTAAGCAACACACACGTAATGATGGGCTGGATGGCGAACTGAAGGAGCTTAAGGAGTGATTAATTTCATGGCGGCCATAACGTCATTAAACGTCGTTAAACCACAGATTGAGCGTGCATTGCATTTCTGAGCATGCTTGAAATACGTCCCACGCAGGTTGTGAATTGCGTGTTGGGGGAAGAGGGAGGGTGGGGTGGAAGGGGGCGCTTATCGTTTACGCAATGGACAATTCATTATAGCGGCAACGCAGCCACAAGAAATCCTTCCAAAAAGCTATCAAAAACTTATTATGTCAGTGAGTTCCGACTTAGTATCGTTATGAGTGTTGTGAATGGCTTCTCTAGTTCACTCTAACTTGAAGGAATAAAAATTGTATTGAAGGAGCATTAACTACGACTTGATGAATTGCGACCACCTTGATTTCTGTAGTATTTCATGTCCAATTATTTGAACGAAAATTCGACGTGAAGTCATTGTACCCAAGTCTTCCTGCTATGATACTCTAAATCCCTTTGTTTGGACGGCAAGAAACATTCTATGTAAGTGCAATCAGGGTATCCCGGGATGGATGTTTTCTTTAACAGTACAATTATTTTTCTCTCTTCTTATTGTTTAGACCCTTACTGGAAATGTTGACCGGAACACTGTAAAAGTGAACATATTGGATGAGCCAATCTACACTCGCTTCATACGAGTGCATCCTAAGACGTTTCATAGGCATATCTCCTTAAGACTTGAGCTGTATGGATGCAAAACAGGTTGGTGAGAGGTTAAATGGTGTTTTAAAACTTCCTTGGTCATGCTATCGAGATTTTCCTTCGTATGAAATTGCAACTAATACTGTGTTTCAGTTAGTTAGTTGCGTATAGCTAGGAAAAGTTAAACAAAGGAAAATCAAAACATCTATTGTTAAACAAGAAGGCGAAGTGCATATTGTCGAATTACTCTTGCATTTGCTTTCGATAAGTCAACGCACCAGGGATACGAAAGTGAACTTGAGTGGAACCTCATTTTAACTAACCTTAATATGATAACGAGCTTGATTCTTGTCCTGGGGTGCAGGGATGGCGCAGTGGTGAGAGCACTCACCTCCCACCAATGTGGCCCGGGTTCGATTCCCGGACTCGGCGTCATACGTGGGTTGAGTTTGTTGGTTCTCTACTCTGCACCGAGAGGTTTTCTCTGGGCACTCCGGTTTCCCCTCTCCCCAAAAACCAACATTTGACTTGATTTACTTCCATTGTTCATTTCAGCTTAAAGTGTCCTCAATTAGCGCTCCAGCTCTAGAACGACTAGACACTTAAATAAATTTCCTTTCCTCTCCCACTTAAGGTAAAATGTATGGAAAACAACCTCGATACAACGAGACTCGATATAACGAATTGATTTTCCCTATAATTTGTGCATCGTCAAATCGAAATTTCACCGTCGAATATGAAAAAGTAGTGCGATTTTTAGTTTCAAATATTAATCAGGAACACCCAACTTGAAATTCATCTTCTCACTTTAAGTGGACATACAGCTGTAATAGTAAAGGTCCCAATTCAACACAAAATTGTGCTATAATCAAAGAGAAGATAGAACAAATTGGTAGGGTTGTGTCTCACCTCACATAGTGGGCTTTCACGTTTGCCGGTTATGAGAAAAATAGAAAGAAACCAAGACTCTTATGGATTGTACATGCAGCCAATGAAAAAAAAAGGAAAACAAACTGTTCGACAAGAGGTACGACCCAGCTCGTTGGTCATTCTTGAACGGAACTCTCTCTCTCTCTCTCTCTTTTCTCACTTTATCAGTTTCACTTCGGTCGACACGGTAGAAAAAGAAAGAGGGTTTGAAGATTTTTCTCTCTTTCTTTGTCTCTTTTCAGGTTTTGTCCCGCCCAGTCCCCCGCTTTGTATGAACGCGCTCGGTATGCAGAGCGGAAAGATCAGACCAGCTGACATTCAAGCTTCGTCACAGTACGATCACAATCATCGTCCCGACAACGGTCGCCTTCATTTCCAGAAAGCACCTCCACGAACTGGTGCATGGTCCTCAAGGACAAACAACTTAAACCAGTGGTTTCAGGTCAAGTTTGAACGTGTTGCAAACGTTCGACGCGTTGGTTGTCAGGGTCGCATGGACGCTGACCAGTGGGTTAAGAAGTATACCTTGGCTTACAGCTTCGATGGCAAGAACTGGAAGGACTATGGGTTTAATGGCAAAGTGACGGTAGGTTGGTTTATATAATGAGCACTCATTTTGCTTCTCTCCTTTGATCTGTTAGAGGACAGACGCATAGCTGACGTCACAGGGCTTGAAATTGCGACCAATACAGTCGCATTTGCAACTGAATGTTTTCCCTTTGCGACTATTTGCGACTTGTTTTCATCTTCGCTCTTTCGAAACAAAAGGATTAGCAGTTGCCGCTTTGCTGCTCTTTTTACTAAAATAAATGAAGAAATGACAAAATTATTTTGTTTCCCGCCTTGAGTTTTCTTTTAATCTGAAGATAGCGTAATTGTAGCGTAATTTCGCTGCCATGTTACGTGCACAACTCCATTCCTTTGATATCATTCGCCATTTTCAGCGGTTTCTATCAACACAAGTATTGTGGACTCATTTCTTTTTGCCACACCGCTGACAACACAACGCAGGGCGACGATTTTGCGACTAAAGTTTGCGAAATTGCGCTTAAATTTTCGTATCTTGTCGCAAAATTGCGACTGGACTTTTTCGTTAATTTCAAGCCCTGCGTCATCGTCAAAAACTTGTCATTCTTTATTATATAAAACAAATAGATTCCATACTGCGTACATATAATGTAAGAACATCAGTGACACACTCAGCTATCGCCTCGGCGCCATCTGTAATCTATTACTGACTAGACGCACGAAATCTATTCGTTGAATAGACGTCCTGTTGATTTTACAATTATCAAAGAAGGATTAATGTGATTGTGAAAATTTAGCTGGTCAAGATTGTTATCCGATTTTGCCAAACACCGGGTCCCATTGAGAGAATTCCTATCGAGACTGGTTAATTGTACACAACATCTTAGAAAAACCGAATTCAGAATAATTTGAGAGCTCTAAAGAAAGTGCTTTGTACGGACTATTCACTCACGTGACAAGTGACCATGCATGGATTTTTGGACCCGGAAGTAACATTTCTTGCAAAACGCAAATATTGGTCTGGCGTTTACCGTTTCCCGAAAACGCGTTGCTAGATCTCTCCATTATCTCAGTCAAGATGCGCCAAATGTGAGATGTTTAGAGACTTATTTGAGTGACTCGGAGTTACGTACCCGCGGGATGATATTTGGCGAAATTCAACGCCGAGGGCAATATGGAGAATTTCGAGTTCATTTTGTAGGCAGTAAGTGGGCTTATTTGATGGTAAATCACGAACAGGGAGTCTCTAACCTTTAAGGATTCAATGTAAGTTTGCTGCGAGATATTGTACAATACCCTCTGGTACAATGAATGCTAAAGGCGCCCGCAAACGAGAAAAGAATGTTGCGGAAACATTGTCGCGGAGGCAAATGGTTCCCTGTTTGCGGCCCCAGGAAACATTTGTTGCGGAAGCAAAATTTGCTTCCTGGTTTGAGCGCCGAGGAAACATTTCAGGCAACAGTGTTTTCCGCAACAATGTTTCATCGTTTGCGAGCGCCTTAACTGCAAAAAATTAAAAACACATTCAGTTCTTTTCCCACTGATAATTTCAAGGTTGGCGATCCATACTGGTTTCGACAGCCATTTTACCAAACTTTGCCAGTCTTTCTTTATGCCTCTCCCTTTGGGTGAGGAAAGGAAAGCCATTACCGGTGAGGTACGAAAATAGTGTGTTATAGGGCATTAGCGAGATTTCCAGAATTTCGTACAGCACACGAACTTTGAATATAAAGATATAATCGATAATTGAAGATGAACTACTGTTTTAATGGCAGGAATTCCGAGGCAACAATGATCGCTACTCTGTCGTCACAGAGACGATCGATCCCCCAATCATAGCACGTTATGTACGCGTAAAGCCAAGGGCCTGGCATCGACATATTTCTTTGAGGCTGGAGTTTTACGGCTGTACAGAAGGTGAGAATGTACACTTTCCGCGAAAGCCCCTCAAACATGTATTTCTTGGGTGCTTCTTTTGTTCAGGACAATTCCACTTTATATTCCGGTCCCCCTAATTGAAGAAATCAAATTGAGTTAACTCGAATCAAATCAAACATTGGTTTTTGAGAAGAGGGGGAAACACGAGTACCCGGAAGAAAACCTCTCGGGGCAGGCACCCGTTTCTCGAAAGTCCCGAAACTTTACGCGGCCATTTTCGGGTGTCACAATTCCCTCTGTATCTCAAGTACAGAGAGGATTTAAGTCGACAAATTTCATAGTCAGTTTGCTTTTAGCTACCTTGAAAACATGTTCAAAGATCGGCATTCCAAAACAAGCAGTTGACAGGTTCACAAATGGCCATCCGGGCCCGAAAGGTTTTCGGGACTTTCGAGAAACGGGCCCCAGAGTAGAGAACAACAAACTCAAGCTACGAACTCCAACATATGACGCCGAGTCTGGGAATCGAACCCGAGCCACGTTGGTGGGAGCCGAGTGATTTCACCTATGCGTCATTCCTGCTTCCTGTTGACGGCCAAATAAAATATTCTTTTGTTGTAATGCTAATAAACCGTTCTAGCCTCGCTACGACGAGCAAATTTCAAAAGAATTTTTGTTTCAAAACGAGGGCAGTAGGTCTAATTAAAGGGGCTAGGTCACGCAATTTTATAGGCAATCTCAGCACTGATCGAATGGTCATAGAATCAACTAAAATATCAAAATAACTGTTCAAAACTATAGAAGAACTCTAACAAAACACAGGTAAGCCCAGAAGGGACATGGATGGACAAAACTGGAGAGGATTGAAATGGATTGAGTTTGGGTAAATTTGAAAAACGTCGTCACACCTTTTTTCAAATTTTTA
>NC_090890.1:37766734-37769234 GCF_036669925.1 Montipora capricornis | reverse complement strand
TGACTGAGCTATAGGAGGCGTGTGCTAAAACAGAGGAACACCGGAACACCCAGAACACCTGGAACACCCGGAACACCGGAACATCGGAACATCACGGAACACCCAAACATAAAAACAAAGAATTTATTATTTTTTTTGTTCGTCGTTATTATTTTGGGTGATGTTGCATGGTTCCGGGGTGTTTAAACTTTAGCAAATGCTGCAATAGGAGACTCGTGGGAGTTAGGTCATTAAACTAGGTTCAGGAAAGAATCCTTCACCCAAGTATAAGATTTGCTCAAATTGGCCCAGTCCCCTTGGGCGTCGGAAAAATGTCTATCTTTTAAACCAAGTTTTGCGGGAAAAAAAAAACAGGAGACCAAATCGGCTAACTCACAATCTCGTATCCAGAGTCCTCGGTCTTTTTGGTCAGCGGGTGAGCGCCCGGAGAGACTCTGTGTATAATGGACTCCATTTTCCCAGAAAAGGTGGGTTCCGGTCTTATTGCGCATGCTTGAGTTTAAACGGAAACAGTAAACAGTAGAAATGGCGGGTTGAGAGTGTTCGAGAAACAAACATTTTAGCCTTTCACACCATAAAAGAAACTCGAGAAATGATCATTGGCTTGCTGTAAGAGCGAGTGAAGATGAAACTTCTGACGCTTTCGGTAAGTGTATTTTTAGTGTTTCGGCGTGCATCGTGCAGAATTATACCATCGTGCAAGCAACACGATCGACAAATGTTTGTGGAAACGACACCAATGTCCTCTTCTACTACAATTTTATGTTTCCGTAATTCTGAATGGCTTCGACAAGACCTTCTTCCACGGATTTCTCCCCAAAGAAACTGATTTATTATTTTTGCGTGGTGCTCGCGTCCTCCACATGACCTCAAATTTGATCATTTCACGCGGTTGTCAAGACGAGAACGGCAAAGAAATGAAGCAAAATGTAAAACGTGCGTGCAGAACTATTGTTTTTGGTGATTAAACTTATTTTTTGTGGCGTTCTCGTATGCCGTCGTCGTTCTTGCTTAAGGTCCCTAGTTTCAAACCCAGACCAAGTCTTGATCGCACTCCTAGACACCATATTGATTTTCGTTTTGAAGGCTCGATTTTGACCGTCGCCTTGTCAAAAATATGAAGCGTGCGCTCCCTAAACTGGTTTGAAAGGAGTGACTAGCCCACAAAACTTGGGTTGCGGCGACTTAAGAGACTTGACACGATTTCTGCACGGCCTTCTTGCTCGCATGCTGGTGAGTTTTTGAAAGGCTTTCCTCGCAGGGTGGCTTATTGCCTGCTTATTTATTTATTTCGCTTTTAAGATAAACATTTGACTCTGTAGCTGCTTGATGCAGCTCGAGTCAAAGACCCACATTTCGCCCTTGCTCGCCACAGAGTCTCCAGTCACCCTTAGAGCATCCGACTAGATCACGGAGGGTCGTGGGTTCGGGATCCCATCTGGGGTTCGGATTTTTCCGAGTTCCTAGTGGGTTCTATCCACATTTCATTTGTGTATATCATTCTCACATTCGTTCACTTGGGTGTTTGGTTGGCCGCATCTCTGATATGCTTTAAGGTGACTGCGTGATGCAGTTATGAGCTATGCTGTCAGTAGTCATTTGACTCTGTAGCTGCGTGATGCAGCTCGAGTCAAAGACCCACATTTCGCCCTTTCTCGCCACGGTCTCCAGTAGCTCAGTGTTAGACAGTCACCTTAGAGCATCCGACTGATCACGGAGGGTCGTGGGTTCGAATCCCATCTGGGGCTCGGATTTTTCCGAGTTCCCAGTGGGTTCTATCAACATTTCATTTGTGAAGATCAACATAATTCATATAAAAAGAGATTAACTGAAGACTTCACAACTAAAGTTAAACGTCATTTAAAAGACATTGATGCAAAGTCCATTGATGTGATGAAATTACTAAAACCTTCTAAAAGACGACGTTTCTTGACGTCATTATCAGCGCGAATCGAATAAGATTAAACTTGGTTTAAAGTCCTTTTGTGAAACACAAAAAAACTTTAAAACTCAAATTAATTAGGTCATAATTAAGTGGTTTCACAATTATTGCCATCATTATCGACATTGTCATCATCATCAACGTCGTTGTCGTTATCGTCATCGTCGTTGTCGTAGGCGTTGTCGTCATCGTCGTCGTCATCATCATCATCGTCGTCATCATCGTCGTCGTCGTCGTCGTCATCATCATCGTCGTTTTCGTTATCGTCATCGTCGTTGTCGTCGTCGTCGTCGTCATCATCATCCTCATCATCGTCGTCATCGTCATCGTCATCGTCATCGTCATCGTCATCGTCGTCATCATCATCGTCATGATCTTCATCATCATCATCATCATCACGATTCCCCGCATCTATGACTGTTAAATTTCAACCCTTCTTTTTCTTTGCAAGACGTTTGTGAGCCCAAGAATCCATGTAGAAATGGCGGAACTTGCAAACCACAGGGAAGTGGTTACTATTGTCGATGTAGACCGGGATATCAGGGAAAGAACTGCGAC
>NC_090890.1:37721734-37761734 GCF_036669925.1 Montipora capricornis | reverse complement strand
ATTGTGACAAATGGTTTTAAACACCTCGGAGTTTGGAGGAACATGTGGAAACATTTATCCAGTCATGTAACACCTTTTTGCTGACGACGATAAAGGCACGTGGCGCACGAATGCTTTTCCTCTAACTTTAACTCTGGTTTTCAATTATGATCTACAATCAGGATACAAAGACGAATTAACTTGTTTTTAATTAGCTTTTTGTGACCTAATAGAAGGTTTTAGGTCCGTTTCAAACGTCGAACTTGACGTGTGCCAAATCTAATGCAAATGAGCGAAAAGTATAGATTGTTCTCATTTGCATTAGATTAGGCACCTTTCAAGTATCATGTTTTGTAAATCCGAAATGTGCGAAGCACGAGAACAATAGAACCTTAGGGCAGCCAATGACAAACAAATTATTATAGGCAAAAAATTGTATGCATGCTGTTAGTCTCGAATCGCGCCTGTGTTTTCTTAGAACTTCCAAATGGCTTATCCTTTTAACCCGTCAGTGTTGTTTCTTTCTTCTCGTCAACTGTTCTTTCAATTACGTTAATTCTTTAACAGCACCAGTCGAATGCTCTAGCTACACCACACTCAATACTGCTGATCGTGCATCGAAACCAAGTAACAACATATTCAAGTGTGACCGCAACGACCTTTCCGCCGTCCCCAAGTGGTATCGTTTCTCAGGGGCCGCTGGCACCAAAATGCCCACATCTTCAGTGCCAATCAATCACTGTGGTACGCGGGCGCCTGGTTGGATGAATGGTCAACACCCCAGCAAGAATGATGGCCCTGTCTCGCGAAAAGTTTGTTTTCATTGGAGCAACAATGTTTGTCGCTGGAGTATTCAGATAACTGTTCGCAGTTGTGGTTCCTTCTTTGTGTACAAACTGCCACGAACAAATTACTGTTCGCTTCGTTATTGTGGGGATAACGGCTATAGTAAGTTGAATTGTCTGTCATTAAAGTTTTTGACTGTAATTCCCAGTTTGTTAGGGATTATGCGGTGACCCCAGTAGACTGAATGTCATTGAATGGTCAAGCGAGAATTTCACCAAAATCGTACCACACACGCGACGAAGCGGCTGAGCTAACTTCATCACGAGGTTCTTTGATCAGTTCTTTCCTCCACGTGTTCTGCGGGATTAAAGCGAAGCTGGTTGCAGGGAAAAATATGATTTATCGTTTTCCATCCAACGCATTCGATTTCACACGATACATATCTATCCTTTCAACAGACAAGTGTATGGTTAAAAACCCTTGTCAGAACAGTGGGACGTGCCAACCCGACGGCAATGGTTACAAGTGTAAATGCTCTCCTGGATTTACAGGAAATAACTGTGAACAAGGTAAATATTTTTGATTGTAGAATGAGATGTTTTTTTTGGTGGAAATAAAATGGTAAACACCAGAATCGATTGCCTGAGGTATTTTAAAAGAACACCTTAAAGTATGTTAGACCAATCAACCTTGACTTACGCACATTTCACATCTACATTTTTGCGTATATACCTGCCGCTCATATTGTATTAATTTCTTTACAATTGGTAGCAGAGTGCTTACGAGCCGTTGTCGTCCTGACAACGACGCAAAATGACCAACTTTGAGGTGACGAGGAGGAAGCGAGTACCCGACGATCAATTTTCACATGTCTCTCCAAAGATCCACACCTTTTATATTAATCTTATTCCTGGAATGTTGATTTCACCCTTTTCACTCCAAACAAGTTGGAGTAATTGCGAAATTATTGCAATGACGTGAAATAATATATTGAGGCAGTTCTCCTAGCTGTGGTCGTTGCCTTGCTTCAGCTCCCAATTCAAAATGAGTAAAACGGAAATTATGGTGCAACTGTTAACGGGGATCGTGATGTAATTTGCCCTTGAGAAAGATGATGTGCAGGTTTCTTGGATACGGCTAAAGCAAAAGAAACCGGAGAGCTATGAAGGTTTTTTTTGAATTGTCAAATGAATGCGTTTTAGCGGTAACAATGAAGTGTTGTTGGTTCGTCGAATTCCCCTTAAAAATAGATTCTATATAACGTGAGGTACGCAAGGTAGCGCTTATGCAAAGGCCAAGTATAGTATTTAACTGCTGGGTGGATCCAAAAATATTGGAAGAAATTCAGAGACGCTATCTATAGAGAGTGATTAAAAATAATAACCCCTTTCTGTGTTTGTGGTAGATGTGAACGAATGTTTGCCGATTAATCCTTGCAAGAATGGCGGTGTTTGTAAGAATACCAAAGGAAGCTATCAGTGCACCTGTAATGGGCGATTTTATGGTGGCAAGAATTGCGATCAAGGTAAATCTCAACTAACGTCAAATAAGATCAGGACACTATTCAACGAAAGGCTGCTTTTTACTATAGAGACTTGCAACTAGTATACACAGGCGCATTAATTAACTTGTGTTTCTTGACAATTTTTTTAATTGTGACAAATGGTTTTAAACACCTCGGAGTTTGGAGGAACATGTGGAAACATTTATCCAGTCATATAACACCTTTTTGCTGACGACTATAAAGGCACGTGGCGCACGAATGCTTTTCCTCTAACTTTAACTCTGGTTTTCAATTATGATCTACAATCAGGATACAAAGACGAATTAACTTGTTTTTAATTAGCTTTTTGTGACCTAATAGAAGGTTTTAAGTCCGTTTCAAACGTCGAACTTGACGTGTGCCAAATCTAATGCAAATGAGCGAAAAGTATAGATTGTTCTCATTTGCATTAGATTAGGCACCTTTCAAGTATCATGTTTTGTAAATCCGAAATGTGCGAAGCACGAGAACAATAGAACCTTGGGGCAGCCAATGACAAACAAATTACCAAAGGCAAAAAATTGTATGCATGCTGTTAGTCTCGAATCGCGCCTGTGTTTTCTTAGAACTTCCAAATGGCTTATCCTTTTAACCCGTCAGTGTTGTTTCTTTCTTCTCGTCAACTGTTCTTTCAATTACGTTAATTCTTTAACAGCACCAGTCGAATGCTCTAGCTACACCACACTCAATACTGCTGATCGTGCATCGAAACCAAGTAACAACATATTCAAGTGTGACCGCAACGACCTTTCCTCCGTCCCCAAGTGGTATCGTTTCTCAGGGGCCGCTGGCACCAAAATGCCCACATCATCAGTGCCAATCAATCACTGTGGTACGCGTGCGCCTGGTTGGATGAATGGTCAACACCCCAGCAAGAATGATGGCCCTGTCTCGCGAAAAGTTTGTTTTCACTGGAGCAACAATGTTTGTCGCTGGAGTATTCAGATAACTGTCCGCAGTTGTGGTTCCTTTTTTGTGTACAAACTGCCACGAACAAATTACTGTTCGCTTCGTTATTGTGGAGATAACGGTTATAGTAAGTTGAATTGTCTGTCATTAAAGTTGTTGACTGTAATTCCCAGTTTGTTAGGGATGATGCGGTGACCCCAGTAGACTGAATGTCATTGAATGGTCAAGCGAGAATTTCACCAAAATCGTACCACACACGCGACGAAGCGGCTGAGCTAAATTCATCACGAGGTTCTTTGATCAGTTCTTTCCTCCACGTGTTCTGCGGGATTAAAGCGAAGCTGGTTGCAGGGAAAAAATATGATTTATCGTTTTCCATCCAACGCATTCGATTTCACACGATACATATCTATCCTTTCAACAGACAAGTGTATGGTTAAAAACCCTTGTCAGAACAGTGGGACGTGCCAACCCGACGGTAATGGTTACAAGTGTAAATGCTCTCCTGGATTTACAGGAAATAACTGTGAACAGGGTAAATATTTTTGATTGTAGAATGAGATGTTTTTTTTTGGTGGAAATAAAATGGTAAACATCAGAAGCGATTGCCTGAGGTATTTTAAAAGAACACCTTAAAGTATGTTAGACCAATCAACCTTGACTTACGCACATTTCACATCTACATTTTTGCGTATATACCTGCCGCTCATATTGTATTAATTTCTTTACAATTGATAGCAGAGTGCTTAACAGCTGTTGTCGTCCTGACAACGACGCAAAATGACCAACTTTGAGGTGACGAGGAGGAAGGGAGTACCTGACGATCAATTTTCACATGTCTCTCCAAAGATCCACACATCTTATATTAATCTTATTCCTGGAATGTTGATTTCACCCTTTTCACTCCAAAAATGTTGCAGTAATTGCGAAATTATTGCAATGACGTGAAATAATATATTGAGACAGTTCATCTAGCTGTGGTCGTTGCCTTGCTTCAGCTCCCAATTCAAAATGAGTAAAACGGAAATTATGGTGCAACTGTTAACGGGGATCGTGATGTAATTTGCCCTTGAGAAAGATGATGTGCAGGTTTCTTGGAAACGGCTAAAGCAAAAGAAATCGGAGAGCTTTGAAGGTTTTTTTTAAATTGTCAAATGAATGCGTTTTAGCGGTAACAATGAAGTGTTGTTGGTTCGTCGAATTCCCCTTAAAAATAGATTCTATATAACGTGAGGAACACAAGGTAGCGCTTATGCAAAGGCCAAGTATAGTATTTAACTGCTGGGTGGATCCAAAAATATTGGAAGAAATTCAGAGACGCTATCTATAGCGAGTGATTAAAAATAATAACCCCTTTCTGTGTTTGTGGTAGATGTGAACGAATGTTTGCCGATTAATCCTTGCAAGAATGGCGGTGTTTGTAAGAATACCAAAGGAAGCTATCAGTGCACCTGTAATGGGCGATTTTATGGTGGCAAGAATTGCGATCAAGGTAAATCTCAACTAACGTCAAATAAGATCAGGACACTATTCAACGAAAGGCTGCTTTTTACTATAGAGACTTGCAACTAGTATACACAGGCGCATTAATTAACTTGTGTTTCTTGACAATTTTTTTAATTGTGACGAATGGTTTTAAACACCTCGGAGTTTGGAGGAACATGTGGAAACATTTATCCAGTCATATAACACCTTTTTGCTGACGACGATAAAGGCACGTGGCGCACGAATGCTTTTCCTCTAACTTTAACTCTGGTTTTCAATTATGATCTACAATCAGGATACAAAGACGAATTAACTTGTTTTTAATTAGCTTTTTGTGACCTAATAGAAGGTTTTAGGTCCGTTTCAAACGTCGAACTTGACGTGTGCCAAATCTAATGCAAATGAGCGAAAAGTATAGATTGTTCTCATTTGCATTAGATTAGGCACCTTTCAAGTATCATGTTTTGTAAATCCGAAATGTGCGAAGCACGAGAACAATAGAACCTTGGGGCAGCCAATGACAAACAAATTACCAAAGGCAAAAAATTGTATGCATGCTGTTAGTCTCGAATCGCGCCTGTGTTTTCTTAGAACTTCCAAATGGCTTATCCTTTTAACCCGTCAGTGTTGTTTCTTTCTTCTCGTCAACTTTTCTTTCAATTACGTTAATTCTTTAACAGCACCAGTCGAATGCTCTAGCTACACTACACTCAATACTGCTGATCGTGCATCGAAACCAAGTAACAACATATTCAAGTGTGACCGCAACGACCTTTCCGCCGTCCCCAAGTGGTATCGTTTCTCAGGGGCCGCTGGCACCAAAATGCCCACATCTTCAGTGCCAATCAATCACTGTGGTACGCGTGCGCCTGGTTGGATGAATGGTCAACACCCCAGCAAGAATGATGGCCCCGTCTCGCGAAAAGTTTGTTTTCACTGGAGCAACAATGTTTGTCGCTGGAGTATTCAGATAACTGTTCGCAGTTGTGGTTCCTTCTTTGTGTACAAACTGCCACGAACAAATTACTGTTCGCTTCGTTATTGTGGAGATAACGGTTATAGTAAGTTGAATTGTCTGTCATTAAAGTTGTTGACTGTAATTCACAGTTTGTTAGGGATGATGCGGTGACCCCAGTAGACTGAATGTCATTGAATGGTCAAGCGAGAATTTCACCAAAATCGTACCACACACGCGACGAAGCGGCTGAGCTAAATTCATCACGAGGTTCTTTGATCAGTTCTTTCCTCCACGTGTTCTGCGGGATTAAAGCGAAGCTGGTTGCAGGGAAAAAATATGATTTATCGTTTTCCATCCAACGCATTCGATTTCACACGATACATATCTATCCTTTCAACAGACAAGTGTATGGTTAAAAACCCTTGTCAGAACAGTGGGACGTGCCAACCCGACGGCAATGGTTACAAGTGTAAATGCTCTCCTGGATTTACAGGAAATAACTGTGAACAAGGTAAATATTTTTGATTGTAGAATGAGATGTTTTTTTTTGGTGGAAATAAAATGGTAAACATCAGAATCGATTGCCTGAGGTATTTTAAAAGAACACCTTAAAGTATGTTAGACCAATCAACCTTGACTTACGCACATTTCACATCTACATTTTTGCGTATATACCTGCCGCTCATATTGTATTAATTTCTTTACAATTGATAGCAGAGTGCTTAAGAGCCGTTGTCGTCCTGACAACGACGCAAAATGACCAACTTTGAGGTGACGAGGAGGAAGCGAGTACCTGACGATCAATTTTGACATGTCTCTCCAAAGATCCACACATTTTATATTAATCTTATTCCTGGAATGTTGATTTCACCCTTTTCACTCCAAAGAAGTTGGAGTAATTGCGAAATTATTGCAATGACGTGAATAATATATTGAGACAGTTCTCCTAGCTGTGGTCGTTGCCTTGCTTCAGCTCCCAGTTCAAAATGAGTAAAACGGAAATTATGGTGCAACTATTAACGGGTATCGTGATGTAATTTGCCCTTGAGAAAGATGATGTGCAGGTTTCTTGGAAACGGCTAAAGCAAAAGAAATCGGAGAGCTTTGAAGGTTTTTTTTTAAATTGTCAAATGAATGCGTTTTAGCGGTAACAATGAAGTGTTGTTGGTTCGTCGAATTCCCCTCAAAAATAGATTCTATATAACGTGAGGAACGCAAGGTAGCGCTTTTGCAAAGGCCAAGTATAGTATTTAACTGCTGGGTGGATCCAAAAATATTGGAAGAAATTCAGAGACGCTATCTATAGCGAGTGATGATTAACCTTTTTGTTGTGTTTATAATAACCCCTTTCTGTGTTTGTGGTAGATGTGAACGAATGTTTGCCGATTAATCCTTGCAAGAATGGCGGTGTTTGTAAGAATACCAAAGGAAGCTATCAGTGCACCTGTGTTGGGCGATTTTATGGTGGCAAGAATTGCGATCGAGGTAATCTTACTTACGTCAAATAAGATCAGGACATTAACGGAAGACCGCTTTTCAATCCAGACTTGCGACCAGGATATACAGGCACATTAAGTTGTCTTTTCTTTTTTTTAGTATTTTGACAAATGGTTTTAAACCCCTCGAACTTTGGTGGAACATGCGGAAACTTTTATCCAATCATATAACATCGTTTTGTTGAGGACAATAAATTCACTGACGCACGATTGCTTTTTCTCTAACTTTAATTCTGGTTTTCACTTAAGATCTACAATCAGACGAATGAGACGAATTAACTTGTTTTTAATTAGCTTTTTATGACGATTTTGTGTCCTAATAGAAGGTTTTAATGGAGGATACCTAAACCTCGAGCCAGGATTCGAGCTAGGATCCGAGCCAGGATTCGAGCTAGGATCTGAGCCAGGATTCCAGCCAGGATTCGAGCTAAGATGAGCTTTCTCCGCTATTTATTCTCGAATCTCTCGGTTAGGTTAGGTCTATTTAGGTTGGTTCTAGTCTAGTTAGGTCTAGTTAGGGTTAGGGTAGGTCTCGGTTAGGTTAGGTTAGGTCTCGGTTAGGTCTCAGTTAGGTCTCGAATCCTGGCTCGGATCCTGGTTCGGATCCTAGCTCGGATCCTGGCTCGAATCCTGGCTCGGATCCTGGCTTTATTCTTAGTTTATCTCGTTTTAATGATCAAAGCGCTTCGAAATTTTCGTTTGTTGTTGACTGTTTATTCAGAAACATTCATCCTATCAGGTGACTTTGTTTTGCTGATGACTGTGACAGCACGTGCCACACGTATCGCACGATTTTTTGTGACGTCATGGGTCTCTAAAGAAAAAAAGTTTAAACTCTCATTTTTTCGTTCTATCCTGGTGGCCGCGATCAGTCCTTAAGTAGTGGCCGCGATTGCAACATAATAGGAAAGATATCTGTTTTCAAGTATCATTTTTTGTTAATCCGAAATGTGCGAAGCACTGGTACAACAGAACCCTTTGTTTAGGTAGCCAATAAGAAACGAATAACCAAAGGCAGAAAATTGTATGCATGCTTTTAGTCCCTAATCGCGCATTTGTTTTCTAAAAAACTCCCAAACGGCTTCTGCTTTTAACCCATCAATGTTTTTTGCCTCTTCTCGTCAACTGTTCTTTCAATTACGTTAATTCTTTAACAGCACCAGTCGAATGCTCTAGCTACACCACACTCAATACTGCTGATCGTGCATCGAAACCAAGTAACAACATATTCAAGTGTGACCGCAACGACCTTTCCTCCGTCCCCAAGTGGTATCGTTTCTCAGGGGCCGCTGGCACCAAAATGCCCACATCATCAGTGCCAATCAATCACTGTGGTACGCGTGCGCCTGGTTGGATGAATGGTCAACACCCCAGCAAGAATGATGGCCCTGTCTCGCGAAAAGTTTGTTTTCACTGGAGCAACAATGTTTGTCGCTGGAGTATTCAGATAACTGTCCGCAGTTGTGGTTCCTTCTTTGTGTACAAACTGCCACGAACAAATTACTGTTCGCTTCGTTATTGTGGGGATAACGGCCATAGTAAGTTGCATTGGCTTTCACTGAATTTGTCGACTGACCAGTTTGTAAGGGATTAATTGGTGGCCCCAGTATACCGATTTTAAAACGTCATTGAATGGTGACCGTTTTTGCGGTCGAGAAAAGGGCCCTTTTCCTTGTGTGATTAGGACTTGCGATTTTACTGGATTACACCTGGCCTGGCTCTCCAGATTCTCACAATGGTCGCTTTCGATGAGGAATTTTCCTAACCAGTCAAAAACTATAATCTGACCAAAATCTTCCTGCACACAAGCTAACAGCCTCGCGACGTGCTTTGCGCAGGTGTTTCCTCCACGTCTGCGACGGGCTTAAAGCCAAGCTGGTTAACCCAAATATATGATTTGTACTTAAAATTCTGGCCACTACATTCGAATTCACACAATACATAATTAGCCCTTCAACAGACACATGCATGGCTAGAAACCCTTGTCAGAACGGTGGGACCTGCGAACCCAACGGCAATGGTTACAAGTGTAAATGCACTCCTGGATTTAAGGGCAATGACTGTGAACAAGGTAACTATTTTTCGATCGTAGAATGAGATGTTAAGTTGGCCAAGGTAAAAACGTAACAACAAAGTCTATTGGGTGGAATACTTTAAGGCACACCTTAGAGAATGTAAGAGCAGTGGACCTTTGAGAGCACTTGAGCGTACCCAAAAACTGCCGAGCAAATTTTGGGTTTCTAATTTTCGGAATGCTTTTAACCCGAAAGAAAAGACCAAAAACTGATACCCACAAATATCAGTAACTGTACGCCTCAGTTTATTTTCACAAAATTAAGTATGAAAGATTTATTCACACGTCCTTGTTGGATAGGAAATGATCATAGCCAACTCGGGCTTCACGCCTCGTTGGCTATCTATCATCTCGTATCCAACGCGCGCTCGTGGAATAATTGTTTATTCCTAAACTTTCGACCTCGGATACTGCTTTTCTAGCTTTCTGATTGGTTCACCTAATCTCGGTTATCAGCTCATGCAGTCATATACCGTATGACTTGATATGGAAACTGATTGCGTCAAGTGTTGCCAAGCTGGAACTGATTGGCTTAAATTTCCAAGTGTCCAAGCGTTTCGAATTTAATTTAGTTTGGAACGCGTTCATCTCATATCAAATACGCGCTCATGGAATGATTGTTAAATAGACCGGTGTTCTGTTCTGGAGTTGGTGAAATGTAAATTTGCAGCAATGCAAAGAAATAGCATTAAATTCATTATTTTCCAATTGCTTTCACTTTGTTTTTCCGTAGACGTGGATGAGTGCGCAACTGTAAAGCCCTGCAAGAACGGTGGCCAATGTCGGAACACAAGGGGAGGGTATACTTGCGTATGCGCTTCAGGTTTTGTCGGCAAAAACTGCGAACAGAGTAAGAATAATGATACTTTTTTTGTGATTTTTGTGTGAGCACTTGGTTTTCAAACACTGTTGGAACACTTATGCATGATATTCTCTAGGAAATGTTCAATTCCAAAACAATGCGAGTGCGTTGCTCTACAAACTGAGTTTTGAAGCCACTCAGTTGGCAGCAGGTCAATTTGTTAGGCTCGTGTGTTTCCCGTGAAAGGACTCGATAAAAAGAAGTGTATGTATTTGAAGCTAAGTGCGGGTTATAGACGGAAGTTAGAAGTGATTCTCGCACTTTACTCAACAATTTAGGAAAAATTATTACCATTTGTCATTTTTATTATCAGAGAACCACACTCTTCAGTACGGTCCTGCTGAATTTAGAATTTTGTTGTTGCTTCAGTATTTAAGATATATTATCGTTGTCGATAAGAGTACAGACAACACTGAACCACTTTCGATTTGTTTTTTTTTTACCACAATATTCAACGCCAAAGAAAGTTTTTATTTCAGAGCGTGACCAAAATCATAACTCAAAGAAAAAGCAAGCGTTGTCTATAACTTTCTCGCAATATGATTGGTTTATTTTCCAAAATGAGCGTTCCTGATTTTCTATTACATTGCGTGACGAATTGACGCAAGCATGACGCGAGCAGCGTTGTCTAGACTCTTATCGGCAACGGCAAATTAGCCAATCAGATTGCGAGATTACAAGCAATTGTGGTAAAAAGTTGTTTTTCCTGTCAGTTCTATTGCTCTCGCTGATAAATTGAACTGCTAATAACACGGATTTAAGATAAGTCTTGATGCATCCATTTGTTGCAGTTTTCGTTCCGCCAGAATGCAAATCTTATGAGGTGATTAGCGACAAGACTCGTTCAAAGGACTTCAGTGGTGGGCGTGCATACTGTGATCGGGATGATCTTCGTACAGCTGGCAAGTGGCACCGCTTCATGGGGGATGCTGGCACGGCAATGCCCACATCTTGTGTGCCGACCCAACGTTGTGGTACGCATGCGCCTGGCTGGCTGCAAAATGGTCACCCTTCAGTAGAACAGGGTGCTGTGACACGGAAGGTGTGTTTCCATTGGTCGAACAACTGCTGTAAATGGAGTGTTAACATAAAGATCAGAAATTGCGGCGACTTTTACGTTTATCAATTGCCAAAGACTCGTCTCTGTCATCTTCGTTATTGTTCAGAGAAACAAGGTAAAGTCTCTCCAATATCCACCTTTTTTTAATAACAACAACAACAGCAACAACAATAATAATAATAATAATAATCGTAAATGGTTTGAACGCAGGAGTCATATCATAATTTAGTAAAGTACGATCGTGACATTGACATTGAAATGACATTGACTTACGTTTCGACAACCTGAGCGGAAGTCATCTGTTCTCTTGACTCTGAAGATGACTTCCGCTCAGGTTGTCGAAACGTCAGTCAATGTCATCTCAAACAGTCCTTCTCAGGACTACACTCACCCGAACGATCGTACTTTACTAAATAGTAATAATAATCTGCTTTTTCAGCGCCCTCTTGAATTACGTCATGCGTGCATTGATACGTCACATGCGCAAATGACAATCGCGCACATAATGATTGTTTGTCCTTATAAGATTGTTTCTTTCCCTACCTTTGTCCTTTGCTTTTCAAAGCGACTGTCGAACGCACTTCAGTACTCCGAGATTTCTTCTAGTTACGTGTAAGGTTATAGCGAGCGCAAATCTCTATCAATTGATGAGGCTACAATTCAACTTATAGCAGGTCAAATCAAATCAAATGTTGACTTTGGATGAGTTTAGGAAGCCGGAGTATCCGGAGAAAATCTCCTCGGAGCAGAGTGGACTGAGAACCAACAAACGCAACCCACATATGGCCTCGAGTCCGGGAATTAATCCTTGGCCAACGTACTCTCACAACTGCAGATCTGAAACTTTTCGGTTGTTTTGGCAAGCATAAATTTCATTTTATCCTCAAACCGAGGCGGTTTCGAGGATTTAGCTTGTTCTTTTCTGTCCTATAAATCTGTCGAAAGAACAGCTTTCTGAAGTAAGCGGAAATGTAGTAGTTTCACGATTGGCATCTTGCGCTAGGAAAGCTTTTGGGACTTTTGAAAAACGGGCCCCTGCTTCCAAGAGTTGGTTCTTTGTACAATGTTTGGGTGTTAATGGAACTCAGTTTCTCATTTTGTTGTTTTAAAAAACCTCATCTCATCCCACTGTTTCTTCCATTCGAAAATTGCGGCCATTCCAAAATTGCTGCGTTAATCAATCGCACACTCGGAGGTAATTTGAAAAGGAATTTTTGGTCTTTTTATCTTTCAGAACCCGGTGTACCCGCATCCTGCAAGCGACCACTGGATATCGGTGTAATCATTGACCGGTCCGGCTCAATCGGGGCAGCAAACTTCGGGAAGGCCAAAAACTTCGTCATTTCTCTTGTACATAAGCTCCCAATCTCCTCGCACGGAACTCGCCTGGGTATCATTCCCTACAACTCCAGAGCTCAAGTGAGCGTCAGGTTTTCCGACGTACAGCACCAGACGCCAGATGCGATGGCGAGGCTCATAAGAGGAATTCCATACACTTCTGGCAATACGCGCACTGATGTAGCTATTGAACTGGCCAATAGTCAGCTGTTCAGCAGCTCGGGAGGAGACCGCACGGATAAAGACAACGTGCTAATTGTCATGACGGATGGGAAGACCAACCACGGCAGCAAACCCTATAAAACGGTACTGGCTCCGTTAAAGGTGAGTTTGAAACGAGCTTCATAGACCTTAAGCTAGCTGGCTTAGTTGGTTGAATATCGGACTTTTGTGCGAGAGGTCCCGGGATCAAAACTCCGCCCGGACCAACACTCGGGATCTTAAAATAACTGAGGGGAAAGTGCCGTCTTTGTAATGATATCTGCAAATGGTTGGACTCTCCAGTCTTCTCGGATAAGGACGATAAACCGTAGACGCCGTCTCACAATCCTTTAATGTCCATAACCATGTGGGGCGTAAAAGAACCCACACACTAGTTGCATAGACATGAGGCATGGAGTTCCCGGTGTTGTGACCTATCTTTTGTAATAGTCTTTTCTCTGTTACGCTCATGCACTGGCCCTGTGGAGGTCGCCCTGTGTAAGGGACTCTGTGCCCTGTTGTTGACTCTCCATGGGCGTTGTCCCTTAATGTATAAATGAATATAGTCACTGGACGTGAACCTCCTCTGTGGATCTGTGGATACGATGTCCCTGTATGCGTTAATAATCTGTCGTTGTATTTTTGCGGGAGGGCCGGTTTGGTGTCACGAGAAGAACCATTGAGGCGCCTTAATCTGAAATAGGATAAAGGAGGAATGTGGTTTGTTTCAGAAAGTTCTTTGCACGTGCTCAAATGTCTTCATTTAACGCGAAAGGAGGTTCCATATTTCTGAAAAATCCGCATCGATTTTTATACAACTTGGTAATTACACATATACCAATCAACTACGTTTTTTTTTGAATAGAGAATACAAAAAAATGCATATTTGCTTGGCATTGCCGAAGTAGTTCATTTAATGGGAACCCTAAAATTTGGTTTTATCAGACGTGATGATAAAGATACCGTATTAAGCTTCAAAGAAAAAATTTCGAGCTCAGTGGCGTTTCGAGAGTTAGCCCTTATTATTATTTATTTTTTGCTTCGTTAGTACAACGCTATCGTTTTCTAAACACTCAGCCAAGAATAAAGTACTGAATATTGAAAGTGCGTTGCACAATGAGCTACCTCTGAAAATTTGAACGCGATATATCAGATAATCTCTGATCAATGATGCTTTGAAAATTTGAGTTTTTCACGAAGAATGTATCGTATCATAAACGCTTTTGCCACCGAAGTATTCGTCAGTTGTAATGGCTAATAACTCGCTCGTTATCAAAGCTAAAGGGCTTAAAAATGGAGGTTTATCTAAGTTTAACAAGTTCTTTTTAGCTTTTGAAGTTAATTTGTAAATAGCATGACGCCTTGTTAATGAATGTTAATGTATTGACGTCCTCAAAGATTACCTAACGGTAACTGAGTTATCTTAAATGCAAGGACCATCTTAATACACACACACAACTGTCTTTTCGTGATGAGATAGTTCTGTGATTCTATAGGGCGTCGGGATTTTTTGGTTAAGAACTTGATCAAAGTCTTATTTTTGGTTCTTGTTTTTGTTTTTGTTTTTATCTATGGAAGGTTAAAGGTGTGAGACTAATAGCGGTTGGTGTGGGATCACGTGTGGACGATGCTGAATTGGTAGAGATCGCTGATGGCAAACGCGAGAACGTAGTTCATGTGGACAAATTTGACGAACTGGTTGGAAACGAAAACAACGTGTTGTATGCGTCTTGTGAACCAGGTAAAAAATCACAGGAATTTGAAAAGGAAGGTTATTTGGACGGGAGAAAATGAGCCGATGCGTGCGGCCATGCAAATCGTTGCGTTAGAATTGATGAGAAGGGTTACGTTTTCACAAACGTTGGCCGTAAGGAACTGAAATCGCCACAGAGATATCTGTTAGAATGGAATTTTAAGTGTCATCTTTCTTCCCGTATAGTCCGCTTGAGCATTAGCCCAAGCAATGGAAACTAGGCCCCCACAAGGACAGAAAAACTCTAAAGAGGTTGGAAATTGCTGATCCACCAGCTCCAGATTTGATTACAATTGCTCCACCAACAAAGCTACCAAGTCAGACGGAAGCCAGCCGTGGATATTCGAATTGTTATTTCACGTCCATGAACATGCACTTGTAACGACAGGGGTATACGTTTTTTGCAAAAGTTGGTCCTGTAGCACTGATATTTGTATGATGTATTTGTATTCCCATGTAACAATCCATCTTGCCCCAGTTGTTCAAAGGTCAGATAACTTTATCCAGTGGATAAGTCACTTTATTACATGGCAAGCAATTCTCAGGCTAATTGGAGCACTCTTATTGGCTGGTTTTCGGTCGGGATTTTACCGTACGGACTATTACCAAGGAAACGGTCCGTCTTCGAATTTTTCCTTTCTCTCGAGAAATTCAAGTTGAGCGAAACACAAAAAGTTTTAAAAAGCGGAATTTATTTTTTTCATTACAACAGTACAATTATAGCAAGCGAAATTTAGTTTTACATGTATAAAAGGCTACCGTTCAAAGTGCGCGGATGGAGGACGGCGATTACGAGCATTCAACAAGCGGATAAGTGTCCAATCGCGCAAAGAAACGACACCATATAATAAACAACTCAATTGCTTGGGACATTGGCCCTCGATTGTTTTTGAGTTCACCCTGGTTTTTGCACAAGAGCGATGATTTCACTGATTCTGATACGAAATCCCGCAACAGCGTCAACGACGTACGAACAACCATTTACTTGACCTCTCGGTGGACTGGAACGGGTAGCGCATGCGTAAATTTCGTCAATCCATTCACGCATGTATTTAATCAACGTCAAGTGCGCCTTCATGTAAACACGATTTAAAATCAAGTAGTCATCTCGGTATGGTATTCGCACCGGGACGAGTTTTTTCAGGTAAAGAGCCCCTTACTTGCAAATTTCCATTGGCGTGAAATAACATTTCGAATACCCACGACTTGCTCCTGTCTGATCTTGTAGGTCGGTGTTTTTCTCTGTCCTTGTACCCTTCTTTCAATTGAGGAGATGAATGTTTATATGCGCCACATTAATCTTTCGAAGTATATCGTTTATCTTTAAGAAGTTACCTATAATATCTCAAATCATTTTTAGAACATTTTCCCTCTTATGTACGAGGCATTTGTTTGTGTAATTCTTGTCAATTGTCAAGTTCTGTTTATTTTGTTTTGAGAGCCAGCAAATGTTGTTGTGGTGTAAGTGGGCCGCCTAGTCTAATATCGGTGCTAACTGTATCCTACCATGGTCTTGTTTGTACACGATTTGTTTGTCTATAAAGTGAATTGTGGTGTGGGCTCATTTTCGGCCAGGGACATTTTCAGGCGTCTGACACTCCGATGGACTTCATGGGAATAACGATAGCTAATATAGATATGTCTTGTGTTTACAATGCAATGCAATCGCCTTTTTGCACATAATTTGTTCCAAGTCAATCACGGCTAATTCAAGTGACTGCCGCCTTTGGCTCAGTTGGTTGAGTATTGGGCCATTACATGTACCAGACGTCATAGGGTCAAGACACCCTGTCCGGACCAACACTCAGGGTATTTAAATAATCGAGGCGAAAGTGCTACCTTTGTAATGACATCTGCAAATGGTTAGACTCTCGTGTCTTCTTGGATAAGGACGATAAACCGTAGGCCCCGTCTGACAACTCTTCAATGTTCATATAACCCTGTTGGACGTAAAAGAACCCACACACTATTCGCAAAGATTTAGAGCATGTAGTTCCCGGTGTTGTGGTCTGTCTTCTGTGGTGTATCATGGTTTGGAGGCTAAATGCTCGGAGATGCTAGCTACACCAAGCTACTCTAAAATCCGAGGGTACTGTAGAGATATGGTGATGATGAAGTCCTTTGTGGGGGCGAAGTGCGAGTTTGTCAAATCATTTGAAATTTCAATCTTGTCTATTTGCCCCCACAAAAGACTGTAACTATCCAGGAATCACAAGGAACTTACCATAAGCGAAATAGGCCAGCTATCATCCTCACTCAGATCAAAAATCTTTCTCAGACTCTCCCACCCCACCCTGTACACAAGCCATGGATGTTGGTGTTATCATGGATCGTTCAGGGTCTGTCGGCTCCGTCAATTTCAAGAAGTCAAGGACCTTCGTCCGCACCCTGGTACACAGATTCCAAATTTCATCCCGGGGGACTCGCGTTGGAATTATTGCTTACAATGCGCAGGCGCAGTGTGTGGTCAGATTTGCAGATGTCAACTCTCAGACGCCATCTGCAATGACCAGCATCATCAACAGGTATCAGTCTTTCTAGGGTACTAGTTACCTCTGAAATTTTGCATATTGTTAGGTTATGGTTTGGGACGCTCTCTCCTTCTAATGTAACTCTGTAGTTTACTAAAAAAATACTATAGACGAAAGAGAGAAATGGTCCTCGCACTAATCTGGACAATTTAAGGAACTGCCCGGCTCTTTTAGACACCGGAAACCGGACGCCGTGAACGTAGATTTTGTACCATTTTTACGGGGTGTTCGCGTCTTATGTAAGCCACGGCTTGTTTTCTCTCGTATAAACGGCCCTAATATGTCTGGTGTTTTGAAGCAACAAGGATAATAAAGATACGTTTAAAATAGCATTTTTGCAGGTGTTTGATAATGTTAATGTGAACCTCCGTAAAAACGAATTATATATTTAACTTCGATTCCATGTATTCCCATTACGGAATATGGTCAATCGAACGCACCCTAAGCGTTTTTGTTGTGCCATATATCGTCTACATACTCGTCGTCTCCATCAACAAATTAGGGACCTTTACATAAGCAAGGAGGACGGTGACGACCACGAAAACGTTGCCTAAAAATATTATTTCCGTTATTGCAATAATTGTGTGATTATTCCAAGTCGATCGGCATGGAAAGTGTTAGTCCACATTCCAGAAGTAAAATTGGTGAGAACGGTGTGGATGTTTCGAGAGAAAATTGAAAATTCATTGTCAGGTGCTTGTATCCTCCACACAAATTTGGTGATTTTACGAAATGTACCAAAATGCGAGAAGCACGTGCAGGGCGTGCACAGCTGTTGTTTTTGCTCATTAAACCTGTTGTTTCATGGCGTTTTCGTAGCCGTCTTTGTCGTCCTTGTTTATTGAAGAACACAGAAAGTCCGCCCGTTGGAGCACATGTAAAGGGGTGCCACAGGGTCGAAAATCCAGAGCTATCAAATACGTTCTCCGTTCCGGAAGGATCGCAAGGCAAAGTGGAGTGTTTGATTAATGAAATGTTATTCATTCTTAAGAGGAAACCAAAATTGAACACTCAATCAGGCTAAATTCGTGCGAATGACACAAGCACTCGACAGTGACTCAGTTTCAATATCCTTTTCATGCCGTTATTTGAATGACTTCAAAATTAAGTCAATATGACTTCGACACGTCGTCTTAAATCGCTAATCTTTGTTACCAACTGTAATTTATTGAATAGAAAACGAACGAGACAAGTGCAAATACTCTGCAATGTTATTGTACATATAGTTATTTGTGCTGTTGCGTGTCATGCAAATAGTGTCACACCTTCCCGAAGAAACGTTTTTCGTTCCTTAATTATCCGTTGGCACAACAAAATGATGATCAGATATACGACATTTATCGTATAGAGCATCTTACTGTCATGCAATCCTAGACATATTTGTTCTGCTTTGGGAGCACTCGTCTCCCACCAATGTGGCCTGGGTTCGATTCCCAGATTCGGCGCCACATGTGGGATGAATTTGTTGGTTCTGTTCTCTGCTCCTCCGAGAGATTTAATCTCCGGGTACTCCGGTTTTCCCTTCTCCTCAAAAACCAACCTACGATTTGTTATGTGTTGATTTGCTTTCTGTACCTCAGTGTCCCCCAATTTGTGCGCTAGTGAAAATACAGTGGACACTTAAATGAAGTTCATTATTATAATTTTTTTTTACTTCATTGTCAGGATATCTTACACTGGGGGTGGAACCCGTACGGATATTGCTCTCCAGATGGCTAACTCTGGCCTCTTCAGCTCTTCGGGGGGTGATCGCGGAGATAAACGAAACGTGCTTGTTGTTATCACAGACGGAAAAACAAATCGAGGCAGTAAGCCTTACAGCTCTGTCCTTGCACCGCTTATCGTAAGTACTTCACCGTCATCAATCTTATGTAGTTATTTCGTTGCGTTTTTCAGTGTTACGTCTGAACGCCCAATGATTAGCTCGCTCAGTTCGTACTGCGCCAGACCATTGTCGCTGCGGGAGAACGAGGGTTCTCATCTCGGCCAGACAAAGGAGTGAACTTCGTATTGGCATCTGCAAGCACGACTAAACATGTACTCTTAATTTCATTTTCTCGGACATCTTCCTTTTTCTTTTCATTTTCTCATTTTAATATGAAATCAGTTCTACTTTCCACTTTTTTAAACATCATGTGGTGTGAAATCCATCCTGTACCTTGTGCCGCAGTTTTCTTTCATCAGGGAATCAAAATATTCTTTTGACCTCATGCTATTTTCGACAGGACAAAGAGTTGCATGAAACGTTTCTCAGTGTAACACTTGTTGATAAACTTGGCTCACAACTTGAGAGCTTTTGATGCAAGAAAAAAAATATAGGCGAAACTGACTCGTGTAACCGTGACGAACTACAGCTGCCTCACACTTATTAGGGAATTTAAGCAAAGAAGACGGCTACGGCAATGAAAACGTCACTCCAAAAAATAACTTATTAATACAGGGAAATTTTTGCGCGGTTCAAAACTAATATGCGGAGAAAGCAGAACATAGCAAGTGCACTTGGGTAACCATGCATTTTTCAGAGATAATTAAGCTTCAATTTGGAAAAGAACTCCATCCACTGGATGATTGCTTTGTACTTTAAAGCTTTTTACAAATATTGTTAATTAAATATCTTCTCAAAATGCGTGGTTACCCCCAATTTTCCTGTTGGATTTCAATAACACTTGTTAAGATCTGCTTGTCCCGCATGTCTAGTAAACCGCGCAAAATACCTTTGAATTAGTAGGCACCGTCCTTAAATTCCCTCTTAGGTGGCTTGAGGAAACGGCGACGGCTACGGCAACAAAAACGCCACAAAACAATGATATCATTAGTCAAAAGAGCATAAATAATCGTGGCGCACGTGCAGCACGGATTTTAGCGTCGATTTTAGCACGTATTTTTTGTGGTATTATGCATAACGACGACGTGAAATCACCAAATTTGAGGTTATGACGACAACGTGAGCATGCAACAGAGAATCTTTCATTCTTTTGTTTTCACTATGAAACAGCTCGTACCAATTTATTTTTAGGATACTTCGCCCAAATTGTAGGACGTGGACGAGATGGAATAATTTCGAAAGATTTATGATAGAGCGAAGTTATGTTTTGAGGTGAAGTTTTTTGTCGACGTCGCCATCGTAAATCTTCAGGTCCCCGTTAGCATATAGAGGCAAAACTTAAAATACATGGAAACGCGAAAGTGTTTTAGTAGGCCGTTTCCGAGTTCATGTCTGTCTCCTCTTCAAAGCGAGTCTAAGTGCGACGTTTTTGTGATGGTAATTGGTTAATTTTCATAAGAAAAACTTCGCACTTAGACTCGCTTTGAAGAGGAGGCAGCTACGAACTAGCCCATTTAAAAGGAAGACCTTAGACAGCAATGACCAGTACAGGTTGCTGACCAGCGGTTTTCGTTAAAACAATGGTTTGCTGGGGGTGCTCAGTCTCGCGGGCTCAGAAAACCTGGTTGTGGTCATTGTTATTTAAGGTTTTTCTATTTAAAACCGATAAAAATGTTAACTCTAAAATATCGATGGACTAAAGTAACAATGGAAAGGTGTAGGAATGAAACAAAATGAAATAAAATAGTCGTAAAGTTAAGATATGAAATACTAAGTCGTATCTTATTAGATGATCTAGAAAGCTTAAAGTGCTTAATCGAATTCTGCAGTTGGTATGAATGTCTTTCATGAATAATCTTCACTAGCTCTTATATCTGGTGTTACCTTTGTCATCGCTTTCTTCCAGGCCAAAAAGGTAAAGATGATTGCCGTAGGTGTTGGCTCGGGTATAGACTACAGCGAACTTCGAGAGATTGCAAACAACAAACCAGCCAATGTCATTCACGTCGACAAGTTTGAGGACCTTTTCGTGAGACTGAATAACGTGATGCGAGCTTCATGTGAACCAGAATGAACACGTAAGGTTTGCTTTCAAATTTACTTCTTTTTTTTTTTCAATTTTGATACAGATAAAGTTGAATCATTTTTTCTCCCATTTCTCTATGGTAGTGCATTTTCGCTGCACAGAAATGTTGACAATTTAATATTGAGTGGACGTCAATCTATTGGTGGTTTGCGACCAAAACGGTTTGCCATGTTCCTCATGTCAGATTTCTGTGCCAAATACAAATGAAAAGAAAATGTTTTGTAACGAAAACGTGAGATAACAAATCAGAGATTTTAAGGTCCATTAAGTTTGATACTTAAAGTACGCGGAACCTACATCTGCTAAATTTAAATTACACCAGATATACATTTAGGTTCTTTTTTCTTTTTCACTTTCTTGAGGCATTATTATATCATACTTTGACAAGGAGAGCATTTTCTTTGTTCCCTCTATGATGAATTCCCTGTTCCTATTGTACCCATCTTTCAATAGGATTCATTTACAGTAACTTGTGAGGCAGTTTCGTAGACTGTGTGAAAGAGAGGCTGCGGTGGCCTTGCCTAAGGGAATCTTTGGCCTTGTTTTCACAAGCGGTTTTTCAGTTCGCTTAGTGAAAGACAATCGAAAATTCCTCGAAAACAGTGTGTTTCCCAACCCGCTTAAAGTTAAGCGAGTCGGAAAATTTCACTAGAATTCTCATTAAATTTAAGCCAGCAAACCATCTAGCTTAAGCGAGTTGGCAATTACTTTCGGCCAATGAGGATTCGCTTGCCGCTCAAATCGGAAATACAACAGGCGTGCTATTTTTATTATTGTATTGGCACGTGCTTTCTCCTCGTTTAATCTTACCCGTGAAAACACGTATCATTTTCAAGTCGCTTAACGAAGTCTGCAAACAAATCACTTTCAGGAATGTTAAGCGAGACAACGGCTGTCGTGAAACACGGCCTTTGTTTTTCAAATCCTGCCTCATTAGTTTCAAGTTGAGTTGAGTTCAAGTCATTTGTATTTGAGTTCAAGTTAAACATTAGCGTAATCCCTTGAGCCTCAGAACAGCCTGATAGATATAAGCAAAGCACAGAGGTGTGAATCAAAACGAGGTCACCTCCAGCCTCGCTGCCATCCAGACGCCAGGTCAGTTGGCACACATCTGAACGTGATTTGTTGTAGAAAATGGCATGCGGGGTTTAAGAACCATCATGCATCAAGCTGTCTATTTCCCCGGAGGCAGTGCCCTCATGACGGTCTTTCTAATCAATTCGCTCTCCCCGTCTCTAACAGATCACATGGATAAAAGGAAGAGTTGCCTGAACAGGAAGCTGCCGACATAAACCAAGAGTTGCGTAGATATTGTAGTTTCAATAAAACTTATTTGAAGGCAAAATCTCGTTTTATGTCTTGTGCCTCTCTTTGTTCATCTTCGTTTGCGCAGCTCGACAAAAGTCGTGAGCCTTTTTTTTTTGTCATTTAATCTGCGTATGATCGTTGACATTTTAATCAAATTATTCAAAGCTTATCAATCCTTCCCTAACCCTTTCCTTTTGCTATGTTCCTTTCCCCTTTGTTTGTTTAGGTAATGATAAATCACATAATTTTTCTCATCCAATTTGGAATAAATAAGCCCTCGAATTTTTTTTTCAAAGATAAGCAAATTTGACAAACATGACGAGTGCTTATTTCCAAATTGCACGAGAAAATCATGTGATTACTCATTGATATTCGAGAGGAAATTTCTAGGTGACAATGGTTGCGGTGGCATTAGGGAGTTAACACTGGTGTTAAAACAAGTTCTTTTGTTCAGTGTTCCCCTAGGGATTCAAAACACCAAGAGAAGTGTCAACACTAGTTGTAAAGTTTGTTTCTCTCGAGTGTGACCGCAACCAAATTGAATGTCGTAATTGAGCAGAAGAACGCACGCGTATTACGCAATCATGTGAAAATTCGCATTTGATTGGCGAGGCGTGCTTTGATCATTGACCAATCAGAATGCTTGGTTTGTTACCGATTTTCTGCACTGCTTTACCTGAAAACTGGATTTCTCTTTAACCAATCAGAACTGGATAAATTTTCATTCAGGAAGGGGGAAACGGCGATGGGTGTTCCAAGAAATGTGACGAGTATTGTAGCCTACCAAAAATATTAAGATGCTGGTTAACTTTTGACAAGGAGTTGAGATTTCGGTTAATTCTACAGGGGCATAAACGTAGCGTAAGAACCGTGCGTGTCTGGTCTTCTCGAGACAGAGGTGAGAGATGATTTCATGCAGACTGGAACGCCTAAATTACTCTGTTGTAAACATGGCGGTTGACGGCACCAGTGAAGTCGTCTCTCTGGTCTTTCTTTGGACGAATTCCAGGACCTACCGATACAATTTGAGCAAGTTTTGAAAGCTAAAATCTTCAATCGATGCTGTATTTTGCCGGTAGAACTGGGTGGCTCCACACTCATAAGAAAATCTATCAAATGAGAATCCGGGGCCTTCCCTTGTCATGGAACGGCCGAATTACCCAGAATTCCTTTTGGGCATGAAGGAAGCAAGCGGAGACTGGTCCTCATCAAATGAGGAAAAAGCGGCGAGAAGAAGATATTTCTTGGCGGATACTAAGGAGTATCCAAGGTGCGTGCTGTTAACGTAGACTTTTTATCATAGGAAATTCGGCCTGGCCTTTAGTAATTTCTTGTCAAAGAAACGGTATAATGTAAATAAGAGAGTAATGAGATTTACATTTGCGATTACCTGTCCTCTTACGTACCACTTCAGTCAAACTCTACATCTCTATGCAATAAGCGCATTCAAAATTTCCTCGTATTATTGTATAAAAGTAGTTAAAGAAAGAAAAGGCTTGTCCTGCATATATGAAAAATACGTTTTCTCTCCCGTTCTCTTCTTATGCATGATCTTCGTGGAAATTACATTCTGTCCCTCAATAAACCTAGAACAACCAGTTATGGTCTTAGTTCTTTTTCTTAAGTATTAGCTAAGTACGTTGCGAAATGCGCTACCTGATTTTTCCCGTACCACTGAGTTAACTGGTTTTAAAGTAATCCAGGGCCGGATTTTGTACAGCGGCTTTTCGTTTTGATTAATATATCTTTAAATATTATTTAATCTTTAGTTGTGTATCTTTATATACTATATATGTTAGCTGTAATGTCTCGAAGATATTATTCTGAAATTCGAGATCAAATAAAGTTTTATGCATGCATGTATGTTACCTTCGGCAGGGCGCATGCGTGCACTTTGTAATCTGCGACTCCAGTGCTTACCATATGACAGATAAAATGACTTTTCTCTTGATTATATAAGCCATCGAACTCTTACGTTAAGTTGTAATGACAAGGGCGGTTTGGAGCTGTGAGTAGGCGTGGGATTTGTCTCATATGGTTTAGGGGCCGACATATCCCTCCCTCAATGCCGTAACGGGAGGCGAGGTCGGTAGCAGAAAGCAGCGAAGGGCCAACTGCGTCCAAAAGCGATCGTACGGGCCGAAATCCCGGGATGACTCGTTTGGTACGATGCTCCAGCGCCACGTCTGGAGGTACTGCATATCTTTCTCGTCTCGTCTTCAAACATTCCGTCAGCGCATGCGTGCGTAAATGTTCAGCCTCTCCGATACCTACAATACTAGACATATTTAGGGTGCGTTCGATTGACCGTATTCCGGAATAGGAATACATGGAATATAAGTTAGAAATACTTCGTTTTTACGGAGATTCACATTACAATTGTCAAACATCTGCTAAAATGGTATTTTAAACATATTTTTATTATCCTTCCTGCTTCGAAACGCGCCAAACATACCGTTTTAGTCATCACTCCACGTATTCTTATTCCGGAATAGCGTCAATCGAACGCGCCTTTAGTTGGAACACTTAACGAATGGTCAGAATCATCGTGTTACAAGATCGTAGCTTATACCACATCCCCCTTCCCCCAATTCAATGTTGTGTGAGAATTTTTCGGGTGACTACTAGTAGTTGTGGAAATCAATATTGGAGGAAGGGGGAAACGGGTGTGGGTGTTCCAACAAATGTGACGAGTATTGTAGCCTAGTTTGTCAACCAATGAGAAGGAAAGACAAAACCAATCACTATTTGCTTGTGCGATTTTTCCCGCGCTTTGAGCAAGTTACATGAAATAGGCCTTTTGCAGCTAACGATCACATGGTACAAAATCCGCCATGCTGGAGGGCAAGCTCATTATTATTCTCTCACTGGAACCAGTCAACCTTGACTTGCCTTTGTTGTAATGTCCCAGTGGGAGAATAATAATGAGCTTGCCTCCAGCATGGCGGATTTTGTACCATGTGATCGCTCGCTGCAAAAGGCCTATTGCTTGGAATTGCTACGAATTTGGATTTGTTCATTGTGTGCTGTGACTGGTCGAAGTACGCTGGTATTTGTTCGAAGGTGATGTTAAACGCAACAATGTTGCCGCGTAAAAAATCGACGTTAAACCGAATCGGCTCGTGTAACATCACCTTTAGCAAGGGTTTCAATAACTTTTGGAGGAGATGCCTGGGTTAATCAATGTAAGCAGAGGTCACAGGGGCACCCAACGTCAATTTTCGGAAAATATCTGTTCGGAAGACGATTTGAGATCTAGAATTTTCGGAACATTTGTTGTAAAATTTCTTGCTTGCCTGCCTCTCCTAGGATTTTCGAACATCTAAAAAATGGTATAATTGCCCATTTATAACGGATTTTTGCCCTAAAAAGGTCACCTAGAATTTTCGGGAGCCTTTTTTCTGGCTGAAATTTTCGAAAAGGTAAGTGTTGGTCCCTATAATTTTCGGATCACTAGACCTTCAGCTAGGAAATCCGAACAGATGAAAAATTTTTGGAGGATAAAAATATGCCTATATCTACCGTTTACATACTAAAATAAGTTTAACAATGCTATGTTTAAGTTGTTTGAACTTTATCCTCGTTGGGTGCTCCTGAGGTCACTCTTGTCTGTTACAAGGGTTCATGCATGAGACAGATTTGTTCAGTCTTTCTTCTTTCTGATGAGAAGTAAAGGGACTCCGGAAACAGGAATAAATTTCAAAGTTGAACGGTGAAGAATCCCTTGTGTTCTGGCCCTGAAGCATTTCGAAGACTAGCTTCGCATTGTAATGACTGCAAACGAAATGGATGAGAGCAAAATAGCTCGACATAACAATAAAACGCTCCTGACTAAAGTTTATCATTTATCTCAGCCCTTCTCGTGTTTATAACGTCAACTTACGATAAAATGCGTGGTACCTTAGGCTTACTGCGATGATTTGTAAATCAACCCTGGACGCACATAGAGCTTTGTCAGTAATAATTTGTTTGATGATAGAAGAGTCCCTTACGGCAATGTGTTGAGATGTTGGCTTTCGTTAATAATTTTAAATCCCCCGTCAATTTTCTCGTCATGGAAATGTCCATGTCTGTGTTGCTGTTTGTTGATCGGCATCTCGGATTATCATACGGCATACATACATACATTGGCAAGATCAATGGACCTGCGCAACTAAGCTACAGAATGAACAATATAAATTTAAATCTAAATTAAAATAAAAAAAATGTAGTCAAAAATTATATATCTAAAAATATTTCAAATCCATTGATTTAAAAGAAACACTACAAGAAGCTTTCTCAAAACTAATAGTTTTTAGGAATTTCTTATTGTTCCTAATTAATGTCTTACAAGAACCAAGACTTGACGTGTTTTTGAATGAATCGGGGAGGAGATTCCATTTCAAGGTAGCTCTGTGCTTAAATAAATAAAGATCTGCCGATCTCAGCTGTCCTTGGCCTAGTAACAATATTGGCAGACTTCCTAAAATTATAATAATTATTAGTTTTAGATGGATCAATTAATAGTCTTCTAATGGAAAACGAAACAATGGAGTTTCAAAAAGTTGTACTTCTAACTTCAGCACTGTGGATAAACCTAGGTAGCCTATGAATAATCGTAGTTGCTGTAGCTGCTCGTAAGTGAATGCGATCGAGCCTATCTGCCAATAAGGATTGCATGAGAGCATCAGCCGGTGAATATTGAGCCCTTTAACAGCGTGTCTTTGTGCTAAGGCGACTGCAAACTGGTCATTCAATTAAACTATCCTGAAACGTCGCTAATCCACGGTGTTAAAATTTCCTTATATATGGACCGAACACGACCAAAGTAAAATCAATGCTGGATCGAATGAATTCACTGAGTTTTCCAAAGGTTAGAGGAATTGAACTAAACAATATATTTGGCTATTTGAACTGGGCAGTAGAGAAGTGGTGGCCTGACAGTCCTTTCCGAAAAAGGGAAATGTACTGTAAAACACTTTAAGGATCACAATCTGACTGCTCCGAAAGGCTTTTCTCAGAGTACACTGCTTTTCTCCTCCCATCCAAACCAACCAACATCTGTTTTGACCCGCTTTGAATTCAGGTGATTTGATTTAAGCTACGCCGGTGTGCTCAATTAGTGGAGCACTTTGCCTCAACTAAATCAATAAACTTGAGACCTTAATAATGGGAAATACAAGATAGGAAACAAGGCTTATTTCACCGGAAAGCCCTGGATCATTTCAATTTCAATTTCAGTCACTCAAAAAACCGATCTGTTTTTGTCGATACACCTGGACCTCTGTGGTTTTTGTTGTCTTTTTTCCTGGTCAAGTTAACGAGAAACGATAAATGTTGAACACATGACCGATCTAAGAAATCTTTGGGTCCACGCAGCCGGCTCAACGAATCGACATTGAAGCATCCTCAGAAATAATGCCATGATCTGTTGTAGGTCTGACAGAATTTTTGGTTTCACTCTTTGGGAAATTTCGCCAACTTTAATGTCTTTTTTTAATTAAATTAACTCACAATTGGTTCTTCAACATGGAAACAAATAATTCATTTCGCCAATTTTATAGCTTTTTCAATTCACATTCTATGGAGCTCATGCAGACTGACATTTTTAATTAACATCAATGGCAAAAAATATTTTGTGGTTAAAGCGCTGTCCCTTCTATCTCCGTGTTCCACAGCCATTCTATCTTTTACAAAAAGGGCAGGACTTTTCGTCAGATTGTTATCCTTATACAGTCAAAAAATGAATAGCTGTTTTGATTTTGAATGGTTATACAGAAATATCAGAGGCCCAGAAAACAACTTCCCTTTACAACCTATTCCACCATTGGTGTAAGATGCAGCTGGTATTGAGTTTAGAATTAGACTCCATTGTTCCTGTTATTTTTTTTGTGGCTTTTGTTTTCTGAATCAATGAAGATAGCCCTTGTGATAGCTGCTTGGCCGTTAAATTAATTAAATAATTAATTAAACTTGCAAGCGTTGAGCTGCCGAAAAAGCACAGTTTCCAGTTCGTCATGATCGTCGAAAGAGGCTAAGGTAATATATTCAAAGTGATTTTGCTTTAGCTCATTGCAGCCTCGTCACGTATTCCCTTTTCAACCAGTCACCAACATGCAAAGCTTCATCTTGCCCTTTTCCTCTAACCTTTTGGGCCGAATACTCGAGTTAACGTCAGCGTAAGTTATGAGAAGGAGTGCAAGTTTCCTCAAACGTTGTATGACTTATATTTCAGCAGAGATTCTGTTAGTTGGAGTGCTATGTTCATCCTCATGTAATCCACCTGCCTTAGTAATGGAAATGGGTCCACATTAAGACAGAGAACAACTCTGACCGGCGGTGAGAATTGAACCCATGACCTCCGGTTTTAGATCAGCGTTGCTTTACCGATTATAATTATAAAATTTATTTAGTGCCAACTTTATATAGCGCTTAGGCACCAATTGAGAAAACTTCACAGAAATCAAATCAATTATATCGATTTAGCTCACAAATTGGTTTTTAAGGAGAGGGGAAGACTTCTTGGAGCAGAGAAGAGAACCAACAAACGCAACCTGCATAGAGTGACGAGTTCACGCTCCTGAGTGCATCATGGGCAATCAGCGCAAGATGGAGAGAAATTCAAAGTTTTGTAAGAAAGTTCAAACCGATGAAAACTATTCATGTTATGCAATTTTGGGGTTTTTTATTTTCCAAAACAGAAGATATGCGCTCAAAGGTGCGCGCGGCAGAATAATTTTGGAGAGAATGGCTATTGTAGAAAGAGTTTCTGCTATACATTTCCTGTAATTCCAAAGGCACAAAATTACAGAGGAATTCCAAAGAACGGATACCAAGTCTAGTTCGTCTCAGTTGTGAACATGAACTATTTGTTTGGTTTATGAAGGCGAAAGTCTATAAAGTAGAGTCATGTACAGTGTATTTTGCTTTGAATTTCCATACAAACCTTTGAATTTCCCGCCATGTTGCACTGATTACCCATGATGCAATCAAGAGCGTGAACTCGTCTATTTGTCGCCACTGTACCATCGCTGCTCTCTGAGCCACTCGGCCTGCCATGGGTTCGTGGTAGTGAGTATTTTAGATATCCTTTCAAGGCAATGAACAAACAGGTACGTCAATTTAAACGTTGGCCATGTAGCACTTTTTTTTTGAATATGTGGCACCTCGTGAAACCACAATCTCCTCTTATTCTGAAAGGAAAAAACAATCTGTTTACAATTTTTTTTTGGGGGGGGGGGGGGCGTGGGCGGGTTAGGAAAATGAAAGGCAAATCTCTGGCGAGAAGTTCATTTCAGGGAAACGTCTTCGTTGTAAACTGAATACGTTGGAAATGTTTTTCTGAAATATGCCCGACCGGTTTTGAGGGCTATCATAGGCGAATTCAAAGGCCAATTATTATTTATTTATGGTAGTACATTCACAATAGATATAATACAAGGTCAGTCAGTTTGCCCCCGCTCGCGGCCCGTTCACCACTCACAAAAAGAAACAATTATTGTGAAAAGGGGCTAAAAAGGAAGGCCTATATATATGACATGCATTCAACTAGAAAATCAAATCCTATAGACCCTTTAATTACATCCAGAAAGTAAAATCATACAAGTCGAACGTCACCTACTTGTCCAATAAAGACGTACCAGTAGCAGGTGTATTTACTATTTCCACCAAAATTTCATAAGTCCAGCATCAAAAGAGGAACAATACAAGCTTTTCGATCACTTATATAGAGGATTTCACTTTTTTAACCGACCGACCTTACATTTTGTACTTTTTTAATGGGCCTCAAGAAAATCAGTAATCAGTTTTCAAGAGTTTCTCATGATGAGGTGGCTTAAAATGTTCATTTAAAAGAGTTCAGACAAGACATTCAGTCTTCGAGAATCCGCACCGTGGAGATCTTTTTTTTCCGCAATCAAGTGGAATTCAGGTAAATCTTTCTACTTTTCCTTAGGCAGGTAAAACCAAAATCTCAATCTTATCGAATGTGTAACCGAATGGCCCTGAACTCGGACTTTTTTCCTTCAGGATCTCCTTGTTAACTGAAGCTCAACCTTAAAACTTGTTTACCCAAACCATTTCATGATCAGCTACTGCTTTCAATTGATTTACGTTGTATTTCACAAGCTTTTCAAAGGATCAGAAACAGGAAAGAAAGCTTTGACCTACAATTTTATGTCATGAAAGGACAAAATTGGTGTATTGTCACGGGTGAAAAGAAACACTTTTTTTCGTTGTATAAAAGAGCTGTATTCTTTTGAACGAAGATTCGGAGATGCTCGGAAAAACCGAGTGCTCCTTTGCACGAGTCGAAGCTCAGCATACAAGATCTTCCCATCATTATTTCGGATCCAGGAAGGTAAAATACCTTTCAAGTGCTTATCCTCATAGACATATGATTTTCAGTCTATGCGAGTTGACTGTGATTACTTTATTTTTCTTCTGTAGCTTTTAATTACTTCTGGCATTTGGGAGCTTAAAGGGGCTAGGTCACGCAATTTTAGGCAATTTCGGCACTGATCGAATGGTCATAGAATTAACTAAAATATCAAAATAACTGTTCAAAACTATAGAAGAACTCTAACAAAACACAGGGAGGCTAAGAGGGGACATGGATGGACAAAACTGGAGAGGACTGAAATGGATTGAATTTGAGTAAATATGAAAAACGTCGGCCCACCTTTTTTCAAATTTATATCAGTCGGTATCAAAATGTCATTTACAAAGCTGGAAAATCATTCTCAATTGTTATGTGGCCGTGATTTTGCGAATGAAAGACTCTTGCTCTGCCAATTTGACGTTTAGAGCTCATAATTAACAAAATTACCTAAAATAGCATGACCTAGCCCCTTTAAGCTTAAGCAACGGTGACAACAACGAGAATGTCATCTCAAAATATAAATTCACGTTTTTGTAATCACTTCGTGACAAGTTGTGGTAGTTCCTCAATAATTAGGGAGCTTAAGCAACGACAACGGCAACGGCAACGAGAACGTCATCTCAAAATATAAATTTGCGTTATTTGTATCCTTTCGTGACTATATCAACGTTTTTAATATGACAAGGGTGTGGTAATTCCTCAAAGATGACACCAGTCGGAACGGCACTCCATTTTAGGAGAGAAAATGAAAATTTAGCCCCAAGTGCTGACGTTCTTCATAAAACCAAAAACTTGGCTATTTCACGTTGTTGTTTTGCTGACGACGGCAAAGAAATGGACAAAAGTGAAAAACGCACGTGCAGGGCGTGCAAAGCTATTGTTTTTGCCCACTAAATATGCAAATTCGTGACGTTCTCGTTGCCGTCGCCGTTGTCGTTGCTTAAGCTCCCTATTAGTCAGATTAAGCACCGCGAAAACGGCGAACGCTGAACGTCGGCTAGCCGTTTGTCGTTTACCGTTCCGTCCGCGATGTTCGTCTGTTTAAGTTTCCCGACGACACGGCTAACTAGGTATTAACTAAATGTTCCCTCAAAAAGAAACTTTTTCAACTTATTGGTAAAATTATTAACTGAAATACAGATAGAGTTCAATACAGGCCAGGCCCATATTTCTTAATTTTCCTAAGACAAATGTTCTCGGTCGCCATTCACTGCGACTAGAAAAAATGGATGCGGAGAAGTCATGTATTTTCCGCTTGAATTTGAAACTCTTTTAGCTTTATAAGCAGTTCATGTAGAAGTAGGATGATAACCGAAGCTTAGCTATAAACTGAAGCAAGTGATCAAAATGAAAGAAATAGTCGGTAAAAATGGGCTTCAAATACTCTCGTTCTGGCGTTCGCTACAAACGGGAAAAATGTCCTCCGCGAGTAGAAACGGCGGTCGGCAAACGGCAAACGCAGGAAATGTCAGGTCACGTGACCCTCTGCCGTTCGCGGGAAAAAAATACTCGTTGCTTAATCTCTCTAATGAGACTGGTCGGGACGGCGCTTAATTTAGGAGAAAAAAATGAAAGTTCATTTTCAAGTGCTGATCAAAGGAGAGCGAGAGTTGACGAGGGTTGAAATTCCCGCTCTCGTTTGGCCAACTCTCGATCACTCTCATCGAGGATCACTCTCATCGAATCTCATGAGCTCGTTTCGACAGGGCTTAAAGCCTCACATTTGGCTATTTCACGTTGTTGTTTTGCAGACGACAGCAAAGAAATGGACAAAAGTGAAAAACGCACGTGCAGGGCGTGCAAAGCTATTGTTTTTGCCCACTAAATATGCAAATTTGTGACGTTCTCGTTACCGTCGCCGTTGTCGTTGCTTAAGCTCCCTATTAATGTCTTCAAAAACCCTACAGCAGGGATGATGCAGTGCTGGGAGCATTCATGTCCCAAAAATGTCAACCCGGATTCGATTCCCAGACTTGGCGTCACGTGTAGGTCAGTTGAGTTTGTTCGTTCTCTGCTCTGCTCCGAGAAGTTTTCAATCTTCGAATCCTTTTCCCCTCTCCGCCAAAACCAGCCCACGGTTTGATATTGAATCTAATTGATTCATTTCTATGCAGTGTCCCTAATTAGTATCCCAGAGGTAAATACAGTTGACACTGTATAAAATGCATTATTATATTAGGCCATCCCCTTTTTTCTCCGTTTCGCGTCGTCCTACCGACCCAAATTTTGGGCATTTTCCAAAAAAAAAAAGTTAACGACGTTTTTAAGCCATTTTTATGTCGCACAGGAGTTTCGGTGGTTGATCCTTTTTCCCACGCTGTCTGAATTTTGCCACAACATCCGCCAACTTTTCCGCCATATTGATTTTGGGTTCACGTCTTCTTGTTTTCCTGGCTCCACAGCTATGATGCCGGGGTACCAGGCCTCCGATTCCGAGAATGCTTATGATTTTTTTTTTAGGTTTTTTTTTTAACCGACCGACCGACCGACCCAATATCAGGAAACGTATTCGACGGTAAACAAATAAAAAAAAAGGGGGATGGCCTTACAGCAAAGAGAGGGGGAATACACCAATAAATCATGCGATTGCAAGACGGACAACCATGGTAGTTAGAATGAAAAAAAAGCAAGTGAAATGTTTACTCATCTTGAAATCTCGAATTCAAATCCAAAGCATTTGCCGCGTTAAGTAATTACGAATTATTCTTGCAGAACCCACCTGAAAGCGCGGATAAATAGCATTTATTCGGTAACTAAAATGAAAGTTAAAACGATCATCGCGGTTAGAAGCAACTTAAACAATGATTGCAAGTAAACCTCAAAGAAAATCCAGTCTTTAAGTGGATTCTAGTCGAAACCATCAACCAACTATTGTAAGCTATCCAGACAGCTGGGAGCGGCTTTTACTTCGGGTAGAAGAGCACAGAGCGCGTCATCAGAAAGGAATGCAAATGCGAGAAATTTACTCACAAATAGTTAGTACATGGAAGTTTGGCAGTGTGGATGTGTGGAAGTTTGGAAGTTTGGCAGTGTTGAAGTGTGGAAGTGTGGAAGTTTGGCAGTGTGGAAGTTTGGCACTGTGGTAGTAACCCTAACCCGAACACGAACCCTAATCCACACTGCCACACTGCCAGCCTTCCACACTTCCACACTGCCACACGTCCACACGGCCAAACTTCCACACTTCCACACTGCCAAACTTCCACACTGCCAAACTTCCACACTGCCAAACTTCCATGTACTAATTATTTATGAGTAAATTTCTCGCATTTGCATTCTTTTCTGATGACGTGTTCTGTGCTCCTCTACCCGAAGTAAAAGCCCTGGGAGCTGTTCAACTCTGGCGATTTTTTTTTTAATCCGCGGGAAAATGGACTGCCTATTTCACGAAATGTTATTCATTCGCGAACGAAAACCAAAGCTAAACACGCAGTCTGACTCAATACGTGCAAAAGTATTTATTTAAACATATACTGCACGAACTGACACGTTAAACACCAATAGCAATGAACGCTCATTATTATAATGAAGTTTATCACATTTTATTTGTATATAATCTCTGAGCTACAATTTTACATCAGTTTTAACATTTTACTTGATAATGAGGTCATGGAGACTTCGAAACGTCGTAGTTTTACCGTTAATTTTTATTATCAAATGTAATCTAAAAATTATTTAATAATTGTTAAATATTTGGCGGTCAAAAACGGTCCAGAAAAAACTGCATCTCAAGTCGAAAGTTCTGCTTAGAGTATCATTTATCTTGACGAACACACTTAACTTGGGACTCAGGAAGTTGTCCATCAAAAACTTTAATTTAAAGCCATTACCTAGCTCGAGCGACTCGGTCAACACCAACAGGAAAGTTCTGCTCAGCCTGTGTTTTTCTTACTTGAGTTGTTAAAAAGTTAACCTACCGCACGTTTTTCAAGTAGTTTTTTTTCTCCATGCATCTGCTCGAATCACTGCGTTACTCAAACTGTCTCCATATTAAAGGCAACTGTGGATTTCACTGCAAATTAAATTAAACAATGTTCCGAGTTCCACGCGATTTTCTTTCCGTCACACATAACTTACGTTTATTTATGGAAAAAGCAAATTTTTGCAACACGCACCAGTATGTTCCGTAAAAGGCGAAAAAGGGTATTTCCAAACTTTTCTGGATTTTTGTTTATCTATCTGTTCCCCTCGATTAGAATCCTGATGCAAAAGCTATCTGAATTTGTCGTACTCGTTTGTTCTGCCTATGGACTGTTGAAACAATTCTATGCCGATGATTTCATACCTTGGTGCGTAAGGCCGTCTTCTATTACCATAGCATTATATGCTTTAGCGGCAGCAGGAAGTTTAAGAAACGGCGACGGCTACGGCAAAGCAAGCAGCAAAACAAGAATATCATTGGTTTACACGAGCAAGCTTTCCTTGACAAGTTTTCCTTGACAACAAAAAATTGCTCATGGAAATAGGGTAAAATTGACATTTTTTCCTTGACAAGCATGCTGCCTTTTCGTTGTCAAGGAAAAATTGTTAATGATGATTGCCCCATTATGGCTCTTGCCAGTTCGTGTAAACGGACGACAAGGAGAATGCGTAAAGGAATATTAACGAGATTAGTTCCCAGTACCAAGGTCATGCTCCTACACAAAATGGCGGCTAAAACGAAAGCAAGTTGGCCTGGAACGAGCTTCATTTTGTTTATGTACTCTCTGGATAACAATTATTGAGGATACAGGCTAAACTTGTTCATCGTCGACCCGAAAAATAATTCCTTGTCAAGGAAAACTCGTTGATCATTTACGAGAGCAATGATATAAATTGTCAAAAAAACCTTGTCAAGGAAAACTTGCTCGTGTATATAAATTGGAAAAACCTTAAATAACAATGACCACAACCAGGTTTTCTGAGCTCGCGAGACTGAGTACCCCCCAGAAAACCATTGTTTTAACGAAAACCGCCGGTCAGCAACTTGGTTCTGGTCATTGCTGTCTAAGGTCTTCCGTGTAAATGGGGATTAGAGTGCAACGCGCCTTACCGTGGCCACCCAACAAACTTTTAAATTGGAAAACCTACGCGTAAATACGTCAACTCAACAACCCATGCAACGGTGTTCAAATTACAACATTACGAACTTTGCATTTTAACAAGGCGTGACTGTCAATGAAATTCGCACACTCTGATTGGCGGATAATTTGTAAAAGAGGGAAAATAATCGTGCTGCACGAGCGGCAAGCATTTTAGCACATATTTGTGTGGTACTCTGCATAACTACGTGAAATCACCAAATTTGAGGTTTTGACGACAACGAGAGCTTACGAAGATGATCTTCTCTTTTTACTGTGACTGACCACTCGTACCCAATTTATTCTTAGAGACACTTCGCACAGATTGTTCGACGTGAACGAGATGGAATGATCAGGAAAGACTTACGTTAGCGCAAAGTTCTATTTTGCCGGAGGGGACGTTTTCGTCAATGTCGCCGTCGTAGATTGTGGATTAAGCAAAGACGACGATTACGAGGGTCCCCAATAGGGTTCTTCAATCCCGCCATCCCGACCAAAATTTTCCCTTCATCCCGAAAGTTTTTATCGGCCAATCCCGATCCCGGTCATGACGTCACAGTATGATGTCCAAATAGAACATCAACCTTCCTGATCCAATTGACCTCAATTATAGCATTCGCATGCAATCACAGTTTTGAAACCGAAATGATACATGATTGTGCATTATTAGTAATAACTGAATCTATTCATATCTTCCACTTTGTTAACTCGGTTGTAAGTTTAGCAGTGTACCGGGGTGACAGGCCTACAAGACTCCCTAGCGCGTGTTTTAGCCTTTCAGTTTTGTAATTTGGCTCTCACGAGTATATATCGCTGCTGGGTGGTATTTGTAACGAAAGGCAAGATTCGTTTGCTCTCCCGTGGTTTTTGAAGGAGTGCCAGTTCCCTGTTTTTAAATTGCGCTTCTGAGAGGGTCCCTTGAACAGATTCTTGGGATAACCTCTTTCATGTAGGCGTGATTTAAAATTTTGGGTGAGCTTTTTAAATTTTTTTTTAGAAGAGTCTCAGAGCTTCACCATTGACAAAGTCTTTTTTGACTCATGGTGGGTGGTACGAGGACAAGTGTCCGTGTTGAAATGTTTCAATAGGTTTGAAGTGCGTGCGCACATCAAGGACTGGATTACTCTTGAAACTTTCACCTTTGTAAATGCCAGTGTTTGTTTGCTGTGAATTTAATTTCAGGGTGGTATTTGGTTGCTTTTGTCTTTTCTTCCTTCATTTGTACTTTCTTTCAACATCATTTCAAAATATAACTTAGCGCTATCGCAAGTATTTCGCGATTATTCCGTCTTGTTCACCTTGTACACAAACTGGGCGAACTATCCTGTAACTGGATGGGTACGAATGGTTTTTAAGTCAAAACAGAAAACGAATGGTTCATTGTTATATGCTCCTAAAATTTGGTTGATTTGTGAAGAACGGCAAAGAAACTGAATGCACGGAAATTCGTGCTGCACCTGCAAAAAGATTAATTAGGGAGCTTTAGCAACGACGACAGGAACGGCAACGCGACGTCATCTCAAAACATAAATTTGCGTTATTGTAATTACTTCGTGACTATTCCAAGATCTTAAACATGGCAATGGTGTGGCAGTCCCTCAAGAATGAAACCGATAGGACTCACGCTTAGTTCAGGGGAGAAAATGAAAATTTATCTTCAAGTGCTGACGTCCTCGATAAAACCTCAAATTTGGCTATTTCATGTTGTTGTTTTGCTGACGACGGCAAAGAAATGAAAAACGCACGTGCAAGGTGTGCAAAGCTATTGTTTTTTTTTTCCACTAAATATGTAAATTTCAGTGGCATTCTCGTTGCCGTCGCCGTTGTCGTTGCTTAAGCTCCCTATCCTCTAAGACGGCGAAGGCATCTTATGTAACAACCTCCAAGTAATTAATAAAGGATATTGTCGTCAAAGGAAAAATAAACGAAATTGATATTGATTTTAACAAAAGAAAACTGGCACATTGCTTAAGACTGTCCAATAACTATTATTTGTTGTTTTGATGACTCGAGCAATCGCGCTAAACGAAATTACGAAATTTCGTAATATGTATAAGACTTGGCGGCTTGCAATTGTCCCTGATGTAAATAGAAGAAAATATTGAGAGACAATTTTACTAAAATTGTAATAAATCAATCCGCCTTTAATTAGCTTTTAGTCTTAACGGCTTTTCTGACAATATAAATTTAAAATATTATTTTAGACATTTTGCTGTTAACTACTGTGATCGTGAATGCGCTCTTATTTATGTTACTTGCAAAATGCCATGAAAAAAAAGTGACATACTGTATACGTATCTGGCTCAAGAAGACAGCATACAATTGCGTCAACGGAAATTTAATGGAAGGCTTCAGTGAAATGAAAGACGGTTTTATTAATCAATTCATAGAATAGAACGTAGATTAAGGAGTCAAGGTTTTCAAAAATTACTGGAGAAAAAAAGACTTATGAATTAAATAATCATTTTGGAACGCTTTTAAATTTAATTTCTGCATTCCGGCCAACGGGCAGTTTTCCTTCTAAGGTAAAAACGGAAAGCATAAAAGCAAAAAAGGTTCCAAAAACATTTTTTAAAAAAACCTGAGAGCAGTTTTCCGTTTTAGAACCGTTAAGAACTCACTGCACATGTTTCTTTGCAAAAAATTTGCTCTGTCTGTAAACAACTTCAATTCGTTTGGAGTAACAAAATCAATCATATCACCTGTCGTAATTAAAGGATTGTCGAGCATATTGCTTTCAGCACGTCAAGACCGGCGAAAGACAAAGAAGAGGCCTGTCACGGGGTTTCAGCCTTAAATGAGATATCTTTCAAAAACACAACGTTTTTGACGCATTTGATTGGTGTATGTCTTCATTATGAAATTGCTGTGATCAAGACATATATAAAGGAGGAACTTCGTTCCTTAATGTTGGCAGGAAACCGGCAAAGTTGACGAAACGGTGTTATTAATTTTCCTCGTAAATCTTCTCTCCTGGCGAGATGTCAAATTGGTTAGAGTTCTGAACGCCCAAAGGGGATCTCAGCTTTGTCACTGGAAACTTAAAAGTATCTCATTGGAATGCATGAAGACAAGTATCATCTTAAATAGAGATAACAATAGCTACGTCTGATTTGGGGTTGCCCATCGGCTAAAAGTAAGTGGCTGAATTTTTTCAGGTTAGAGGTCGCACGAGAAACTAGCTAGTAATATATCGCTCTTGTTTGACTGAAAAGACCAATAATTTTTCTAGACCCGTCAAACCGATGCCTAATACTGATATACCACGACGCGGCAATAATCTACCCAACGAAACAGAATAACAACTGAAATATTTTTATGCATCCGAGTTCAAATAGGTATTTTTTCGGTCAAAAGGGAATCAAGAAATAACATCCTAGCTTTGCAAGAAGTTTTAACTGCTAATCTACATTTTGTATAGGACCGTAAAATGCGTAATTTAACTGCCAACATTGTAGCATAATTCTCCTTTATTCATGATCTGATAAAATTTGCTATATTTCAGTGAGCAATTAGGATATATTTTGAAATTTATCCGGGCATCAGATTCGTTTCTTCTCAGTGGACGATGCCCAACTGTAATTAAATGGTGCATGGGGCAAAAAATGCAGTTTATATTTAGGTGAAAACGCGACAATATTCGTTGCAGGAGAAAGTTCTTGCGAATGATATTTGCCAATTAGGTAAACCACAACAAACTCGTGAAAAATCATCAGTGCATTATGGAAAGATAAGTATATCATTCCTACGATCTAGGTTACTATAACATTGATAGGGCAACTACGCAGCGTGGCTATCTTTGAAATTCAAATTCGAAATTAGACTCATCACGAAACAAAATGGTATATTTTTCTCCCTAAATAGACAATACAGTTGAGAATCGGTTGTGGTTTTTAAATTTTAAATGTTTCAGGTAAAATGGTATGGTTAATATTCACCCCTGTGAACGAATGAAGACTAATAAAGAGAGATATTGGAAAAAAATCCTCGCGCTTGGATCCTCGAGTAACGCACTTTTCAACTTTGCATCTGAACCATAAACATTAGTTTACCAGCACAAATTTTCAGTTTCAAACATACACCCCAAAGTGAACGTGACAATCTTCGTCCCACATAACAGGAGGCTTTGTGTCCGTGCGCGTGGGACGAAAATATGACAACAGTCCTCTCGATTCTGAAGCTTGAAACTGTATTTTTTAGATTGCTTCTGGTTTTCTTTATGTTTGCTTGTTTATTATTTTCTTTTGCTTTTTTTTTCACTTCGACGGACCGACCCAAACTGATTATGAAACGCACTCAACAGCAAACGGGAAGCCTGAAAAGAGAGAACGTCTAATGAAAATCGATCTCGAGAGTCACGCTTTGTCAGAGTAGATTAGCACGTAAC